>NW_011494867.1:12458822-12474848 GCF_000754665.1 Bison bison bison | reverse complement strand
AATGGACACAGAAGCAGACAACCCTGCTTAGCTCTGTGAAGGTGGGTCTGGTGCCCTGAAGAGCTGGGCTGGAGGAGACTTACTTCCATCATGCACTTCTCTGAGGGGTCTCGTTTCATCACCCGCAGACGTTAATGGAGAAAGAGGAATTGGTCAGGAGGGAGGGAGCGGAGAAGGGAGGTGGGGCCCCCTCTTCTAATCCTGGTGCTGCCAAGGTCAGAGGACGCTGGGGCCGCAGAGGCAAAGGAAACACAAACCGGTTATGGGATGGTTTTCTTCTGACGATGCACCAGTTCCTGGGAAGCCCGACCGTTTGCTTTCCCAACCCAGAGGACAGCTGGGGTCCCGGATTCCCTGAGAAGCAGCCCTCACAGGGCAGTTTCTTTGACCCACAGCCCAGCTGCTGTCCACTTCGCGGACAAGGGCAGAAAGGGAGGGCAAATGCTTGAGAACCAACCGGAGAGCACATTTTTCATATTTCTGAATGAATCCCGATCTCAGGCAACTGGGCCCGCAGACTTGTATCTGCAGATGGTCGCTGTGCTGGCTGTGTGGGAAGGCTGGTGCTGGAGGGGAAGGCCACGAGGTGTTCCCCTTAAACAGAGCGGTGGCTGAGGTGTGACTGAGGGTCTCAAACAAACAAAAAAAAAGTGGCTTTTCATCTCAAGGGAGTAAGACAGGAATTGCGGGGTGGCAAGTGTGGGTATGAGTGTGGTAACTATGACCTTGTGAATACAAGAACTCAATGTCTCAGACACGATGTCAGGCTCAGCAGGTGGGGTGACCTTGACTTGGGAGCCTGTGTTAGGAGGGCTGTAAGCAAGTCCCTAGGGTTTTCCCATGGCTGACTAGAGCGGTTTCTCAAATGCCAAGACGACGTTTGGAAAACACAGACACTGGGCACCCCAAGAGACAGAAACGCAAGGGAATCCACTGCAAGTGTGGGGAGAGGCTGTTATCACTTCAACTCCATCTCACCCTTTTTCTCTTTTATATTTGACGGTGTGTGTTAAGTGGCGCAGAACAGTACAGAGGCGGGCTTCACAAATAACCACAAGAACACAGCGCCCTCTCCTGCCCGTGTGCCACAGCCCTGCCCCAAGCCCTCTATAACTATTCATTCATTTACTCCCCATGGCTCTTCACGGTACCATCACCTCCGGCTACGGACTGAACTGTATCCCCCTGCCCCACCACCAAATCCACAAGTTGAAGTCCTGACCCCAAGCAGGGCTACACTTGGAGTAAGGAAGAAACAAAGAGGAAGTCAGGTCCTTAAGGGTGGGCCCTGATCCCACTTGGTTACTGAGACCCCAAACGATTAGTTCTCCTTCCTCCCCTCCACGTGAGGATGTAGCCAGAAAGTGGCCATCTGGAAGCCAGGATGAGGGTCCTCTCCAGACCCCAATCACCAGGACCTCAATCTGGTACCTCTGGCCTCCAGAGCCATAAGACAATCAGCGTCTGTGGTTTAAACAACCTGTCTGGCTGTGGGTGCGTCCACAGGAAATGACCACCCCCTCGGTGCCGAGAGGAGGTAGAGGTGTGGAGAGTCAGGTGTCTGGACAAGGAAGCACAGACTGGAGGTGGGGCCAGGGCTTGGATCCAGGCAGCTTGGCTGCAGAGCCCAGACTGTTAATTACATATGTTGGATCATGCCTTAAAAAAAAAAAAAAAAATTGTAATATGTTTGAAAGTGTGGAAACCACCAGATTAGAAATCAGGGTGAGAGTGTGGTAAATGGAACAAGGGCCCCCATCACCTCCATGTCCTAATCCTCGGAAGCTGTGAGTGTTTACCTTACTTGGCAAAAGACACTTTGCAGCTGTGATGAAGGGCAGGATGCTGAGAGGAGGAGATGATCCCGGCGCATCCAGGGGGCCTACGTGCAGTCCCAGTGTCCTTGCAGGAGGGAGGAGGTCACAGAGAAGATGCTGGGCTCCCAGCCTTGAAGATGAAGATGGGGGGGTGGGCAGGCACGAGCCAGGGGACGTGGTGCCTCCAGAGGCTGGAAAAGCCAGAGGGTGGATTCGATTCTAGAGCCTTCAGAAGGAATATGTCGGCCAGTCATCCTAGAGTTCTGACCTCAGATGGTAAATCTGCGTTGTTTCAAGTCATCGAGTTTGCGGTAATTTGTGACAACAGCAGCAGGCAACTACACAGAGGGGAAAAAAACCCTGCAGATGTGAAGGGGTAAATTATCAAAGGAGATGACACGGTTGGGGAGGAAGTGGAAATGATGCTGTGTGGCTGACCTCAGTCCCGAGAGACCCCGCTGTCCCCATGCTCACCCTCTGGATGCCGGGAAGATGCCCAACCTGTCCATGGAGGGTGAGGCCATGCGAAGCAGAGAAGAGCCACGTCAGCTGCACCCGCAGTTGGCACGTAAGAGAAATGGTCTTAGACCACAGAGCCCCCACGAGCCGCCTGACAACTACAGCCATGTGAGCAGTCCCGCATGAGGCCACAGAGGTGCCGCCCAGCTGAGGGAGTGTAATTTGTCAATGGCAGTCAGACCCACCCCTTCTGGAGCAGAGGTGGGTTAACCTCACGGGTGTCTTCCACCTGGTCTCCTCTCGTTCCATTCACACCTCCTACCAGTTTCCATAACAGCAGTAGAGTTCAACCTGTTAATCCTCGTGAGAAGCCTCTGAGCTAGTTAATCTTGTCATCCCCATTTTACAGATGAGGAAAAGGGGGCCCCGAGAGATTGACGACCCTGCCGCAAGACCCTCCACAGGACTCCCTGATGGTTCGGTGGCAGAGTCTCCACGCTCCGAATGCAGGGGCCTGAGTTCGATCCCTGGTCAGGGAACTGGATCCCACATGCCACAACAAAGATAAAAGTTACTGCATGCCACAACTAAGACCCAGTGCAGCCAAATAAAGTAATCTTTTTTTTAAGAAAGGAGCCAACTTAGGGGAAAAAAAAGATCACTCAGTGGGTGAGTGATGGGGAGTGGGATTCAAACCTGGTTTTATCTGACACAAGAGCTACTATGGCTTTTGCTAGCTTGCTCCACTCACTCATTCATTCAAGATAAATTAACTGAGAGCCTTTCTGTCCAACACTTGGGATGGACAAGTTTGGGAAAATGAACAAAAGAGATATGGACACTTTGTGGATAGCTATTCAAACAAAGAATCACCAAGCCTGGAATTCCCTGGTGGTCCAGTGGATAAGACCCAGCACTTTCACTGCATTGGGTCTGGGGTTCAATCCCTGGTCAGGTAACTAAGATCCCAGAAGCTGCACCGGACAGCCAAAAAAAAAAAAAAAAAATCAACCATGATGGTTACTGGGCTTTGTGCTTACTTTGTGATGAATTTAGGGGAGGATGTGAAAGTGGTCACTTGCTCCAAGTGTCAGTTAGGGTTGTGAGGGAAAGCTCTTTAGCTAAGGGTCTCCTAAGCTTGGGTTGGTGCAGCGCCCGTGTGGCGGTGCCTGTAGTCAGTGGTGCTGTCCTTGGTGTGTGCCGTCCCCCTGCTGTGGGCTTTGGGACTATGGGCAAGGAGGGGCTGGGCTGGCTCAGGGTCACATGCCCATGTGTCCCACCCTCCCCACCAGTCCCTGTGGCTGGAGAGATGGTGTGTCGCTCATGGCCCAGCCAGGTCGTGGGCTCCCATGTGGACACAGGATGGGTCTGCTGTTAGACAATGGGGGAGGTCAGAAGAGGAGGCAGGACAGACTGTATTTCCCAAGTGGCTGCAACACCTCCCAGACCACAGGCTCTTCTCATGGTATGATTTTACCCCTCCTCCCCAAAGCAGTGGCGTCTGGGTCTCCTTCCTGGAATGGAGTGGGCTTGTGACCATGGCCAGAGTGATTCCACATGACACCGGATGTTTGGTCCTAAATGGTGATATACCTTCCACTCACTTCTCTTGGGATGCTTCCTCTTGGCAGCCAGCCACCACAGAGGAGTCACATTTAGGTGTCTGAGCCAAGGTTCCACCAGATCTGTGAGTGCAGGACCTTCAGCCGACCTCAGCCCCTGCCACGGAACCACTGTCAGGCTTCGAGCTACCTCAGTTGAGTCCACATGGAGCAGAGGTGACCTGTCCCCCCAAGCCCTCCTCAAACTGCAGCTGTGTCACCATCACGTGGGCTTCCCTGGTGGCTCAGATGGTAAAGAATCCGCCTGCAGTGCAGAGGACCTGGGTTCGATCCTGGGTCGGGAAGATCCCCCGGAGAAGAGAATGGCTACCCACTCCAGTATTCTTGCCTGGAGAATTCCACGGACAGAGAAGCCTGGCAGACTTCAGTCCATGGGGTCAAAAAGAGTCAGACACAACTGAGCAAGTAACACTTTCACTTTCACCATGATACATGATTTAACATGATGCATGATTAATACGTGAGGTTTGGGGTGTTTTGTTAGAAAGTGGCAAATAACTAGAATAAGAGGTAATGAGCATAACAATGAGAATGAGCATTGTTCAATCAGATCCTTTCTTCTGGGTGGGGGGGGTGCGGTGGTGAGAGGTGAGAAAGAGTAAGAGACGGACTGAGACAGCAGGAGAGATACAGAGACACCTGACCTGCCGGCACCAGAGCAAGGTCACAGGATGGGAAGGTGTCTGTTTCTTGCCAACATAAGAGAACCTAACCCAACCATCTGGTCACATGCTAGCTGAATCCAAAGAGACCCAGAGAGAGAGGCCTGCCGGGGTTGATGGAGAACGAGCAACTGATTCACAAGGCGAACTCAGAACAGCCCTCTCCCCACCCTCCCCAGCCTGCTCTCCAACCAGCTGGAACCACAGCACTGTGCCCAGCGCTCAGACCCACCCACATTCCTGAACCAGCACTGACCTTGGGCAGAACCTCTTTTGGGCTCAGCCCTTGCTGTCCAGATAGAACCTGAACCTCTCATCTGGCATGCTCCCAGCTACTCTGTTTGGGCTTTTAGATTTAAATTTTTAATGACTGGATGTCACCTTGCTAAACTCTTCTCATATCTAATGATTCTCCTGTAGACTCTAGTTTTTAACATAGTCATGTCACCCAAGAGGCAATGATGGTTTTGTTCCTCCCTTTCCAACCCTGACAAACAATACTTTCCCTATTTTCCTGTGCTGGTCGCTCCTCCAGTACAATGTCACAGAGAAGCAGAGAGAGAGAGAGAGAGAGTCATCCTTGCCTTGTTTCTGACTGTAAAGGCACTGCTTCGGATGTGTACCTTAAGAATTATATTTACTATAGAATTTTTGGTAGATAGGCTTAAGATATTAAGAAAATCTAACTAGACATGGAACAACTGACTGGTGCAAAATTGGGAAAAGAGTGCATCAAGGCTGTAAACTGTCCCCTTGCTTATTTAACTTGGGGCTTCCCTGTAGGCTCAGATGGTAAAGAATCTGCCTGCAATGCAGGAGACCCAGGTTCAATCCCTAGGTCAGGAAGGTCCCCTGGAGAAGGGAATGTCTATCCACTCCAGTATACTTGCCTGGAGAATTCCACAGACAGAGGAACCTGGCGGCCTACAGGCCATGGGGTTGCAGAGTCGGACATGACTGAGCAACTAACACTTTCACCTTCTTTCCCTTTATTTAACTTATATGCAGAGTATATCATGCAAAATGGCAGGCTAGATGAATCACAAGCTGGAATCAAGATTGCCGAGAGAAATATCAACAACCTCAGATATACAAATGATACCACCCTAGTGGCAGAAAGTGAAGAGGAACTAAAGAACCTCTTGATGAGGGTGAAAGAGGAGAGTGGAAAAGCAGGCTTGAAACTCAACATTCAAAAAAGGAAGATCATGGCATCCGTGCTATCACTTCATGGCAAATAGATGGGGAAAAAGTGGAAGCAGGGACAGATTTTATTTTGGGGGGTCCTATCTACCAAAATCTACCAAAATCACTGTGGACAGTGACTGTTGCCATGAAATTAAAAGACGCTTTCTCCTTGGAAGAAAAGTTATGACAAATCTAGACAGCATATTAAAAAGCAGAGACATCACTTTGCCAACAAAGGTCTGTGTAGTCAAAGCTATGGTTTTTCCAGTACTCATGTATGGATGCGAGAGTTGGACCATAAAGAAGGCTGAGTGCCAAAGAATTGATGTTTTTGAACTGTGGTGCTGGAGAAGACTCTTGAGAGTCCCTTGACAGCAAGGAGATCAAATCAGTCAACCCTTGAGGAAATCAACCCTGAATATTCATTGGAAGGACTGATGCTGAAGCTGAAACTCCAATACATTGGACACCTAATGTGAAGAATCAACTTATTGGAAAAGATCCTGATGCTGGGAAAGAATGAGTCAAAAGGAGAAAAATGCAGCAGAGGAGGAGATGGTTAGATAGCATCCCTAACTCAATGGACATGAGTTTAAGCAAACTCTGGGAGAGAGTGAAGGACAGGGAAGTCTGGTGTGCTGCAATCCATGGGGTCACCAAGAGTTGGACGAGACTTAGAGACTGAACAATAAGAACAATTTTTTTCTTAATCTTTCAAGACTTTTTTTTTTTAATAAAGAAATGTTGAGTTTTAGCTATTGCTCTTTTTGCATCTGTGTGAATGATCAAGTGGTTTTTCTTCTTTAATCTGTTAATGTAGTGAATGACATTTATAGATTTTTCTAATGTTGTCAATACACCACTTCTGTATTCCTAGCATAAATTAACATTTGTCATGATATGTTATGTAACATATCATGACATACATATAGAAAAGACTGGGCTTGCTGGTATTGTGTGTAAGATTTTCGTGTCTTTTTTATGGGTGATTTTAACCTGTTAACTTTCTGTTCTCACACTACTCTTGTCAGGTTTTGGCATCAACATTACACTGGCCCTACGGAATGCGTTTGGAAATATTCCTTCTTTGTGTATTCCTTGGAAGAGTTTGTGTGAGACCAGAATGATAGACGTTCAATGTTTGGAAGAGCTCGTGAGTAAAACTCATTCGTTGCGTGTGTGTGCTCAGTGGTATCTGACTCTTTGGGACCCCATGGACTGTAGCCCGCCAGGCTCCTCTGTCCATGAGATTTCCCAGGCAAGAATACTGGAGCGGGTTGCCATTTCCTTCTCCAGGGGACCTGCCTGACTCAGGGATCGAATCCTCATCTCCTGCATTGGCAGTCAGATTCTTTACCCCAGAGTCACCTGGGAAGCCCCAGCCTCACTCAGTTTACCTTAAAAATTGAGGGTCACCAAAGATGAGTGGTCCTCAATAGGGGCAGTGCTGCCCCGAGGGTGTGTGAAATTTGTAGGCATTGCATGGCAGAGACTGTCCCCCAAATGAAGAATTCCCCCAACCTCTCTTTGCAATGTCCCACCAGACCTTATGCAAATGATAAGCCCTCTTGTCATTTGCAGGCCTAGAACTAGCTCCGTCTTCTGTTTGTCTGTCCTGTGCAGCACCAGCATGTTGTTGTTTGGTGGCTAAGTCACGTCCGACTCTTTGTGAACTGTGTAACATGCTGGGTTTCTCTGCCTATCACTAACTTCCTGAGTTTCCTCAAAACCCATGTCCATTGAGTCAGTGATGCCATCCAACAACCTCATCCTCTGTCAACCCCTTCTCCTCTTGCCCTCAATTTTTCCTACCACCAGGGTCTTTTCCAATGAGTCATGAGGCATCATAGACACTGGACATTCTGGGAAAGAAGCTATCATGTGGTCAAGGGCAGATGGTCACTTCTTCTGTTCAGAGCTTGACTGTGAGTTGCTCACCATTTTGGAAGATCCCATCACCAGCGGTGATGCCTTCATGGTGTTGAGCCTTCGTGGGACGCACCTGTGTCACCGTGATTCCCCCTTCTGGGCAAGCATGTACCTCTTCACTGTCATCCACCATGCTCAGACCTCAACCTTTATGTTTTGAAATCTACACTGTTTTATATTAAATGACTTTTCCTTCATGTTACAGTTAGGGCATTATGTTATTGTGCTTTTACTTCTCAATTAGTGTGTAGGTAGGCTATTATTTCTATGATTTCATTTCAGATGAAGAAGAGCATTATAGAATATTTACTATATTCTTGTGTGTGTCAATTGCTCCGTCGTGTCCGACTCCTTGGATTGTAGCCCACCAGGCTCCTCTGTTGATGCAATTCTCCAGGCAAAAATACTGCAGTGGGTAGCCATTCCCTTCTTCAGGAGATCTTCCTGACCTAGGGATTGAACCTGGGTCTCCTGCATTGCAGGAAGATTACCCTCTGAGCCACTTTACCAGCTGAGCAACCAGGAAAGCCCTGTTGCATTCTTTAAAAGGTGTTAATTAGGGCTGATATAGGCCTGGGAACCACTGAGCAACATTGTTTCTTCAGATCCCTTCCAGATTTAAAATAATTGATCCTGACCTCAGAAAACTTTTCCCATCGTCCTAACAAAACCCTGTACACGGTGCCTTTTAAACAGTCCCAAAGCATCATGCCCACTGTGGCCCAAGTGCGGACAGAGGGTGATCTCAATGAGCTGGCCCTGTGGACTCTTAAGAGGCTGCCTCCTGACCTAGTAGAAAAACCACCTCCGCTTGTAACACAACACTTGCCTAATTTCCTTTTCACCTCAAAAAAAGAGAGAAAAGCTGATACCCCAAACTAAAAATCTTTCTTATGCCATCTCTTTGTATTTTGACAACTTCAGTGCTTACGTAGAACGTTTTACTGAAGGGAAAAAAAGAAATGGAGCTCTGACGAAGCCTCGGTAACAAATTTTGGTATGCTTCAGTGAGTTCCTGCACGTGACATTCCCTCCTGTTAATTATTCCTCCCGGGCTTATCTTCCCTCATCTCTTCTCTAACTTATTATATTTTAATGGCAGCTAGTGGAACGGCTGGGTGCCTCCTTCCCCATCTGCGTGGAACAGAATGTTCAAGACGTTGAAATCACGGATGCCTCTCGGAACCAGCAGATGTGCCAGGGAGTGAAAGATGGCAGAAAAAAAGAGAGAGAAAGCAGAACCGAGCAAAGCCTGGCAGGGAACACGCTGCAGTGAGGGACATTCTGCTATGCACAGCGCCCCCTAAATAGTCATATCTCCTCACATCTCAGAACACACCCTTACCTGCAGAGAACAGGACTTTTGCAGGTATATGAACTTTGAACTTCCCTCAAAGTTCAGCTGGTAAAGAATCTGCCTGCAATGCGGGAGACCTGGGTTTGATCCCTGGGTTGGGAAAATCCCCTGAGAAGGGAAAGGCTACCCACTCCAGTATTCTGGCCTGGAGAATTCCATGGACTAAGTCCATGGGGTCACAATGAGTCGGACAAGACTGAGCAACTTTCACTTTCATGAGGAGGTCACCTAGGACTAGGATGATGAGCCACCAGAAGAGGCAGGAAGGACCCTCCCCTTGAGCCTTTACTGGGAGCCCAGCCCTGCCGGCACCTTGATTTCCGACTTTCGGCTTCCAGAACAGCGAGAGAAAAAATTTCTATTGTCTTAAGCCCTCCAGCCTGCGGTAGTTTGTTATGGCAGCCCCACGGCTTATGGAGGAAAACCGAGAAGCTTAGTGTTAGTGACCAGATGTTCGTGTCCTGCCAGAAGTTCCTATAGTGAAGCTCTACGCATAATGTGATGGTATTAGGAGGTAGAACCTTTGGGAGGCGATTAGGATTAAATGAAACCTAAAGGGTAGAGCCCCCATGAATGGAATTAGGGCCCTTCTAGGGGGCTGATTGCCATGGCTCTGCTCGGTTCTCTGCCATCTGAGGATACAATCAGAAGTCGGCAGTCTGCACCCGCAAGAGGACTGTCACCAGAGTCTGACCTCGCTGCACCCTGATCTCAGATTTCTAGTCTCCAGAGCTGTGAGAAACACATGTCTGCTGTTTATAAGCCCCACCCCCCAGTTTGTGGCATTTCTTTACAGCATCCTGAACTAAGACAGTATGTGAGCTGGCCCCCACCCTTCCACATAACCCCCATCCACTCCATTCTGTTGTCAGTTGCAAAACTTATTTTAAGATGTTTTGATGCGGACCATTTTTAAAGTCTTTATTGAACTTGTTATGATATTGCCTCTGTTTTATGTTCTGTGTTTTGGCCATGAGACATGTAGGATCTTAGCTCCCTGACCAGGGATCAAACCCACACCTCCTGCGTTAGAAAAGGAAATCTTAGCCACTTGGACTGCTAGGGAAGTCCCTGCAAAACTGATTTTAAAATCAGTGCTGTGTCAGATGAAGGAAGGACCTGTCCATTTCCTGCTTTGACAATAGCAGGGTGGTTTATATTTTCTGAGCCCTGGGTATTATTTTAGCTCCAACTGAACAAGCCACTTCCTCTTACCCTCTGAAGATTCTGGCATTTACTGAGCTCTTACTATGATCCTGACACTATTCAGGTGGAAAATATGAGAGTGGTCAATCACTAGGCTTCAGCAATATGTTAACTGTGAACTTCCTGATGTTCAAGCTGGTTTCAGAAAAGGCAGAGGAACCAGAGATCAAATTGCCAACACCCGCTGGATCATAGAAAAAGCAAGAGAGTTCCAGAAAAACATCAATTTCTGCTTTATTGACTATGCCAAAGCCTTTGACTGTGTGGATCACAATAAACTGTGGAAAATTCTTAAAGAGATGGGAATACCAGACCACCTGATCTGCCTCTTGAGAAATTTGTATGCAGGTCAGGAAGCAACAGTTAGAACTGGACATGGAACAACAGACTGGTTCCAAATAGGAAAAGGAGTACGTCAAGGCTGTATATTGTCACCCTGTTTATTTAACTTATATGCAGAGTACATCATGAGAAACGCAGGACTGGAAGAAACAGAAACTGGAATCAAGATTGCCGGGAGAAATATCAATAACCTCAGATATGCAGATGACACCACCCTTATGGCAGAAAGTGAAGAGGAACTCAAAAGCCTCTTGATGAAAGTGAAAGTGGAGAGTGAAAAAGTTGGCTTAAAGCTCAACATTCAGAAAACGAAGATCATGGCATCCGGTCCCACCACTTCATGGGAAATATATGGGGAAACAGTGGAAACAGTGTCAGACTTTATTTTTCTGGGCTCCAAAATCACTGCAGATGGTGACTGCAGCCATGAAATTAAAAGACGCTTACTCTTTGGAAGGAAAGTTATGACCAACCTAGATAGCATATTCAAAAGCAGAGACATCACTTTGCCAACAAAGGTCCGTCTAGTCAAGGCTATGGTTTTTACTGTGGTTATGTATGGATGTGAGAGTTGGACTGTGAAGGAGGCTGAGCGCCGAAGAATTGATGCTTTTGAACTGTGGTGTTGGAGAAGACTCTTGAGAGTCCCTTGGACAGCAAGGAGATCCAACCAGTCCATCCTAAAGGAGATCAGCCCTGGGATTTCTTTGGAAGGAATGATGCTAAAGCTGAAACTCCAGGACTTTGGCCACCTCATGCGAAGAGTTGACTCATTGGAAAAGACTGTGATGCTGGGAGGGATAGGGGGCAGGAGGAGAAGGGGACGACAGAGGATGAGATGGCTGGATGGCATCACTGACTCGATGGACGTGAGTCTGAGTGAACTCCGGGAGTTGGTGATGGACAGGGAGGCCTGGCGTGCTGCGATTCATGGGGTCGAAAAGAGTCCGACACGACTGAGCGACTAATCTGATCTGATTTGATATATTCTATTGCTGCTGCTGCTGCTGCTAAGTCGCCTCAGTCGTGTTCGACTCTGTGCGACCCCACAGACAGCAGCCCACCAGGCTCCTCCATCCCTGGGATTCTCCAGGCAAGAATACTGGAGTTATTTGTATTAATAAGTAGAATGTGTATATTCTATTTATTCATATACTATTCATATACTGTTCTCAAAAAAATTATATTTTGTTGAGACCATTAGTTGTAAGACACACCATTATGTTGTATATGACTAAGAATGAAAACTGCTGTCAATTAAACATGTCATTACTTGTAAAAACATTCAACATGTGAATCTTAGACTCAATGAAATGTAGCATTACCACTACTTCTATTTTATGGGTAAGAAAACTGACTCACATTAAGGGTAGAGCCTACATAAAACTGTCTGGAAGCTTGCTCCAGGGCCTGTGATCTTATTCAGTGTACACACTGCCTCTATCATTAGGGATACTGCTTCTGAGTGTCTCAGGCCAAGACTACTGTTCATTACCCAATACCCAATCTCCTGTTCTTTATTTAGTAATATGACCCTTGAGTTTCAGCGGGCACATAGTTGCTGGCTAGAAACTACATTTCCCAGCATCCCTTACAACTAGATGTGGTCATGTGACTAAATTCTGGTGAATGGGGTATAAGCAAAAGAGAGTGGGTAAGAGTTCTGGGCCAGTCCTTAAAAGGAGGAAAGGGCATCCTTCATTCCCTCTTATCTTGTTGCCCTGGCTGGAATGTAGACATGCTGGCAGGAGCTGGAGCAGCCCTTTTAGATCTGAAGATGGAGGCCACATATTGGGATTGGCAGAACAACATGATCTTATATGTATAAGAGAAGCTAGAATTGCCACATGGGCCTGAATTATTTAATCTTGAGCAATTGTAAGAGAAAGAAAGTCCTATCTTATTTAAACCACTGTTATTTTGGCCTTTATTACAGTAGCCAAGATGCAATCCTAATGAAAACATGCTGTTACATGCCAGATACTGCCCCAGGGGCTCGGTCCTTTCCCTCCAAGACTGCAGGGTCATTAAGTGAGAATGTATATAAAACACCCAATGCAATGCTGAGCACAGAATATTAGTTCCTCACACAGACACGGGTAACTCAGGCATTAGCTGCCTGTGTTATCTTTTTTAAAATAAAACTTAAAAAAATTATTTATTTGGTTGGTTGTGCTGGGTCTTCCCAGGTGGCACTAGTGGTAAAGAACATGCCTGCCAATGCAGGAGACATAAGAAACACCGGTTCGATCCCTGGATCAGGAAGATCCCCTGGAGGAGGGCATGGCAACCCACTCCAGTATTCTTGCTTGGAGAATTCCATGGACAGAGAGGCCTAGAAGGCTACAGTCCATGGAGTTGCAAAGAGCCGGACACGACTGAAGTGACTTAGCACATACGCACAAGCTGGGTCTTAGTTATTTCAGCACATGGAATCTGTTAGTTGCAGCATCTGGGATCTAGTTCCCTGACCAGGGATCAAACCCGGGCTCCCTGTATTGGGAGCTCAGAGTCTTAGCCACTGGACCACCAGGGAGGTCCCTCTTGCATATCATGACATTCTCCTATTTTCTCTGAATCCTATCCATGCATGGTAGGACAGTGTGAATATTGTTTTTCTGGGTTCCTTTCCCCAGCTCTCCATCATCTATGCCTTAACAAATAAAACACTTTCTTGACTGGTAGAGCAACTCACAAGTAAGTTGTGGACCTTCTTTACATGCGAGAATGGCTCACCCTTTAGCTAATAGCCCCATCCCCCTTCTCCTTGCTGGGGTCCTGTCCAAGCTGACCGTCCCTGTCCCCTTTCTTCACCAGGCCAGGACATGACTCATGCTCCAGCCTAACCAGCCAGAGTTTTCCATCCCTCTGGCCACAATGATTGGTTAAAGATGAGACTCACCCACACTGAATCAATCATCTTTACTAAGAAATGATATGTGGATGTTGAGAGAATGAAGAGCTATCTCCTCAACTACCATTACTCGTTTGCTTGGCTGCACCGGGCATTAACTGTGGCATGGGGGATCTTTGATTTTTGTTGTTGTGGCATGCAGGGTCTAGTTCCCTGACCAGGGGTCAAACCCAGGCCTCCTGCGCTGGGAGGGTGGAGTCTTAGCTACTGGACCACCAGGGAAGTCCCCTGTCAACACTACGTTTTAGGAGAGTATGTGGGATGCGACATATGTTGGTGTGGCTAAATTTGAAGTACATAGCCTGACTTAGAAACCTAGAGCTACCATCATCCTCTGTTAAACAGATGAGGTTATCCACGGAGGAAAGCAGAGGAGACACACCACTGAGCCCCTGGATACCGCCGTACCTGAAGCTAAGGACAACTATAGATTCTGTTTTCCATGTAGTGAACCAATAAATATTATTCTTACTTTAGGGATTTGGGTTGAAAATCTGTCATTTGCAGTGAAAAGAGTCCTGAGTAACACACAAGCTCACTAACTTGCTCAGGTAAGCCAAGACTCCAGCAGTTAGTAGCATGAGGCACTGGCTGGTGCTCTGAAATGACAAGTTCTCCTCTGCTCCTGGCTAACCAGAACCCTGAGGCCAGCATCTCCACTATGATCTGTCACTTTTGAAGGCGAGAATTGGCAACAGTCAGTTTTTTTGTGTGTGCGTGGCTTCCTTGTAAGCAGCTGAAAAGTTCCCTTCTGCCACGAGGACAGTGCAGGGCAGCATTTGAGAAGTACTGCAAAAAATGACCCAGGTCAAGGCGAGAGGCGGGGCCAGGAAGAGCAACCCTGTGGCCTGGAACGTTCCTGCAGGCTGGATGCCCGAGGGAGAAACTGGGCCCTGGAATGAGATAACAGCCATCATCCCAAGCATCTCCTGTGTGCCAAACATCTGTGTCTGCACCCCTCACCCCTCAACTTTACAGCAACCTTGCAAGAGACATCTTATCTCCACGCTACAAAGGAGGAGCTGACATGGAGAGGAGCCCTGCAACTCGCCCGAGGTCCGCACCAGGAAGTTGTGAAGGCTGCTTGGTTTTCGGACTGCAGAGCTTGAATTCTTTTGTGCCGAGCTAGTGGGGTGGAAGGAAAATGGGGTGAGGGAGGGCGTTCCAGGTGAAGTGACAATGCGTGGAAAGTGGGGAGGGACGGGTGAGATGTCTGGTATGGCCAGGGCACGGAGGGTAGGACACGTCATGTGAGTAGATGCCAACAGGGTGGGCTTGCTGGTGGTCAGAGAGGCAAGGCCTGGCGTCCTGCCAAGGCCGTGCTTCTGTGGTCTCTGCAAATTGAGGCCTGACCATTCTGAGCGGGACTTGGGCAGCTGGTTGGTGGCTGTGCACTGGCTCCTGCTCGCCAGCCTCCCCGTCTGGGGCTCGGGGGAGTAGGCAGAATTGAGTCACACCTTGGTCCTGCCTGGGGCGCAGCCCACCGGCCAATCCCGAATGCTCCATGCCTAGGGGTCAAGGGTCAGGAGTTGGGAGGGGAGGCGGCCCTGGAACAAGCACCCCCTTTCCAGGGAGGACGCTGTGGTTTGGGGTTTCTCTGGACACCTGGGCTGGTCCCACTACCCGTATCAGAGGCCTGAGTTCAGGGCTGGCTGTGCCTCCAATGGGCCACGTGACTGGGCAAGTCCCCTCCCCTCTGACTTTCTGTGGCTCTGAGTGTAAAGTGGAGCACAAGCGGATCCCAACAGCACCCCGCCCCGTGCCCAAGTGGCCTCCCGCGTCCCAGTACTGTGCCTCTCCTCTCTGTCCGGTCATCTGCTGTCTTTCCTTTCTATTCTGTAAACTAGACCCTGTCCTTCCAGCACCCCCCTCCTGCAACCCCTCTGTTGCTTGCCACCCCCCAGCCCTGGCTGAAAGTGACCGGGCTGGGCCTCATACCCTACCCGTGAGCCCACCCCACACAACCACCAACATTCCAAAGCGGACTGTGCCCCACCTCCAAGAGCCTGCAGTACCAAGTGCTTCTCGTGGTGGCCCAGGGCCCACACAGCCCCCAGAGCTGGCAGCGGGATCTGCGGTGGGGGAGGGCCCCAGGGGGGAAGGGGTGGCCAAGAAGCACCCTTGGAGTCTGAGCGGTGTTTTCCAGAAGTGGGGTGTGGCCGCCTGTGTCAGAGCTGGTGGGAAAGGCAAGGCAGGATGTGATTACTTTCGGCAGTGGGTGTGACAGCCGCCAGCCCCAGCCCATTGTTAGCGAGGGCACAGGCAGCGCCCCCTGCCCACCCCTGCACCCTGTCAGTCCCCTCTCCTCCCGTCGTGTGCACAAGTCAGCAGAGCCAGGCGCTTAAGAATAGCATCCTCCACGAGACACAGGCATGAGACGGAACTCCAGGAAAGGAGACAGCGTCTGTGCTCTCGCCTGGAGCACGAGGCTCCCGTCTGTGCCTGGCACTGGCGGCCGCTCTCCGCGCCTTCTGTTCCACGGGAGGGGAAAGCCCGAGCAGCAAGCTCCTAGCCTGAAGCCGGTGCCTCG
>NW_011494867.1:12448384-12458722 GCF_000754665.1 Bison bison bison | reverse complement strand
GCTTTCCCCTCCCGTCTGTGCCTGGCACTGGCGGCCGCTCTCCGCGCCTTCTGTTCCACGGGAGGGGAAAGCCCGAGCAGCAAGCTCCTAGCCTGAAGCCGGTGCCTCGACTCACCGGGGCTGGTGTGTGCATGCTGAGCACCACGTGTGCACATCTGGGGCCCCGCTGCACACTGCCCTGAAAAACTGTGCCCCCTTCCTCACCAGCAGGCAGCCCTGGCATGAGGCTGGAGAGAGGGGGGGAAGTAGGGGGTCAGCACTGATCTCCCACCCTCCTCTCTTCAATGTCACCACAGGCTGGCTGTGACCTTGACCACTACCCCCACCTCCGTCCCGCTGGGTCAGTGACCCACCAGATTGTACTTCCTGCCATATGCTTTCCTTGGCAGCACTGTTGATTATAGTAAAGAAAGAGAAACACACACACACACACACACACACACACAAGGAAGGAGTTGAAATGTCCAAAAGTAGAAGTCAGTTACACTAATTATGGCAAAGGCACCCAAGAATATGACGTGGTTTCTAAGAAGTACTTTTTCGAAAGCTCCACTGTTACCATTCCTTACATGCAACATACCATTTCATAGCCCCCTTTTCAGGGGAGAAAGAGAAAGAAGAAAATAGCTGGCATGTTTCTTTTGACATTGATTCTAAAACACATCTTTATCTCAGCAATATCAAAATGTGGGAAAATATGCAATATGGTAAAAATATAGTGATTTGGAGAAGATGCTCGCCATATATTTTTAAGTTTAAAAAAAGTGGGTTAAAAAAGATCATGCTTGGAATTAAGGAAAGTTAGCATGTATATATGCATGTAGGCTGTACTCATTCAACAGTGAGCAGAATCTCTGACAAACACACGCATAGGAAATAGACTGGTATGCAGTGAAGCCAGAAAGAGAGAAACGCATAGCGTGTACTAGCGCGTATGTATGGAATCCTGAAAGATGTTACTGTTGAAGCTATGTGCAGGGGAGCAGTGGAGACAGACATGAGAACAGACTTGTGGACACAGTGCGGGGAGGAGAGGGTGGGACGAATGAGAGAGCAGGAAACACACATACCACCATCCGTAAGACGACAGCCAGTGGGAACTCGCTGTATGACTCAGGGAACCCAAACTGGCGCTCTCTGACAACCCAGAGGGGTGGGAAGGGGTGGGAGTTGGAGGCAGGTTCAAGAGGGAGGGGACCTACCTACACTTGTGGCTGATTCATGTTGATGTGTGGTAGAAACAGACACCATATTGTAAAGCAATTATCCTTCAAATAAAAACAATTTTTTAAAAAGAAAACAGACTGGCATGGCAGAAATCAACACAACATTGTAAAACAATTATCCTTCAGTTTAAAAATTTTTGAAAATTAAAAAGAGACTGAAAACCAACTATATTTCAATAAAAATTTTTTAAAAAAGAAGAGAGACTGAACAGCAGCCTAACCACAGGCCAGCAGTGTGTACCTCCAGAGCCTGGGGTCACAAGGGCTTTTGGTTTTCTTCTTCGAAATTTTTGTGTTTTGCCTCTTTTCGATTTTATATTCAGACAACTGAAAAAAACACCAGCTACCCCTTGTGACCTCATTTCCATGTGTCTGCACTTACCTACGCTGAACACTTTATTATAATAACCTCATTCGGGTCTCAGAACCACCCATTGTGGTGAGAGTACTTGATATTGCCATTTTGCAGATTAGAGGCTCAG
The DNA here is from genome assembly GCF_000754665.1 of Bison bison bison. NCBI lineage: Eukaryota > Metazoa > Chordata > Mammalia > Artiodactyla > Bovidae > Bison > Bison bison. The sequence goes on along the minus strand of NW_011494867.1, from coordinate 12,457,014 downwards.
GCAGATTAGGTAATTTTCCCAAGGGCACATAGCTCTTAAGTGGCAGAGCCAGGATTCAAACCCTGGTCAATGTGATTCCAGAACGGAGGCCAATAACCATTATGTGATCGGCTTGAACCTCACCAAGAGCCCTGCTTCTTCACACAAGGTGGCACCTGGGAACAGGAAGGATGCAGAGATGTGGACCACAGAGGGAGTCCCCACATTGCCTGGAAGCTGATCGCTGGAGTTGAGGACCAATCTCTTTGGTCTGAGCCATCAGTGTGCCCTGTGACATGAAATCACCAGGACTTGGCTGACAGCCTCTCTTGGAGGTGTTGTTGGCTGAGGCAGAGCAAAGGACATGGATATTCCCACAGTGCCTTGCTGGGACGCTCCGGCAAGCCCCCCTGCCCGCTCCTGTGGTTTCTCCTTGTTCTGCTGAAAGGAGCTCTTCAGCTTCCTCCAGAGATAAACATTCCTAACACCACTTTCTCAGCTAGGCGGCCATGGGAGCAGCTAGGAGACCTCCAAGCACGGAGGAGTGTGTGTGTTTTCTGGAACTCTGCTGACAATCTTTTCTCCAGAACTCACTCCAAACAAACGAAAAGGCCACTGAGGAGCCTGGCAGCCAAGAACCCGGGGAGGCCCTGGGGAGCAGAGTGGGGTCAGCAAAGGCTAGTGTTATTGCTACAGGGAATTACCGCTCTGCGTGTCCATGGCAACAACGCTGGGGGTGGCCGTGGGTTGTGGTGGTGGGCAGGACTGTCCCCTCATCCAGATGAGGAAAGCAGAGACTCAGAGAGGTGATGAGATGATCCCACAGCCAGAACTTAGTCTGAGCTCAGAATATGCTTTCCCAACTCTTGTCAGCCTTCCTTGGGTCTTAGGCTAATCTGGGAATATGGTGAAAGTCATGGACCCTCTGCTTTAATTAAAAAAAAAAAAAAGGTATTTACAAGCCAATATCCTGTATAATTCAGGGAGATCATTCTCCTCAAAAGCCTTCGATCAGAATCCCAACCAACAGTCCACACCAAGCACCCCGCACTCCATCTCCAAGCCAGGCCTGGGGCTCTGGGTGAAGGGAGGAGGGACAGTGGTTTCCACTTCCTGCCCCAGCCCTGAAGGGCGGAAGGATCAGAACCATGTTTCCTCTGTGTGATTAGGACTGGCACCCCATGTATGGTGCGAGAGCCAGAGCTGTCCCCCTATTTCTGGCTATAAGAGCTCTCCTCTCCCCAACACCCAACCCTCCCTCTGCTGAGAAGTGGGGGCCACCCAGAGGTGGAAGGGCCCCTCTGCCTGGTTCCAACAAATCAGAAAACCAACCAACAGGCAAACACTCTCCGAACACCTTCTCTACACAACAGGTGCTCCCCACCCGTGAAAAAGCAAGCAGACCTTCATCGTCTGCCTGCAGTCGTCGCCCTCACGGAGTTCTCAATTACATAGCACAGGAAACCAAAATGTTTCCTACAGTCACTGCTTTGGGGTTTTTTTTTTTTTTTTGACAGCTAGTAGACGTGAATTTTTTAGTGCAAAAACTTTTCAGCACACTATATATGCATTTAAAAATTTATGAATTAAGCACATGCACTTGTGTTCTCATCTTTTATGTAAAATCACAAGAGCCACATTAACATGGAAAATTTTTTTGGCAGGGGGGCGGTTACGCTGTGAGGCTTGTGAGATTGACCAGGGATGGAACATGGGTGAGCCCTAATCACTGGACTGCCAGGGAATTCCCTTAACATGGAAATTTTAAAGTGCTGAGTAAAAGATGAAACGATGTTTTTTTAACGTCCTGCTATTGTGTCAGCTTCCATCATCACTAATACGACACCTCAAGGCAGAAAGATGCCGTTAGGTGAGGATTTTTGCTAACGGTCCTGGGTTTTTGAATACGTGCTTCCGATACACTTCCTGACTTGGATTCTGGGACTGTCTTTGAGGTCTGACTGGATGACCATCTTTGTTTCCTATGCGGATGGATCTGATGAAGACTTGGGCAGAAACCGCACAGTTGCCTCTCCTGCTTTCTGCTCTTGTGTTCCAGTTTTGTAGCATTTGCTTCAATCCTCATGTTCTGTACTTTCTAAGGCATGTGTTTAACTTAGTCAGGACTAGATGAGGTGGTATATAGCCCACAAATCCACTTTGCTAAGCCAACATGTCACAGCTCTGTTTTCTAACAGGTTACGAGCTAGCAAACCAGCTGACAACTGGACTTCGTGGGGGAATCTTTGCTCTGCCTGAGGGATGCACATTTGCTCTTTACTACCACAGGTTCCCTCCCTGCCTCTCTGCACTTCCACATCTGTTGAACCAATGCCCTGTATTGAATTCTCCTGCCCAGATAGCTGGTGTGGTCTGTTTTCCTGTCTGGACTCTCGTGGGAACAGAAGGCCAGTGTCAATCCAGCATTTGTAAATCCAGCTCTCTCTCAGTCATCAGAAATAACCTAGGACCCCTTCCTGGTCCTCAGCAGGTGGTGTCACCCCAGGAGTGTGGTCACTGCCTGGAGCATTAAGCACAGCACACTTCTAATTGCCCGCATGGTCCCCTCCACCACAGGCTTGCTGTACACGCACTGTAGCAGGTGAATAAAGACCCCAAAGACACCCACGTCCTAATTCCATGAATATTACTGGGCAAAGGGACTTCACCGATGGTATTGAGTTAAAGATCTTGAGGCAAAGACTACCCTGGATTATCTGGGGGCCCAATATCCTCACAGAGTCCTTATAAGAGGGAAGGAAGGAGGCAGAAGGGTCTGAGTCAGAAGAACAGGATGGGAAGATGCAAGCAGAGACTGAAATTTGAAAATGGAGGGGGACCACGAGCCAAGGTATGCAGCGCCTCTAGAAGCTGGAAAAGGCAAGAAACATTCTCCCCTGGAGCCTCCAGAAAGAGCAACCCTGTTGACACTGATTTTTAAACTTGTGAGACTAATTTCAGACTTCTGGTCTCCCAAACTGAGAGATAATAAATACGTATTAAGCTACTGAGCAGCCAGAGGGAGCTAACACACTCACCCAGGAGGAGACATAAATCCAAATGTTTCTTTCCTAGCTCCCTGGACCAAGCAAGGAAGCTCACAAGATTTTGAAGCCGGCCCTCACAGTAAAATTTAAATTCTCCTTTCAGAGCATGCCAAGATGTCAGATGACTACTGAATCAAATTGCTCCATCCAAATCCACCTCGGCCACACTCCATGTGTGGTAAGAAACTGGCTCGTAATTTGTAAAAAGTTCCACGTAGGAGCCTTGACTTGGTCCCAATTTTATTGGCCCAGGTCCAATGAGGATAACACTCATGGCCGCTGCTCCTGGGTTCCAGCCGCTCATCAGGTTTCAGCATCCATGGTCCCTGAGCCACAGAGCAGCCTGGCCAAGGCGGCACACAGATAAGAGAACTGGGAGGCAGAGGGAATAAATGGCATGTCCAAGGCCAAAGTAGCAAAGACAGAATCCGGGTTTCCAAAGCCCTGGGCTTTCCCAGCTGTCCCCTCTGACGCTGCTAACTGTTCATGAACCCAGACGACACAAAGAAGGTTTTAGCCTGATCATCTCAGGATAAAGGCAGGGCACACCCTGTTTCCACACTAGTGTCATGCAGTGCCGTGTGAGTGTCGAATGAGTGACTGGGACGAGGAGGCTGTTGCTGAGACATCCACTTCTCTCTTATCTGTGGCAGTGGAGCAGTGATAGGTGCCACAGCAAGCCTGGGGAAACTCCAGCCTCATTACAGTCAGCCCCTGGGACCTCCTCTCTCATCAGCTTCCCAGGGATGCTACTGGGTGACCCAGGCAGACCCAACACCTTCCGGTCCTGGTGTGGTGCTAAGAACTAGCTAAGGGGTGGACAAGAAGGAAGAAAGCACTACAGGCTGTGGAGTGCATTTCCCGAGAAGAGGAGGTAATTAACCTGGCAGACTTGACCCTCACACAATGTTGGACTGAGCTATGCGGTTATCTGAAGCTAGATTGTATCTGCCCAGCTATAAAATTAATGATTATGGGGCACCTACACTCTCAAAAGCTGCCTCTAATGGAGTACAACGGCCACTGTGATTATGACGGTAAAAGGGCAATATCAGCTCTGTAATAACATAAGCCCTTCCCTCTCCAGCCTTGCCACCTCATGTAAAGCAGCAAGGTGCTCCAGTGGAGAGAGATTTCGGGTCCGACAGATCTGTGTTAGAAACCTGGCGTAAAGCATATCAGATGTGACCTCCTGCAAGTTATATGACCTCTGTGAGCCTCAGTGTCCTCGTTTGCAAACAGAATCCTGATATTACTCTGGCTTCCACACTCTATTCCACAACCATGGGCTTCAGGAGAGGCTGGCTCCAGCCTCAGAAGGTGCATCATTATTGGACAACAATGACTCTATGACTCTAATGATGACTCTATTCTTCTTGTCTGAAGTTAGTTTAAGCATGGGCATGTGCTACAACCTGAACTAAGGGGCTTTGGTCAAAGTTTTTTTGTTTTGTTTTTTCTTTGCCCTTAAAATTGTTATACATAGGAAAATAATCTTCCTTCTTCTTCTGGATGCTAGATGTGATTCCTGGAACAGTTGCAGCCACTTGTGAGCATGAGGAGAGCCAGACTAAGGTCAGGGCTGACATTCTGAGGAGGGCAGAATGTACAGACAGAAGACTGAGTCCTCAACGGTACACTTGAGCCAATATATTCACCAACTCTAAAGCTTTCACACCTCAGGACTTTCTGACAGTGAATTTCTTTTTTTATTTAAGCCCTTTTCAGTTGGATTTTCTGATATACATACTCAAGAGCATCGTATCTATTGCAGAGTCATGCTGAGGATTAAATATATACGGTGCCCACTAAAATGCTTGGAAGCTTGTGTTGCCTTGTGATGTGATAATATAAAAAGCAAGTGTAACACACCTCCACGATTCCAAGGGCTGTCTTCATTCCTGTGTGTACATGATGCTCCCCAGCTAGAAACAGAACCTTCCTGAGAGACAGTGCCTTGGAGCCTGTGCTCTGCTCCAATGTCTGCTTCACAAGCGCTCTGCTGCCAGGGGTAAACAGTGAGAGTTGCCTACTGTATCAGGCCACCATGGCCCCGATGATGCTGAGAGAGACGTCATCATAAACAGAAATCAATGCTGATTAAAGGTTACAAATGTTCAGTTAAGATGAATAAGTTCTGGGGATCTAATGTACAGTGTTCACCACTAGAGTTAATACCATACTCTGCCCCTGAAATTTGCTAAGAGAGTAGATTGTAAGTGTTCTCACCACAGACAAAAAAAGATAACTATAAGACATTGATGAAACAAATTGAAGACAATATAAACAAATGGAAAAATATACAGTACTCATGGATAGGAAGAATTAATACTGTTAAAATGACCATACTCCTCAAAACAATCTACAGATTCAATGCAATCTCTATCAAGTTGAAAAATGGCATTTTTCACAGAACTACAACAAAAAATTCTGAAACTTGTATGTAAACACATAAGACCCCAATAGGCAAAACAATCCTGAGAAAGAAGAACAAAGCTGGAGGTGTCACACTCCCTGACTTTAGACTACACAAAGCTACAGTAACCAAAACAGTATGAAACTGGCACAAAACCAGACAGAGATTAATGGAATAGAGGGCTCAGAAATAAACCCACACACTTATGGTCAATTAATCTATGACAAAGGAGGCAAGAATATACAATGGGGAAAAGACAACCTCTTCAATAAATGGTGTTAGGAAAACTGGATGGTCACAAAATAATCAAACTGGACTAATTTCTCAAACTTCATAAAAAAATAAACAAAATAGATTAAAGACTTCAAAGTAAGACCTAAAACCATTAAACTCCTAGAATAAAATATAGGCAATACACTCCTTGACACAGGTCTTAGCAGTATTTTGGGAGGATCTGTCTCTTTAAGCAAGGGAAAAAATAAACAGATGATACTATATCAAACTAAAAAGCTTTTGTAAAACAAAGGAAACTATCAACAAAATGAAAAGGCAGTCTACTGAATGGGAGAAGATATTTGCAAATAAGATATCTGATAAGAGGTTAATATCCAAAATACACAAAGCACTCATACAACTCAATATAAAAAAATAATCCAGTTGAAAAATGAGCAGAGGATCTGAACAGACATTTTTCCAGAGAGACATACAGATGGCCAATAGGTACATGAAAAGATGCTCAAGATCATGAGTCATCAGAGAAATGCAAATCTAAACCACAATGAGGTATCACTTCACACCCGTCAGAATGGCAGCATTTAAAAGACAACAACATGTATTGGAAAGGATGTGGAAAAAAGGAACCCTCGCACACTGTTGGTGGGAATGTAAATTGATGCCGCCACTATGAAAACAACACAGAGCTTCCTTTAAAAATGAAAAAAATAGAATTACCATATGATCCAGCAATCCTACTCCTGGGTATTTTTCTGAAGAACACAAAAACACAAATTTGAAAATATACATGCACCCTTATGTTCATACAGCCAAGACACTGAAGCAACCGTTCACTGATGGATAAATGGACAGATAAAATGTGATATACATAGTTGAGGACTATTACTCAGCCATAATAAAGAATGAAATCTTGCCACTTGTGACAATACTGATGGACCTGGAGGGCAGTATGCTAAGAGAAATAAGTCAGGCTATCAAAGACAAATATCATGTGATTTCACTTATGTGTAGAATCTAAAAGTAAAACAAATGAACCAGCAGAACAAAACAGAAGCAGACTCACAGATAGTTGCCAGAGGGAATGGGGGTGGCAGAAATGAGTGAAATAGGTGAAAGGGATTGAGGGGAGGGGCAAACTTCCAGTTACAGAATAAATGCATCATGGGGATAAAATGTAGAGCATGGGGAATATAGCCAATATATTGTAGTAACCGTGTATGGTGGCTGATGATAACCAGACTTATCCTGGGGGGCCATTTTGTTACATAGAAAAGTATCAAATCACCATATTGGGCACCTGGAACCAACATAGTGCTGTAGGTCAATTATACTTCAACTAATAAAAAAGGAAGGTAACCTATGTGAGTTGATGGAAATGTTAATTAGCTTGATTGTGGTAATCAAAATTAAGTGTATAAAATCATCAGGCTGTATACCTTAAATATATTCCATTTTATTTGCCAATTATGCCTCAATAAAGGTAGGGGAAACTGACACACGCTACAACATGGATGAGCCTTGTAAATATCATGCTACGTTAAAGCAGTCAGTGGCAAAGGCTGCATTTTGTACAACTGTGTCTCTATGAAACATCCAGAAGAGGCAAATCCATAGAGATGGAAAACAGATCAGTGGTTGCCAGGGCTGAGGCTGTTCTGGATAACTGAGGAGTGACCATAACAGGTACAAGGTTTCTTTCAGGGTGATTAAAACTTCTAAACTTGTAGTGACGGTTGCTGCGTGTTGTACTCTCTTAATTCACTAAAAATATTGAATTGTATCTACTTCCACTTTATTGTGGAGAAGGCAGTGGCACCCCACTCCAGTACTCTTCCCTGGAAAATCCCATGGACGGAGGAGCCTGGTAGGCTGCAGTCCATGGGGTCACTAAGAGTTGGACACGACTGAGCGACTTCACTTTCACTTTTCACTTTCATGCATTGGAGAAGGAAATGGCAACCCACTCCAGTGTTCTTGCCTGGAGAATCCCAGGGACGGGGGAGCCTGGTGGGCTGTCATTTCTGGGGTCGCACAGAGTCAGACATGACTGAAGCGACTTAGCAGCAGCCACTTTATTGACTATGCCAAAGCCTTTGACTGTGTGGATCACAACAAACTGTGGAAAATTCTTAAACAGATGGGAATACCAGACCACCTGACCTGCCTCCTGAGAAATCTGTATGCAGGTCAAGCAGCAACAGTTAGAACTGGACATGGAACAAACTGGTTCCAAATCGGGAAAGGAGTACGTCAAGGCTGTATATTATCACCCTACTTATATAACTTACATGCAGAGTACATCATGAGAAATGCTGGACTGGATGAAGTACAAGCTGGAATCAAGATTGCCAGGAAAAATATCAATAACCTCAGATATGTAGATGACACAATACTTACAGCAGAAAGTGAAGAAGAACTAAAGAGCCTCTTGATGAAAGTGAAAGAGGAGAGTGAAAAAGTTGGCTTAAAACTCAACATTCAGAAAACTAAGATCATGGCATCTGGTCCCATCACTTCAAAGCAAATAGATGGGGAAACAATGGAAACAGTGACAGACTTTATGTTGGGGGCTTCAAAATCACTGCAGATGGTGACTGCAGCCATGAAATTAAAAGACACTTGCTCCTTGAAAGAAAAGCTATGACCAACCTAGACAGCATATTAAAAAGCAGAGACATTACTTTACCAACAAAGGTCCATCTAGTCAAGCTATGGTTTTTTTCAGTAGTCAGGTATGGATGTGAGAACTGGACTATAAAGAAAGCTGAGTGCCAAAGAATTGATGCTTTTGAACTGTGGTGTTGGAGAAGACTCTTGAGAGTCCCTTGGACAGCAAGGAGATCCAACCAGTCCATCCTAAAGGAGATCAGTCCTGAATATTCATTGGAAGGACTGATGCTGAAGCTGAAACTCCAATACTTTGGCCACCTGATGTGAAGAACTGACACATCTGA
>NW_011494867.1:12447447-12448284 GCF_000754665.1 Bison bison bison | reverse complement strand
CTCCAGTGTTCTTGCCTGGAGAATCCCAGGGACGGGGGACCCTAGTCTGGTGGCTGCCGTCTATGGGGTCACACAGAGTGGAACACGACTGAAGTGACTTAGCATAATCTCTTTACAAGGAACATGTATTATCTCACAATCAGACAAAATAACACAGTTTTAAATATGTAGTACAGGCTTCCCTGATAGCTCAGCTGGTAAAGAATCCACCTGCAATGCAGGAGACCTGGGTTCTATCCCTGGGTTGGGAAGATCCCCTGGAGAAGGGAAAGGCTACCCACTCCGGTATTCTGGCCTGGAGAATTCCATGGACTGTATAGTACATTGGGTCACAAAGAGTCGGACATGACTGAGCGACTTTCATTTTCATATACATAGTACATATACAATTATATATGTGTATAAATCCCCAAATTATTTGCTTTAAAATACGCCAGAAAGAAAATATATGTATTTCTCCCACTCTAGCGGGAAACAGATGAAATAAGAACAGTGAAATGTCATCTCTGTTGGAGGTAGGCTGTAGGGATGCAGAGAACGACTACACTATACCCTTGATTTTCCAGTACGTTTGAAAACTTCCATAGTAAAAAGGTAAACAAGAGAAACCCAAAGCACACAAAACCAATGGCAGCAATGAACTGTTAGCTTTCAGAAGATATCATTACTGTGCCATAAGAAACATAGAAATATGAGTAACAAGCAAATATACAACAGAAATAAAGCTGCAGAACTTAATGATGTGAATTCACTATTCACTAACTGGGTGGTCTCTTTAAGCCTCAGTTTCCTTACTTGTATAACAGGGAGATCCAGGACTTTGTGGCAGTCCAGTGG
>NW_011494867.1:12439768-12447347 GCF_000754665.1 Bison bison bison | reverse complement strand
GGGAGGCCTGGCGGGCTGCAGTCCATGGGGTCACAAAGAGTCGGACACGACTGAGTGACTGAACTGAACACTGCTGGCTTCTTCCCTTCCTCCCTTTTTCCTTTGGTGCAGGAGGTGATGTCTGGAGCTGTGGCAGCCATATGGATACCATTAGGAAGGACCAAATCACAAATCACACAAATGCTGTCCCTGACATCAATGAATACCATTGCTGAGGCAGCACCACCAACTACCCATCTCTGGATTTCTTGTCCTATGAAAAAAATAAACCCTAAATGTTCAACATCACCATTCTTTGCAACCAAAGGTATTTCTCATTAAAACCCAGCATCAGTTAGAAGGGTCTAGGAGGCCTACTAAGTGGGCCTTCACATTCAATGAGAAAGTCACAGGCAGCATTTCAATTCAAATTTCATCAATTATTCAGTCAACAAACACGTATTGTCAACAAACACGTATTGATTACCTTACATGTACTAGACACCGCAAGCAAGCAGAGCTGCCCTTGGGAGCTGCTAATTAGCAGGTTACGTGGGTAAATTCATACCTGGTGTCAGAACCACAGATGAATAGTGACTAGCACATATTATTTCAAACTGTTATCACATAGGTAATACAGAGAAATTTGGTCAAATGTAATTGATCAAAAACCTGAAGAGGTTGTAAATGACATCAATTATTTTCTGCACCAGTGATCACTCCCCTACTTGAGTGATGAGTGAGTTGGCTAGGTGATCCCTGGTGGCCCTTAATCTATTTTCCTCATCTACTAGTTAAGAACTTAACCTGCCTGACAGCTAAATGCTCTTCCAGCTCAAGTCTTTCCCATCCTGGGATTGAGGCTATGCTATAAAGAAATAATCAACAATATTTTGGAAAACATTCCACTTTTCAAGCACTTGGGTAGAACCATAATTATACATAACAAATCGTAATTGGTAGACAAATATCCTGCTAATTGGAGAAATTAGCCCAGTACCATGATCTTTACAGAAGAAAAAGATTCTGCTTGGGAGAAGCGTCACAAACACTTATTTGGGGAATTCAGAACAACCATCTCAAAATATTTAGTAAGTGCCTGTAAGGCATCTGTCTAGAGCTGGAAACCCATGGTGGAAGAAAAGTACCAGCCCCAGCCCCTGCTCTCGGGGAACTGGAATTCCATTAAGCCACTGGCACATGTTTTGACAGTATTAACCTCCATCTGGGACATGCCAGCATGGCCTTGCCATAAACTATCCAGGTATGGTTCTGATGGTTCCATCTAGAAGTTCTTGAGGAATACTATCCCTGTAGGAAAGAAAATAAGCCCATCACCAAGAATCACACGTGTGACATATGGACCAGTGGTTACAATGTGAGCCACACGTTCCCTCTTCACAAAACCTTAAGCTGAAGCCAAACACATGTTAACATAGAAGCATATATCCTACATATATATCGTTAAAATGCAGGGCAAAGGCCTCTGCTTGGTGAGGAAATTCTCAAAGCGATTAGGGTCACAGACTGGGTAGGGAGTGGAGTCTGTCCTTCCTGGCTGTCTACGTGGGCAAGTGGCCACCCTGAGCCTCAGTCTCTTCTTCTGTCCAAAGAGGGCTGAGTAAGATGATGATGCAGAGCATCCAGCTTCCAGCAGGTTTCCATAGGTGCTAGCTCCTTGACATCAGGCTCACCGAGCTCCAGTGACCCTCCTTGCCCACAGAGCCATCATTCTGACCCGGGCTTGATTTTCAGCCTTTCTGGAGGGCACAGGGCAGTAGGATTTGGGGTCAGGAAGCACTTTTTCTTGTGTGAGCTCTGCCAGCATCTGTTCTCCTTCCCTGAGGCCCGATCGCCTCCTTACCAGGTGAGGATAATGATCTATTGATTTCAAAGCATGTCATAGGGTTAAATGAGGCATGAAAGTGCTTTGTCCCCTGGCATTTCTGCCCTTCCTGCTCTTGGTGCCAAAACCCCTAGCTTGGTTGGGCTTGGCAGGAGGCACGGGAGCTGCCGGTCTCGAGGCCCTGCTCTGTCACTTGCTGTCTGTCCTCCGGCAAGTGATGTCCTGCACCGTGCCCCGTGCACTGAGCCAGCTCCCACAGTGCCAACCACCATGATGATGATATAGGGCTGTTTCTGTTCTCTGACATGGGACTGGATCAAGCCAAAGTTAGGGCAGTGAGCTCTGAGGCTCGGGAACCTATGGGGTGTCAACTGCTGGTTCAGAGCCCAGGTGAGATGGGCCAGTGTCCTTGCCCTGACCCCGAGTGCACTGCATTTCCAGTGCTTAGGATTTAGTGGAGCCCTGCGTACATCAGGACCTGGGGATGGAGACGCTCCTGGAAATGCTGGCAGCACTATTTCTCCAGCATCTGCTAAGTGCCGGCAGTATCTCATCTGACTCTCCTGCCATCTTTCCAAGTGGGTATCTTTATCTCCATTTCTAGGGGAGTGAGGCCCTGGGAGGAGGCGGAACTGCAAGCTGGAGGTGAGGGAGCCAGGGTTGGAGTCTGCTTGGTCTGACTCATAGAGCACCTGCCTTTAACCTCTCTGGTCACCTGGAGGGAAGACGGGCTTGGAAAGGCTCATGCAGGCAGAGCATGGTACCCAGGAAGGCAGCAGCAGCAGGGAGCAGAAAGCCCAAGGAGGCTGAACAAAGTGGTTTTATTTTTCTCAGGGGACAAGCTGAGTTCAGCTGGGTGATGTCAGGTACAAGGTGCCAAGATGGCATTCCCCAATGGCACAGCCCCCAACACTGGCCACGTTGTGCTCAAGCAGGCTCGGATGGGGAGAGGAAAGAGGGGCACCTGGCACACTTGTCCTTTGATTTGAGAAGCAGAAGTGTTTTAGAAACTTCTTGGCAGATTTACTTGGGTCTCACTGGCCAGAACAGGACCACAGTGACTCCTGGATGTGAGGGAAGACAGATACATAAAATGTGTTTTCCTGCCTCTGTAGCCCGAGATGATGAGAGAGAACAGGTCGGGGCGGCGGGCTTGTGAGCCCCCCTGAATAGGTATTTCATGTGCAGCACTGCACACTCACCAAGCGGCCGTCCCCACCCGGGTCTTGGAGGCTGGATCCGCGTTCTGGGGCCGCCATAACCAAGGGCTTCAAACAACAGAAATGGCTTCTCTCACAGTACGGGGTACGAGTCTGAAGTCCAGGTGTGGGCATGGCTGTGCTACCTCTTGGAGGCTCTGAGGAGTGTCCCTCCCACCTCTTTCAGAGTCAGGGGCGGGGTGCCCAGGTGTCCTTGGATTGTGGCCACATCACCCCAATCTTGGCCTCCATCTTCACCTGGCCCCTCCCCTTTATGCTTCTCTTTGTATACGGACACAAGTCCTACTGGATTAGGATCCACCCTAACAACCTTGCCTCAACCTGGTTACATCCACAAAGGCCCTGTTTCCAAACAAGGCCAGGCTCCCAGGTGATGGGGGTCAGGACTTCAACACATCTTCTGGGGGCAGAGGGTGGGGTGGGGAGGGCACAATTCAGCCCAGAACAGAGACCCTGTCGGCGGGAGGGGAGGTAGGGGCCACACCGAGGCCATCTTCCTCCAAGATCAGACCCCTGACATCGGCGGTCCTTCTTGTCTGAGCGGGGCCTTTCTCATCCCTCCGCCTGCCTCACACCCCCTGCTCAAGAAGCCCTCTGGCATTTCTCTGACTGCTCTTTCCCCTGCGGGAGGGTGTTCTCTGACACGTGAGTCCAAAACCTGTTTTCAAAGCCCTGACTGCCCTGCTTGGCACTGACCTCTCCTCTTACCCGCACAGGGCACTGAGGCCCAAGGATGCTTGGGGCTTTGGGTGGTCTTCCCGGGCAGAGGCTCAGTTCCTCCCTGTCCCGGGTGCCACTGCTGTGCAGCCAGGGTTGCAGGTCCCCGCTATGGTCTCACTTCCGTGACGGGACGAGGACACCTGTCCTGGGTCACAACACTGAGACCAGGGAGGGGGCAGTGAATAAGCCTTCCGCCTGAGAGTCATCGTCCCAACCGCCAAGGTTTACTGAGCACCTGCTGGATGCCATGTGCCCCGCACCCACCACCTCCACTCTGCGAGGAGGAGGGTATCAAGACGCAGGTACCCAGAGTTACTTATTCTTGTTTTGTTTTTTTCACTTCCAGGGGATGCAGTTTTCTGGGACCTTACCCTAAAGGGGGGAATTGATTATGTGAAGATTCCTTGGTTCTAGGAAGCTATAAAACACCCAGATAGAATGTAATTTGACTCACCTGGTTGCCGGCTCTTCGGTGAACTGGTTGAGCACAGAGCGGCACAGATCCACTCTCCCTTAGCCTCTGGAGCCGGTGGCCCCCACACCCAGCTCATTGTGGTGTCTTTATGTCATGGGCAGGGACCAGGAGCTCTGGTAGATGGCGTGGGTGAACACAGGATGGAAATGTTCTGGCAGAAGAGACAGAATCACCCGACCCCTCTCTCAGCAGCCTCCCCAACCTCATCCAGAGCAGAGGCCGGTTCCTGTCTCCTGCTGCATAGCAAGTCACCACACACTTAGCAGCTTACAATAACACCCACTGACCACCAACAGCTCCGTGGGCCAGAAATCTGAATCCAGGCTTGACTGGGTTCTCTGTGCAGGTTTTACAGGCAAAAAGCCAGGTGTCCCCCAGCGGGGCTCTCATCTGTGGGAGAATCTGCCTCCCGGAGGCTGTAGGTCTGATGTCCTGTGTCCTTTCTGGCCATGGGTTGGGCCACACTCAGCCCTAGAGGCCACCCACATTCTTTCCCAAGTGCCCCATCTGTCTTCAGAGCAGAAGCAGCGTGTCATGTCCCTCTGACCCTTCTAACGCCTCTGAAAACACCCTGCTTTTACAAGTTTCACCTGAATGGGTCAGGCCCATCCAGATAAGCTTCGTGTCTTAAGATCACCAGACCTGGGACTTTAATCTGCAGAATTGCCTCACAGCAGCACCTGGGCTAGTGTTTGGCTAACCAGGGGCTGAGGACCGAGAGAGGGCTAACCAGAGAGCCCTTCCCCAGACCTCCAGGCAGGGCAAGCACCACCCTTCTCCTTCTCTGGTACAAAAGGGGACGTCCTTTGGCACAGAGGGGTTTGTATGAATTCACCCCTTACAGTGAAGGAAGAAGCATAACAGAGGCCTGGCCTGCAGGGGGAAACCCAAATATTTATACAGAACAAGCCTGTCTTCTGTAAGGCTGCGGGGCAGCCCAGCTCTTCGTTCAGACTCGGGAGAGTTGGTCTCTCTCTAGTTTCTTTTTCCTTTTCTCAGGGCATTTTAAAGTGACCAGCTGTCAGTGCTTCTCAAAACTGATTTGGAGAGTGAGGTCTGATGAAGTGAAGTGAAGTGAAGTATAAGTCACTCAGTCGTGTCCGTACAGTCGATGGAATTCTCTAGGCCAGAATACTGGAGTGTGTAGCCTTTCCCTTCTCCCGGGGATCTTCCCAACCCAGGGATCAAACCCAGGTCTCCCACATTGTGGGTGGATTCTTTACCAGCTGAGCCACATGGGAAGCCCAAGAATACTGGAGTGGGTAGCCTATCCTTTCTCCAGTGGATCTTCCTGACCTGGGAATCGAACCGGGGTCTCCTGCATTGCAGGTGGATTCTTTACCAGCTGAGCTGAGCTTGACCTCCGACTTCTCGCTGGCAGAACTGTGAGAGAATAAATTTCTGTTGTTCTAAGCCACCAAGTTTGTGATTATTTGTTTCTGGCAGCCCTAAGAAGCTAATATACCCACTGTGAGGGGTGTTTTTTGACCGCCGCATATGGGATCTTAATTCCCTGATCAGGGATCAAACCCGTGGCCCCTGCAGTAGAAGCTCAGAGTCCTAACCACTGGACCACAAGGGAAGTCCCAATGTGTGGGTGTGTTTTTTAAATGTAATCTCTGGTTGGCCATGGACCTTACCACTCCGTTTTATTATACCATCTAGCTTTGCTCATTAACTTTCTGCCTGGCTCTTGAAAGCATTTTAATTTGCAACCCGAGGTTTAATGAATACATCTAATAAAACTGGGTTTCAAAAGCAAATACCTCATGTTTCACATAAGAGTAAACTCCCAACAGATCAAGGATCTAAAGACAACAAAATGAGACCATATACGTAGCAGATGAAAATATGGGTTAATTCCTATATAACCTGGGTGTAAGGAAAGCTCTTCTAACCACAATTCCAAATCCAGATGCAATAAAAGAAAAGATAAATACATTTAACTATATAAAAATAAAAGAAACCTTTTCAGGATAAAAATACTATAAACAAAGTCAAAGGCAATTGACAAGTTGATAGAGAGTATTTTCAACATAAATCACAGATAAAGGGCTAATATTCCTAAACAATTTTAATTAAAGATTGACAGAAACAGAGACCCAAAACCTCATAGAAGAAAAGGCAAAAAACATAAACAGGCAATTCATTTACAAAAAGATACAAAAATGGCCTCCACACTGGTTTTCCAAACCTGCCACAGACTCTCATCTCTCTGTTATAGCTGAGTAAATCTGTTTCTGCTCAAACTAGACATAGATTCTGTGTTTGCAATGTAGTTGGTGAGCACAGGCTATTTCCAGATCTCAACATACCTAGAAGCATAAAGACTTTTCAGCCTAAAGGACATCCAAACACCACCTACACCAGGCTCTGGAGATAGTTTTAAGACTTCTCAGATGCATTTTCATGCAAGCACCGTTTTATTGCAAGGAGAGGACTGCCTTCCGGGTGACTACTTTGAAAGGACAGTGAGTTACTGGGTTGGGTGAGCTCTGGTATGACTGTCGGAAAAGAAACCTTCTGTATTTTAGAGTTACATCTTGTCGCCCAAACAATACGCTCCCTGCCTCTGGAATGTGATTCTCATCCACACTCAAGTCTGGGTGTGTCTTATGTCTTGAGACTTGACTGGGGAGGCACTGGAAGCTCCACAGTATGTGTCTTTGTCCCTGCCTGATCCTTCTCGGAAGACCACTTGGGATTTAGAAGAGGTGGGTCAGCCTTCAGCCTAGTGCAAAGTCCAGGGCAGGCAGAACTGCCTTTTGACAGTCAGCAGAGCGCATATACAACCTGAATGTCCGACAACAGGAGATTAGTTGAACAAATCGCGATACGTCCAGACAAGATTCTGGGCTGTCCTTGACAATCACAATTTGGAAGAGATTCCATGGCAAGGATAGATATCTGGGGTATGCTGTTAGGTGGAAAAAAATGGATGGTAAAATGGGGAGCACGGTCCTATTTTTGAGGAATATACCATTTTTTAAAAAAGATTTGCATGTGTATATATGAATATAAAAGTGTCTAGAAAAATATATTTTAAAATGTCAATGTTGGTTATTACTGAGAAGCAACATTATTTGACTTTAAGGTTGTTTTTTACTGAGGTATAATCTCTTTACATGGAGAAGGCAATGGCACCCCACTCCAGTACTCTTGCCTGGAAAATCCCATGGATGGAGGAGCCTGGTAGGCTGCAGTCCATGGGGTCACTAAGAGTCGGACATGACTGAGCGACTTTGCTTTCACTTTTCACTTTCCTGCACTGGAGAAGGAAATGGCAACCCACTCCAGTGTTCTTGCCTGGAGAATCCCAGGGACGGGGGACCCTAGTCT
>NW_011494867.1:12438672-12439668 GCF_000754665.1 Bison bison bison | reverse complement strand
AAGCGGGCCAGATGGACGGATCGACAGGAAGGGCCGGGAAGAATGACTTTCTTGCTCCCAGGGCCTAGGTTTCCTTATTGGAGATGGCAGACCGCTGCCCGCAGTTATGGCTGGGCCACCACCTTCTCCCCCGCCTGTCCCCAACCCGCAATCCGGGCCAATGGAAATGCTCCCTGACCCTGGCCGGTGTGCTCGCATCCTCTGGGCTCCCGAAGCTGAGGAAGTGACTCGTGAAAGGAGGCCGGCCTAACGGCTCCATTTGGGCGAGGTTTTCTCACAAAGCTTATTCCCGTCACATCCCAGGGCAGGCCAGCCGCCTCAGGGATGCGGGCGCCAGGCCTTTGTGAGCTCACGACTTTCTCATGGGCCCCCCCCCGGAGGCGGCCTGTGGTCACCCTCACTTTCGGTGGAAGCACCCGGGGTTCAGAGAGGCCAAGCCACTCGCCCAAGGTCACAAAGCTTCGCAGAAGCAGAGCGGGAATGGCGATGCGGGGGGGTCTCCGGAGGCCCTCTCCCAGCGGCTTTTCGAAGACACCCACTACCTCCCTATTGTGACGCTCAGGAATAAAACAGGAAGGCCGGACGCCCGGCTTTCACCTAAGACAATGCTCCACGCAAATCTGCGCGAACAAAAGCAACCATAAATCCGCCTCGGGTTTTCGGCCCACCCGGCCCCCGCCGGCCAATTGACTCCGTCGGCCGCCGCGGGGCGGGCCAGGGAGGTTCCAACGTGATCGACAGCCCCGGGGAGGCGTGGCCGCGGCAGAGGCGCATTGGATTGGGGATCCGGAACAATCGCAGGCCGAGAAGGCGCAGCGCGGACCAATCAGAGGGAGGGGCGGGGCTCGGCCGCCCGGCTTTCGTGAAAGTCCGCCTCCCCGCCCACTTGCGCCTCGTCGCGGCGCCCGTCAGCTGCGAACGCGGCGCTCGGCCCGGATTCGTCCGCGGCGCTGGAAGCAGAGGCGCGAGGCCGCTGCGAGTGCCGGCACAGATCCC
>NW_011494867.1:12435248-12438572 GCF_000754665.1 Bison bison bison | reverse complement strand
TCTGTGGCAGTCCAGTGGTTAAAACTCTAAGTTCCCAACAAAGAGCACATGGGTTCAATCCCTGGTTGGGGAACTAAGATCCCTCATGCCACCCAGTGTGGCCAAAAAAAGTAAATAAAATAGGGAGATTCTTATGGAATGGCAGGCCTGTAACATGAACTTGACTCTGATTAGGACTGTGGCTGTCAACCCAGGGAAGCACATTAGAAGCCTGAAAGTGAGAACTACTTGCCCAGGGGGAGTTGCCCAACTTCAGTGTGCCCTGGGGAGCATGTCTCATGCAGATCTGAAGGCCCCACCCCATGGAGTCTGACTCCGCACCTGGGGTCTGGCTGAGGAATCTGCATTTTAGGTGACAGCCCAGGACTCCCCCTGGGGAAACACTGCATCTAGACCAAGGTTAAAGACACCCTGAAAAGCAGGTCTGCCCTGGAGGAGAACACGTGGCCAAACAGAACCAGGCCGGGCGTGGCTGGGGACAACTGCCCGTTTATGACCTCAGGTGGACTTTGTTAGTCTCATGGCTAGAAAGAATTGGCATGCCACAGGCACCTTTGGAATCTCTGATTTGCAGAGATAGTGAATAATGACTTGTACCTCTGTGCTTTACTCCCTGAGGGACAGAGTCCTAGCAATTGACTTAGGTCAGGATCTGGTTCCATCAGTTCCCCCGGGCTCACAGCTGACTGCTCTGCATCTGCAAAATGGGAACAAAGATAGCATTATCACGATTAGTCCCGATTAGTCCCACTGGCTTGAAGCTACACCCAGCAAGGATCCGACAGAGGGGTTAGGGACCCACTTCTTAGGGCCATTAGGGGTCCTTTGCTGGCTCAGTCACAGGAAGGCAGGGCCTAGGGAACATGAAAACATCTACAAGGAAACCACACACATCCTGGCCACATACCCCAGGGGAAAATAAGTGGTGGCTCCAGACACGAAGCCTGTGTGTGCATGCACCTCCAGCCCTAACTGCTTAAGGCACCCTCATCTTAATCGGAGTCTCAATCTTACTTCTGTTTTCTTTTTCCTAACCGCAACCTGGCCTCCAGGCTCTTCCTCTCTGGCTGATCCTAAATGAGAGGAGAAGCAAGGCCCTGGTAGAGGAGCCGAGGACGGGGAGAAGCGCTGAACTCGAAGTCCAGGTGGCTAGTCTCTCGTCTCAGCCTGGTCCCTGCCTACCGCAGTAATTCATCAGTGTTGCTAACTCAGACACAAGAGGTCATCCCAGGCACGTCACTGCAAAACCGTTTGGAGAATTTGGGGTGAATGCCAATCTTTCTCTTTCTCAAAAGTAGTATTAAAACAATTTCTGCTCCATCCCAGTTCTATGGAAAATGCAGACAGACATACTGTCCTACCCCTTAGGGCAGCGCCTGTCATCCCTGGGTCCCGGCGAGTTAGGCACGTGGCAGGAATAGCCTGAAAGAGCAAGTGAACTTGTTCCTGCTCTGCACTGTGTGGAAATCTCCTTGCTGAACACATGGTCCATCTCCCTGTTACCTGTAGCCCCCTTGCTTTCACAGGGAGGGGTGGCCTCTCAATATCCTTCCATGGGTCCCAAGCCTCTCCAATTTGTAGGAGCTGGAGAAACATTCAAACACAGGGGAAGCCAGGCATCACCTCCCGGAGACCAAGGGAAAGTGAGGAGCTGCTAGCAGCCCAGGGCTACAGGCTGTTTTTGGGCAGGATCCCTGGGAAGCAGGTAAAGCAGAGAAAACCTCAACCTCAGGACTGGACAGGGGGTCAGTGCCAACCCTACCCCTTCCCCAGAGGTCCTTGGGGGAAGGGCACAGTGTACGGAAGGGAGCACTCCCTCACGGACTGGTGCCCATCTGCTTCAGAGCAAGAAGTCCAGGCTGTCAGTTCCTTAGAGTAAGGGATGGGGGCTGGGGACTGGGTTCCATTCTCCTTAGAAGCCCCAAACCCTTAGTGGGGTCTGTCTTGCAGGGCAGAAATTTAACCTGAGCTAGACCGAAGGTCACAAGGAAACAATACTGTAGGAGTCTCCTGGGGCTGCGGTGACAACCAACCACAAACCTGGTGGCTTAACACAACAGAAACGCATTCTCTTATGTTCTGGAGGCCAGAAGTTCAAAGTCAAGGTATGGGCAGGGCTGTGCTCCTGCTGAAGGCTTCAGGGGAGAATCCTTCCTGCCTCTTCCAGCTCCTGGTGACCCTTGGCTCCAAAGCTCTGCCTCTGTCTTCACAGGGCCTTTTTCTTACCCAGTCTCTGTTGTTGTTGTTTTTTTCCCATCTCTTATAAAGACACTGTCCTTCAGGGCTGACTCTAGTCTCTGATCTCATCTTGATTCTTAACTGAATTATACCCACGAAGACCCTCTTTCAATAAAGCCACATTCTGAGCTTCTGTGTGAACAGGACTTTGGGGGGGACACATTTCATCTCAGTGCATATTCTGAGTAGCAAACAGTATGGGCTGAAGTGACAAGAAGGTGGCTGGGAGTTGGGAGCCCTCGATCTAGTTGCTTGTGGCTCGGTTGCCCCAGTTGCCAAGGGGCTCCACTAGCATCTCCGACCTCCATGCCAGCTGGGAGGTGGGGTTCCTGATTCCTTTTACAGACGAAGAAACTGAGCCTCAGAGGGATCAAATGAATGGCCAAGGTCACATGGCCAGCTAGAGCTGGGCCTGGAATCCAGGTTGACTGGCACCAGAGCTTAAGGGTTTCACAGACAAGTCTGGCTGGATTTGAGGAAGCCCTCAGCACCCATTAGGTCCCAAGATCTTTCCACTCCAAGGAACTTAATTTATCAACAGAAAGCAAAGGTGAACTCTTTTGGTTTTCATGTTCCTTCACTTTCTCATATTGTAGATTTGGGAATGTGGCTACTTGCCTGGAATCACTTGATAAAGTGCAGTTGGGGAGAACAAGGATTAACTCAATTACTCACAGGAATCAATCTGTACTGGGGAAGGAAGCGGGGACCCAGCTGGGCCCAGCCTTGCCCCTGCTGCCTGTGAGGATGTGATACACTTGGGAAGCTGTGCTGACCTTCACCTGGATGCGGGCTCCTTCCCACAGCAGCCAAGAACAGCAGGCGGTTCCAGGAAAAGTTGCCCAAAGAGTGGAGGGGGTGGAAGACTGGGAAGCAACTGTGTCCCCCACCCCCTCACCCCTCAACTATGGCTCTGCAATATCTGTGCAACTTTGAAGTCTGAAGGCTGGAGAACGTCGTTAGGAGGTTTGTATCTTGGACTATATCCTGAAGAAATGCATTCATTTACTCAATTAATCTCTATTGCCTAGTACCCGGCACCAGGCTGTTGGCTCCACAGGCGCGAAGGCAGGCTTGACTCGCAAG
>NW_011494867.1:12420667-12434531 GCF_000754665.1 Bison bison bison | reverse complement strand
GGGCGGCAGCATGGTGGAGAAGCGCTGCCCGCTGCAGAGGGACGGAGTGTACCGCTGGTTCTCGGAGCTGCCGTCGCCGCAGCGCGTGGAGTTCCTGTGCGGCCTGCTGGACCTGTGCATCCCGCTCGAGCTGCGCTTCCTCGGCTCGTGCCTGGAGGACCTGGCCCGCAAGGACTACCATTCGCTGCGCGACTCGGAGATCAAGGCCAACAACCCGGCCGACCTGGGCAGCCTCACCAACCTGACGGACGAGGTGGTGCGCAGCAAGCTGCTGGTGTCGCTGGCGCTGCTGGGCTCGGAGCAGCGCGAGGCGGCGGGTGTGCTGTACCGCACGCTCACGCACATCGACTCCATCATCCACAACTACGGGTTGCAGCTCAACGAGGGCCGCACGGGCGATGAGTTCCTGCTGCTCTTCACCATGGCCTCCAACCACCCGGCCTTCAGCTTCCACCAGAAGCAGGTGCTGCGCCAGGAGCTCACGCAGATCCAGAGCAGTCTGAGCGGCGGCGGCGGCGGCGGCCCCGGGGGCAAGAGCGCGCTGCCCACCTGCCCAGCCTGCCACAAGGTGCGTACCCGCGCCCCAGGCCCCCACCCCAAACCCCCACCGGAACCTCAGACCTCACGCCTTGCTCCCCAAGGTGCCACATTACCGCAAACCCCTACCCGCGCCCGGAGCTTCCGCCCTAACGTGTCCTCACCGACTCCGCACCCCAACCTCCCACTCGCACCCCAAGCGTCCGCTCCACATTTCACTCGTGTCCCACGCCTCTCCACCCGGCACCTCCAACCCCACCCTCACTTCAACTTGCCATCCCCACCTCGCACTCCGAACCCGCACCCCACGACCCTGCCCGGCCCCTCACGCTCTTTGGGGGCCCGGGGGAGGGGGCTCCGGGATTGGGAAGAGCGCCCTGAGCTGAGTTAGCGGCCGGCCAGGCCTTCGGTCCACGTCTTCCGCTGGAAGCGCGATAAGGCCTTTGTCCCCTTAATCAGGCTCTTGGGCGACAGATAACCGTTACACAGTGTGTCCTCTTGGTTCCTCCAAATCTGGTGTTTATTATCAGAAAAGGAAGCCGCTAGTGAGGTGGGAGGTGGAGATTAGAAGGTGCTGGAAGGGTAGAAGACGTTTGCAGGGTGCCGTGCGGGGCCCGAGGCCTAGATGCCGGTATCCCCGGAGCTGTGGGGCCCGAGTCGCCCCGAGGAGGTTAGGGTAGGCGCGGGCCGCAGGCCGCCGTGGGCACGTGTCCGTGTGTGCGTGTACGTGAGTACACCCGTGAGTGTGTGCATGTATGCGTGTGTATGGAGTGTATATGTGTATTTCTGAGTGTGTTCCTGTGTCTGTGTTTATATTGCGTGTAAGAATCAGGCTACCGTAACAGAAGGAAAAACAGGTTTGGAGCCTTGAACACCCGTGAAACAGTTACTTCTCGGTGACCCGCCTTCCTTTGTAGGAACGGATCCAAGACTGATGGGGAGCCGACTAGGACTAGTTAAAAGATCTGGTGTCTTCAAATTAAACAGGAAGGGCAGAGTGGTCATTCACTTAGAAATGTGAACTTTTGTCTAAATGTTTCAGAACTATGTAAACACAAAGTGTTTGGAGCTCAAACTTATTTTTAGCAGCCCCCTGGGACCCTGTGCTAGGATTGTGCTCCAAGCAAAAGGATTTATCTGTGACCATGTGTGGTGTGTGTTTTTATATTAAAACTGATTTTCTTTGGAAAGTGGAAGATTGCAGTCACACCAGTAGTCTAAGTGCTTTCCGATCACGGCTGAGTGTCCTAAACTAAAACTTTGATTCTCTGATTTGCTAGTGGTGGTTTTTCAGCTGTCTTTCACTGGTGAATTGTGGCTTTTAATGACTTCCTTTGAGACGTGGTTGTGGTACCTACATTGGTTTTTAATCTGTCATATCGCTTTTGAGATAGGTACTACCTCTGAGACTGTAGTCTCTTTTAAGTGTGTGTTCAAATCCCACCCTAAAAACGTTCTTGCATTTACAACAAAGGGAAAGCAGGGTCCTGTGAAATGTGGTTGTCCCCAGGGAGCTCAGTAGGCTTTGGGGTGCTGCTGCTCATGGGGGTTCAGTCCCCAGTGGCCAGTTTCACCAGTCAGTCCTCTGCTTCTGTTCCTAAGCACTGCCGCTGTCCGTGGCTGTTACACCATTCATAGTCAGCTCTTGAAGGGGATTCTTTAGTGTGTAGAGATGCATCGCCTTATAAAAGCAGAAGATGGTGATGATTGTTAACGGGGCAGTGAGCTAACGCTGGAAAAAAAATGGGCAGTGAGCTAAAGCTAGAAAAAAAATATCTTTGATAAGAGACTTTTTGTCAAACCAGAACTACCCCTTGGATGAGGTTGGGGGGCTGATTCCCCTCCCCAGTCCCCCCTTCCTCCCCCCTCTGCTGGTCTGGCATGGGCTCAGAATTGACTAGCTGTGTGACCTTGACCAGAAAGAATCCCCTTTTCCTGGTGTTTTGGAGTGGAAGGCCTTGTGGGCTTGTTTTGAGGGTTCCATGAGGTCCCCTTTGAGGTGCCCAGCAGATATGCTGTGAGCTTCCTTTGCTGCTTGGTCTTCTTTGGCTTTCTTTAGAGGAGCACTGAATTTTTTTTTTTTTTTTTTTAATGATTTTGGCTGCAACACAGGGCTTGCAAGATCTTATTTCCCCGGCCAGGGATTGAACCCAGGTCCCTGGCCGTGAGAATGCCCAGTCCTAACCACTGGACTGCCAGGGAATTCTCTAGGAGCACTGACTTAAGTAAGGCACGTTGTTAGGGAGTGAAATACTTATGTTTCAGAATGTTAGTGTTTTCTAAGTTGATTTTTGAATATGTAGTTACTTGGAGTTGGCATTTTTCTTGTTCATCTGTGGGAAATTGGAGAGATCTGCCTGACCTTTGATAATGAGGTTATAGTGAGTAACTTTGGGGCTCTTGCTTCCATGTTTCAGAAACGGTCATGCTGTCTAGTTTTTCCTGGACAAACTAAGGTCACTCACATTCATTTAACTTTCTGTTCCTTTGCTGATGTCCAGTATATGCCTGACATTGATGCAAAACTCACATGAAATCTACCATGTAAGCCTTTGCCTTCTTAGTGTCTCTTTTAAGTCTGACATTTAGGGCAGTCCTGAAAAAGCAGCCTGGTTAAATCTCTGTTTACATTTCTTTTTTAAGATGTTGTGTTTTGTTTTGAGCTCTCTTGAGTTTAGAGACTTTGTGTCTTTTAGAGATAATGATGATGATGGTTTTTTATTCTTTATCCTGTTTAAAGAGAGACTTCTAGTAATTAAATTTTCTGATGTAGTGGTTGTTTCTAATTGCTTCTCCAAAGTCTCACTGTTATTCTAAAATTCTTCTTTCTCCAAGGACCTGTAGAAGTTTAAAAGTGGGAAGAATGTAAACTAGACATTTTAACTTTCAGAAAGGAAGGTGTTCATAGAAAACCTGGAGGGAGAGTAGGGTGGCTTCATGGTGCCCAGTAGCTGTTGGCACTATGGGTGTGTAGTTCAAACTGGTGATGGTAGCTAGTTTCCACTTGACACTGCCTCAGTCTTTCATTTTATTTAATTATAAAGTCATAGTTTTGCAAAGTGTTTACATCTATCCTTTGCTATCTTTTCTCTGTATAAATGATAAGGTGCTGTGGTATGTGCTTATTTTTTTAAATAATCGCTTTATTGAGATTTAATCTCTGTATTGTGAAATTCACCCCTCGAAGGTGTGTGATGCAATGTTTTTTCGTATATTCATAGAGTTGTGTAACCATCCCTGCTGTCTTGATTCCAGAACATTTTTATCATCTCTAAAAGAAGTTTGTGCCGATTTGTGTCACTTCCCCTCCCCCCTCCCCCAGCCCTGAGAACTGTACTGCGTTCTGTCCGTGGGTTTGCCTGTTGTGGGCACTGGATGTCAGCGGGGTTACCGTGTGTGGTCTCTGTGGCTGACTGCCTTCCCCCAGCGCACTGCTCTCCGAGGGTCGTTTGTGTTGGATGGGGCCTTTGTCAGCACTTCTCTCCTTTTAGGTAGAGTGCTTTCCGTTGTGTGGGTGGATATGGCCCGTTCTGTTTATCCATCCATCAGTTGGTGGACAGGTGGATTGTTTCCGGTGCTTGTTTCTAGACTCTTTTTGCTTTGTGGCTAGTAGAGTCTTGTCTTAATCCCTTACGCCTAACACTCACTTGGTCATCTTTGGAGTGTCACCAACATCTGGCCGCTGACTCTCAAGACCGGAGTCCACCTGGCGGAAGGCTGTGTAGCGCGCAGCGCTGTGCCCTGCAGGTTTTCCTCTGGAAGACCCTGGGCTTCCAGAGGAGCTGCGCTGAAAGGTGGCAGAGGCCACTCTGCTCTTGGGACTGATGTCAGCTCCAGGGGCACACTGTGAGCCCCTCCTGCCCTTGTGTCCAGAATCCTTGGGTCAGGAGCTTCACGGACCTACTGTGAGAGGGTGCAGAAACTGTTTTTGAAGTGCTTAGCGCAGGAGTGTGGTGGCTGGTGGTGGTCTTCTGGCCGTGTGCCCTGGTCAAGCTCTGGAGCCCTCCACTGTGGGATGAGCACCAGGGAGGCTCGGGGTCCACACAGGCGCGGTGAACACATCTGCTAACAATCCCTCGCCCAAGGCGAGCAAGAGCTGACTTTGTCTCATTGATTTTCCAAAAGTTTTTGGAAATCATTGCAGTTCCGAAGGGAGATACCGGGTAGTTTGTCATGTGAGCTAGAAGTGGCTTTCTCTGGTCTCTCCTTTAATCCTAAACCCTGGCCTGTTGGAGCTGGGAGTCGTCTGAAACCACAAGAAGGGACTTTGCTTGGAGCCGCTGTGCTTCCTGCTCAGGTTAAAGGAAGCACTGTGCCTGGGAGGCCACTGCGGCTCCGCGGTCACGCTTGTTCCGGGCAGCCCACGTCCAAGGCCACCCGTCAAGGCCACTCCCAGCAAGTCTGACTTCCTTCAGTGCACTGCAGGAGAGGGTGTCCTGAGACAGATTGATTGGATTTTATTTATTTATTTTTGGCCAGCTTTTGTAGGTCCCAAAGACTGTCCTCTTTTTATAGTGAAGTACATGGTATAGGAATTGAGACCTCCTGGGGTGCAGTTTTAACTGCTTTCGTGCTGCTGGTGTGTTCATTACAGATGAAAGCCCCTCACCTCTCCTGTAGCTGTCTCCCCGCTGTACGATGGCTCAGACTATGTGACACTTGAATTACTGTCCTTTGCCCTCATGTTAAATTCAGGCCACTTACTTTGACATGAGCTAGTTTACACGTGCGTCGTTCAACTCAACAAACATTTGCGTTTCTATTCCACACGTGTTCTGGAGTGTAGTTGTGGAAGCTGGAAGTTTCCTATCCTGTTAGGACGTGATGAGCAATGGGGTGGCATCACTGATGCAAGTTAGAACGTTAGTGTAGATAAACATCAACATTAGCCTTATTTCTGCAGTTTTTGAAGTTCATTATTTTTATTTAGTCTTTATTTTACCCATTTTCTCCTCATTCCTGTACACTTTATTTCCCTTCTTTTGGATTGAAGACATTTTGGATGAATGTATTTTCCCAACAAATTCATGTGTGCATTTTACAGCTTCAGAGGAAGTGAGGAGAAGGGACCTGAGCTGGTCCAGCTTCTGTTTGTTGGCAGAATTGGTGACTGTTAATAAATAAAATAAAAAGAAAATTTTTATTACATCTAGGAAAAGCAGTTTCTACTTAAGTGTGCTTTTTCCTTGCCTTCGATGGGTTAAATTTTAGAAGAGATCCCTTGAATAGCTTTTTTTTTTTTTTGAGAAACCCCCATTCAGAATACTACTTCTCTCTAGTTTAAGTAAGAACTGTTGCTGCAGGTTTACTATTATTGATAGCCTACAGATTATCGATGGGTTTCTGGTTTTTTACTTTTACCCTTGACGTAAATGGTTTAGAAATTAGTTTCCGCAGGAGAGCTTCATTCAGTCTCCATAGCTGTTTTGTATGGGCCTCGCTCTGTGTAGTAGCCTCTCTGTTTTACAGCTGCCCCGTAAGACCCAAACGTTACAGAAACACTTCTGTCAAAGTCAAAAGCAGTTATTGAGAAGTGATAAAATATTGATTAGTTTTGAAGCAGCTTGTTTTGTTCTGGGTCAGAAGGCCTGGAGTCATTTCGAGTGAAGAGAAGACAGAGGCAGGACAGACCCTCTCTCTAGTAATCACCGCCCTGGCGGCTCTCGCTGGTGCAGATGTCACGTGTAGGAGGCAAGGCTGGCAGGGGGACCGCGGACGTGCCTGTGAGGGGTCAGGGCTTGGGCTAGGTGTTGTGCAGGTTTGTAGAAAAATCACCAGCCCTCAGAAAGTCTTCCCTGTCCCCGTTCTATCCTTAATTGCTCCTTTCAGGGGCAGAGCTTTCCTTTCTGTCCCAGGAAGCCCCTCTGCCTCTGTCCTGGTCACATCTTTCTGTTTCCTCTGGGACACTGTTGGGTCACGTGCTGCACTCTGCCACTTCCTGTCCTCCCCACCACCCCACGCCAACCTTTGACCTCCGCTGTTTTCCCACTTGGCGCATCAGCACTCTGCTGGAGGCAGCAGAACCCTTCCTTGCACTTGAACCCTCGGCCATCCACTGTGGTCTCGTTCCTCTGTGGCCAGGTCTTGCTTTCCAGGGGGCGCCCATTTTTAACAGTCTGGTGTGAAATCTTCCAAGGTTCTAATGCCTATCTAAATATATACTTAATGTATTCTTTGAAAACATCATGTATACATAATTCAGTACAAGTGGATCTCTCATCTATGCCGTCTTCATGAGTGTGACTGAGCATGCACGCGCACACACGTGCACACGCACCCCCAGTGATACAGGACACAGCAGCCTCCTTGGACTCAGTACTACTGCTCTGGGCCTGACTGTCAGCTATTCCTCAGCCTCCTGTAACCTGGCTTCTGCCCCTAGCCTCTTCAAGGAAAACAGTTTTAATTAAAGAGTACCCAGTAATCTTTTAAATTAAAAATATTTTAATAATTAGAGGTAAAAATAAATGGAAAAGCTACAAAAGAATATTCAGCGCACCATCCCCTTCTCCTTACTCCCCTGTCCCCCACGCACTTGGGGAAGGATACATAGAATATTTCAAGCTTCTGTTCCCTTACCTGAGTGTAGATACTTTTTATTCCACATTTTTAAAACAGGTTTATTTTTACCCAGGAACCCATGCAGTTCTGTTCCCCTCTTTGTTTCTTGTGGAACCTTCCAGAAAAACTCTATTTATCGATAGATGACCCGTGCCTTAGCGCGCGCACAGGTCTGTTCATCGCTTGTGCCTCTTGGCGTCTTTCTTGATGAGCATCGTGTTGCCTGCAGAGCTGCTGCCCTGGGTCTCTGATGATGGGCTCTGTTCCCCCTCACTACTACAGATCACGCTGTCACTTCCCTGTCCTGTGCGTGCCACCTGCGTGCGGCAGACAGCACGTGTGGCCCTTTATGTGTGGTAAGCGTGTCTGCAGAAGAGAAGCCTGGACGTGGGGTTGGTTGTGGGTCACATGGTCTGTGCTCCTGTGATTACTGGGGTGTTGCCGAGTTTGTTTGTGGGATCCCCACAGAATGTGAGAAGGCGAGGAATACCGCTCAGTGTGGAGGTACACGTTCAGGTGATCCATTTTATTTATTTTTGTTGAGCTCTCTATATCCTTTGTCCCCTCTCTGTTGGGTTATTGATCTCGTCTTTATTCGGAGCTCTATAAGTTTCAAGGAAATTGTCCTTTTGACTCTAGTGAAAGTTTCAGGAATTTATTTTCCAGGTTTGGGTTTTTTTCCCAAAAGACTCTGCCATGCAGTTTGGGTTTTTCTTTTTAACGTTGTCTTTGTCAGTCTCGCCTGGCTTCAGGGTGTTGTGTCGTAATTAGAAATGCAGTGTGCATTGTGCACAGTACTGTATGCGTGCGTAGATTGTGCTCATATGAACGTAATGCATTGTACACAGCCACCGTTCCCTGTGGTGTGCTTATACAGAACTTGTGTGGTTTCTCATTTTGCATTTAACCAATCCATCTGGAATTTATTTGGTCTAAGGTACAAAGCTAGTTTTATATTTTCCAGATGACAGCCTAGCTGTCCCAGTGCCATGTGTTGAATAGCGCACCCTCCTCTCAGATCTGAAATGCGGCGTATTTCCGGTACGTTTCAGTTTACTTCTGGACTGTCTGTTGGGTCTCACTGATGTCTCTATCCTGATGACCTGTGATTTGCCAGATTCACCCCTTATCGTTCTCATCTCGTTTGTTCTGTGGGCTCTCTGCACTGTAAAATTCTCTGGGGGATGGTGTTTTGTTTTGTTTTTTAAACAACTGTGGCTGCTGAGACGCTCAGTTAAAGGGTCTGGGTGGGGCTTGGTTGGAGCTGCCTGGGAGCCCCGCCCCACCTTATTCTCTGACAGCCCTCCCCCACACCCACCCCAAACTTCCTCCACTTGTTTGAGTCTTAGTTTCTGTTTCTCCTTCTTGCCTGCCCTTTTGATGATGGTATTCCTCGGACTTCTCTCCGCCTCTCTCTCTCGTTACTTGATGGTCTGCCCTCTCTCTTATTCCCCCAACTCTGTAACCAGCTGCGACTGAGCTGTGGCCGGATGCTCCAGGGAACTCTGGGTGTCCAGAGGCGAGATCCTGTCTTCTGTCTCTGACCGCTGAGCACATCCTGACCCGCCGGCCAGGATCCCACACCGTTGGCAAGTCTGCCTGCTTTCTCATCTCCACAGAGTCATTGATTTCCACCGACACTGCGACACGGCAGCCGGGTTGTGCTCTTCGTGTCTTTCGGTCTGTCCCTCGCTCCCCCTGTCCCCACCTCTCCCTGACATACTTAGCATGATGGTTACATATGCGGGACACTTCTTTGTAAGTGGATTTGGGTAATTTATGAGGGAGTTAGGGCACAGATCACAGTAGTCTTCTGGGAATAAGCACAGCCCTAGCTACAGGCAGCTCCACTTCATCCCGAGTCAGGAAGCAGGCGAGTGATGGCCTCCTTTTAGAATTAACTGCTGTCCTTAAGTCCACAAGAGACAACTTTAGAGCTTCTGTCCCTTGTTTTGTGATTAAATTTAAAAACAGAAACTTTGGTGCCTTATCTCTTTTTAGAAATAACAGTGACATGTTCGGGTGCTGCCCTTAAGTGGGCTCTGGTCTAGGATCCCCGACCTGGGTCTAGTGTGTGATGGTGCCACGCTGACCGCAGCCCCCAGGCGTCACAGCAGTGGCCCCAGGAAGCTGTCCGTAGGGCTGGTGCTCTCTGGCCTGAGCTCCTAGCGTGGCGCGCGGCGTCCCAGCGCGGCACCTGCCCTTGGCCTGGCTGTGTGTTTTCAGCTCTGTCTGTAGTCCGTTCCTCGTGTTCACGCACCCCCTTTTCCCCCAACCCCCCCAGATGCTCTTCGCTCAGAGCGGGCCTCTGGCCCCACTTCCTGGCTCACAGAGTCTATAAAGCAGCCTTCTTTGGCTCCTTCTACCCTAGCTCTTACTATACTGTGTTGTAATAGGTTTTTTCACATTTTCATTCCCAAACTTTGATTATTGGAGGCAGAGACTGTGTCGTCATCTTTCAGTCCCAGAGGCTAGTGGTCCCTGCCTCCTGGTAAGGGGGGCTGTGTCCTGAGCAGTGGAGGGACATGCCAGGGGTTTTCGAAAGGCCACTCGAGTGAAAACATTGTCTTCCTCAGTGCTTTTCTTTCCCATGGGCCTATTAGTAACATCCAGCGGCTATTTCTCTTATGTACTATATAGATGCAGAGTCTAGTGAATTTTAACTTCTGTATCCTGCTGTTTTATTTTTCAAAAGCTGGTGTGCAAAAGCTTCTGTTGGGAGAAACTCTCTGAACTTGATGGTTTGGCTTTATATATACCTTAACAAAACCGACGGGGAAGGCAATGGCACCCCACTCCAGTACTCTTGCCTGGAAAATCCCATGGATGGAGGAGCCTGGAAGGCTGCAGTCCATGGGGTCGCTGAGGGTTGGACACGACTGAGCGACTTCACTTTCACTTTTCACATTCATGCATTGGAGAAGGAAATGGCAACCCACTCCAGTGTTCTTGCCTGGAGAATCCCAGGGACGGGGGAGCCTGGTGGGCTGCCGTCTATGGGGTCACACAGAGTCGGACACGACTGAAGTGACTTAGCAGTAGCAGTAGCAGTAACAAAACCGAGTTGACGGACAGGTACACTGAGAGCTGGGAACAGAGGGTGTATTCTTCCAGTGCTCTGATGGGCTTGGCACCTGTAGAACTACGCGCGTGGGTCAGGTTGTCTCAGAGAGGAGTCTGTAGGTCTGAAAGTAAGACTGTCTGCTTGTATTCCTTTAATATTTGCAAAGTTGTGACTCGTGGTAAGCCTAGGTATTTTAGTGTACTGTAGAATGGCAGGAAACCAACGGCTGTTAGCACCCTAGTTGTTAGTTTGTATTTGTTATACTTTAAACACTGATGTGGAATTCATTATGAGAAGGGAGCATTGTAGCATCATTTCTGATTATTTAGGACTTTTACATAAGAACCTCAATAGAATTACTAGAAAGAAATTGTATCCTCAGTTTTCTTACTGATTCACAGTGAATCTAATTAAAACATGTATTATGTAGGAACTACTTCTAGAAATATTATAGTCTAGACTAGAAAAAAAAATAACTGAAAAGGAAAGAGAATTAATTTGTGGGGAAGAAAAACAGCTCCTCCTCCCATCACATTTGGGTATTTTAATAAAAATTAAAAGCTTGGGGATAATGGTAACAACCTATTGCTGTAACAGAGTTAATTAAGTGAATGAGATACTTTGATGTGGGTTGTTGGGCCACGTGGGACAATGTGTGGTGAAAATAACCTACAGGGGACGCCCCATCTGCATCTTGGGCTGTGACCCCACTGGACACAGCGCTCCCCAGGCCCTGCTTCCCCGGGGAGGACTGCGCTTCTCCTATCACCAGCTTCCCCACCTCTGTTCTGGTGTGCTAACTTTGCAGGTGGGAATTTTCTGAAAAGGCTTGTTTGTGTGGGTCTTTTCCTTGACTAGTTATGAAGCACATGAGCCATGTGCTGTTAATACTTGTACTGGTGGGGCTGGGTTACCAATCACAGTGATTTTTTTCCTTTCAGAATAGGCGTCTGCTCACAGGGCTCCTACCCAGACACATCCCCGGGGCCTGCTTCACTGGTGCTTCTGAACCTTTGATGTGTCCTCACGTCCTCTTTTCCAGCTGGGGGTCCGGCTCACCCCCAGCGTCTGTGGGTGCCTGTTCTGCCCGTCGCTGATGCCCCCGTGTTCTGGGCTGATCCTGTGTTGTGGCTCACACCCCGGGGCGTCGCGCAGCACCCCCAGGAACGCGCGCTGCTCTGCGATGCTCATGTCAGGTGCTGGAGCGTTACGTCAAGGGCCAAAGCGGGCAGTAGAGCCCACCTCACTTATTATGACTAAACACTGAGCCAGGCTCTCAAAGAGTACCCAATATTGATGCGTCCTTCTGGCCAGGATGTACAGGATACCAGTGTTAGGCATACTGTGCCCTTCTTGTGTCAGAAGTGCTGAGGGTGAAAATAGCCTGCGGCAGATACCCTGTCTGTGTCTTTGGCTGTGATGTTCTGGAAAGAAACTACTGGAATGGACCTTGCATGCCGAGGGGAGCAGCTTCCACCAGGACATCAGTCACGTGACTTAGGTTTTTCCTGAAGGGGGAGGGCTATCTTCCTGAACATAGTATTTTACATTTCAGAGTCGCTTTTGGAGTTTATAGAGATGGGGGTTTGTTCCCACCTGGCTGTGCCTTTTGAACTTGTGCATTTACTAACATTTCTGTGTGACCCCTTGCATCGCTGTGTTCCTCACCACTAACATTGTGCCTTTCTCTCCAAAGCACTGTTTTGAATACTCCCCAGCCCCACCTTAAATTTCCTGCCTCTTACCTGCTCAGTTCCAGGAGAATACGCCTGAGCTGTTAGGTTGTTTAAAGTAAAGCTCTCAGTGAGAGCTGGTAGTGCACTGTTCAGACGAAGCCTTGCCTGCTCTGCGCCTCGGCCATGTTGCCAGCTTGAACCGTGGTGGCTTCCTGCGAGGTGACAGGCTCCAGGCGCTCCCCCAGTGCCCTCCCTTACCGCCGGACTCTGGTTTAATCGCAAGCTGTGGGGTGGCCTGGAGCCAAAGTTCTGAGCTTCCTGGGGCTAGATGTGCTGTGGGGCTGTACCTCCCAGGACTGCTTGTGAAGAACTTGGCTCTAGAATTGCTTTGCTAGAACTCATCTAGTTACGTACTTGGTATCTCGTGCTGAGATTTTTGAGCGGTAATCATTTTTTTCTCCCATCTTTTCTCTCTTTTTAATGAGCAGAGCTCTAGGGTAGGGAATATTAAAAGGAATGTTTTTATGTGGAAAACGGTTTTTGGTTAGCTCTGGCTTTCACTTGTCCTAAGTCAGCAAATAGCTTTCACTATTAAACTATCTATTTTCTTGTTCTGGTTTTTTAGAGACACGTAATCACTGCTTTAGTAAAATGCTTACAAATCACTTTTCGTTCAGATTTTATGTGTTTTTTCCCATTGACTTACAAGTATCAACATTCAGCACGTTGTTCTTCCCGCTATAGAGGCGGCACTTGGAGGACAAGTTGGAAATCAGGGACTCTGTCGGTAGATGCTGGAGTTGAGGGTCTGTTCCTGCTCCTGGAAGCCCCTCCCGCAGGTGTTTGCTTGGCTGGCTCCTCTCCCGCCAGGCTTCAGCTCCACCGGCCTGCCCCCAGTGGCGGGGTTTCCTGTCGGGGCTTCTCAGCACCTCTGACAGCTCCGTGACAGCACTGGCCTGCCAGGAGACAGGGCAGCCACTGGGATGAGCAGCTGCCGTTTTTTAGAAGTTGCTTCTGTTTGACCTTTTCATGTTGTTTGCATCTTGTAGAAAGGTGCTCTCGTTTACACTTGGTATCTTTAGCTTTTTTCCTAACCCTAATAGTGATTATTCCTTTTTAAAAAATTAGAAAACAAAAAATATATTTTACTCACTCAGATAAAAAATACTATTAAAATTATGGCATATTTTCTTCTTTTTCCAATGCCTATAATGTGTGTGTCTATACAATTTCTATGTTACACATTCACATACCTAAATGTGAGTGTTCCCCATGCCTTTCATTTTCTGAAGTTGTTTTTTAAAGGCTGCATAATATTTAATCATATGAATGTACATTTACGTATTTAAATATTAACCTTGCTGGATATTTTTTTTCCTCCTTTTGGCCACACTGCACGGCTTGTGGGATCTCAGTTCCCTGACCAGAGATCAAACCCATGCCCTCAGTGGTGAAAGCCCGGAGTCCCACCCACTGCACCACCAGGGACTTGCCTGTTTTTCTTCTTTTGAAGCTTAGATGAACCTTCTTGCACACAAATCCTTGTGTCACTGGTTATCTTTTTAGGACAGCTTCCTCCCAGTGCATGAGTGGGCCCAGGGGTCTAGAGACAGTGAAGTTTGTTACAGACACACGGCTGCAGTGATTTGCACTTGCTGGCTGGGGACGAGGTTGCTCCCCTGTGACATCACGAGCACTGACTCATGGGGCATTTGCCTGTGGTCCAGATAATCAGGTCACCGTCCATGCTGTTGCAGGGTGGCGCTCGCTCGTCATAGAAGAGTTGCCTGTGGGTGGAGTGTCTATTTAGAGGAGAAGGCAGCCCCCAGGTTCCCAAGACGGGGATGTGGAATCTGGGGCCTGCCTGGACTGCATCCCTGGGTGAGGTCAGTGGTGCAGCTTTGTGTGCTCCTCTCGGGGTGCGGTCGAGCGGCCGCCCAGGGGAGCTTCTCTGCGGGACCCTGTGGGTGTGCGTCCCCTCCAGTGTCCCCGCCGTGCCGTGTGTCAGCACGGGCACCTGGGGGAT
>NW_011494867.1:12415683-12420567 GCF_000754665.1 Bison bison bison | reverse complement strand
TGTGTCAGCACGTGAACCTGTGTGATTGCCTTCCCGACTGGCCTGCACGTGCCCTGGTTGTCGCCACAGCTGCCACTTCACTGAGTCCTGACTGTCTTTCCAGCGCGCTACTTCAAAAGCTTTCCATTTAAATCTCACAAAAACCCTGCGAGGTGAGTGCAGTGGAGGAAGCTGAACGTGTGCCGGAAAGAGGTCTTGGCCTTGGTGGCTCAGTCGGCAGGGCCACGGCTGCAGAGCCCGAGCTGTGTATGAGACATGGTTGAGGGGCCCTGGCCCAGGGCACAGCCAGGACAGAAGCCTCCAGTGTATCCTGACCATCTTCCTGCCCCGGAGGCCCAGTGGATGGAGCTAAGGGCCGTGGGAGATGTCAGGAGCCAGACCCCGTGGGTCGTAGGAGGGGCGGCTGGGAAGGTGGAAAAGGAGCTGACTGGCCCAGAGGGCGTCAGTCGGCGGGCACTGGCAGGAAGTGGGGCTGTGAGCCTAATGGAAAACATCCGTCAGGGCTGCGCTGGGCTGGCGGCTGGACCACGTCTTCCGAGAGCCTCCCGGCAGCAGCAGAAGCGACCCCGGCACCAAGCAGGGCTCAGTTCTGAGTCCGTCAGGCTGCTGACGGCTCTGCTTGTGAGCGTGAGTCAGACAGCGCTCGGTTGAGCTGTGTGGGTCACATGGGGCAAATTAGCTTCACCAAAAATAACCCCAAAAAACAGCATTTCTGGGAAGCACAAGTGAAGACAGCTTTCAATGTAAACAAAGGACCAGAACAAAGATAGAGGGCTGGGTTGAAAGAAGTGAACTTTTGGAAAACTAGGAAGAAATGCTTTAAAAGTGCCAAAGAAAACAAATGTTTTTTTTTTTCTTGTTTTAGTTTTCTTTCCTGTATTTATGTAGGATGCAGTGCATCCATCCTGCTGGGTAACTCCAGGGTTCCACGTGCAGTCAGGGCTGAGAACCAGAGTCATTTCTGCGCCCCTGCCCTCCGCCCCAGGCTTTACTGGCTGAGTTCTCTGCCTCAATGTTCACCAGAGTGGCTGAGGGCACTGTGGTCCATTTTTGCAGCCCGCTCCCCAAAGGCTGTGAGTCTGGAGGGTGGCGTCCGTTCTGGCCAGTTGGGCTGTTGCAGGCTGGGCAGGGGTGTGTGTGTGTGTCTGCTCCACACGGAGAGGTTCCTCACGGGCCAGCAGGGCCTGCACTTCCATTAGCTGTTGTTGAGACCCTCAGTCTCCCTTGCCTTAGGACCAGGACTTAGAATTACCCGCCAGGGCAGCTGAGAGAACGTGGGGGTTCCTGGGGGTCAGGCCAGATGTGGGAAGTTGGCTGCCGTTGTGTTTAGGGTATTGGAAATGTCAGCCTCCCAAAATACTGTTTGTTATTTGAAATCTTGCTCTTTGAGTAACTTTGTTGTGGCTCAGTTGCTAAGTCATGTCTGACTCTTTGCAACCCCATGGACTGCATGCAGCACGCCAGACTCCACTGTCCCCTGGAATTTGCTCAAATTCATATCCATTGTGTTGTACTTGTCAGTGCTTTTACCTTATTTAATAAAGAAGTTCATTGCTGGAATATTCTGGCCATCGGATGATAAAAGAAAACTTTGCTCCACCTAAAGGAAATAATGCAAATTAAACAACAAATATAAGTAGTTGGAAAATACAGCATTTCGGTAAATGTTACCAAATGAATGGACTTTTTTGGTGGAGTGCTGGAGGGGGAGGGTTTTCTTCCTTGAGTTCCGTAAACTTGCAGATTAGCCAGACCTTCGGAGTTACTAAGCTTGTGTGGGGACTTGCGTGTGGGGAGGGGACACCTGCACAGCTGGGGCCTTCCTGGGCCAGAGACTGGCCTCTAGGAGCAGGCAGGGTCGTGCCTGCAGCGGCCTCCCTGAGCTCTGTCTGTGGGGGGCTGGGTGTCCCGTCTACCGAGGTGGCTGGTGCGTTCTGCCCACCTCCACCTGCCCCAGGCCCTCCGCCTCTGCCGGGTGCCCCGGCCAGGCCTGCACACAGCAGGGTCTGTGCCGCCGCCCACCCGCTAGCCAGGTAACAAGGTGAGCTGAGGACAGCGGCAGCCAGAGAGCTTCCTGTGTGCATCTCGCATCCGCTTCGGGTGAGGATTGGGACCAAAAGTCATGCCGCTTTTCCCAAACCTTCTCTTTGGCTGTGTGTGTAGCACTGTGTTTCTCCATGTTTTGAAACTTGCTGCTTTTGGTAAACTTTAAAATCGTAACTTTTCTCTACTGTCCTTTTAAATTGTGAGTAGGAAGACATTAAAGCATTGGTCATTTTTATTCCTCTAAATCCTAAAAGTAATAAATACATTCGGCTATAAAAATTTTCAAATACTGGTCATCATTAGGGGAAAAAAGTAAAGGTGCTGCCCCTCCCCCAAGGACCCCCTCCCCTCCTCTCTCCTCCCCTCCTGAGGTCACTGTAGAGTCCAAGGTGGCCTTCGGGGGTCCTGGCTGTCTGTAAACCTAAGACGAGGGAGCGGAGATGGGGCAGCCCTCCTGGCTCCTGTTGGGAACTTGGTGTAGGCTGAACCCCAAGGCCAGCATAGAGTGGGGGGCTGTGGGCGGTGGTCCTTTTTTTCCTGGCTCTCTATCAGTAGCTGTTCAAGGCATTTTCAGTGTTTCACTGTTACAGTGAGTGCGCCGCCCCCCCCCACATCATTCTCACCTGTGAGTACTTTGTATGACAAATACCCAGAGATGGGATTGTAACATATTTCTAGAATATGCTTTTTAAAAATGCGCCCTCAAATAGATCCAAGTCTATCCTGTTCTCTCCTGTTTTTATTAGAGCATTTTATTATCTTTTCAAGATTTACAGGACAATGTTAAGTCCTGCTTTGTAATTGATAGGAAACTGTGATTTGAAGAACTGAAAAATCACAGTATGCCTCAGATAGGATTTGTGACGGCTTAGTTAACAGTTTCTACCCAGCGAGTGAACTGCTGGCACAAGACACGAGTCCCCGTGTTTGCTCAAACTGGGATGGCTTTACATTTCAGTGGTGAGTGGTGAATTGCTCAAAGTTTTGTCTTTTGCCTGAAGTGCTCACACTAGCAATGACTGCTTTACAGAAAAATTGGAAGCTGCAGTAAGCGTTAAGTGACTTTCAAATAAAAATGAAAATCCTTACACATGAACTAAATTTAGGAAGAAAATAAGATGATGGCGACTTTGTTCCCACAGGTCACGCCCAGGACTGAGCCCCCCGTCAGCAGCGTGGGCAACAGCTTGGAGAACGCGCTGCACACATCCACACATTCCACTGAGGGGTCGCTGCCCAAGAGGCCTGGAGGGAAACTGTCCAGAGGTGAGCCGGGGCCACTGGGAGGACGGGGTGTGGGGAGGAGCTGAGGGACGTGGCGTTTGGCTGGATGCGTCCAGGTGGTTTGAAAACGCCAGTCTTAGATGTATAATTCTGAATTCCACAAGTTCTACACGGATGTGTCTGGACTGGAAGTCTCAGGTCTTGATGTTCATCAAGGGGAAGTCAGTGGCCGTTGTCGTGCCGCGCCCTGCGCCGGCGCTCCTGCATTAGAGCAGCGCTTTGTGCAGTGATGCGCTGTTGTCTCTGCACTGACGTGGTCGCCGCCAGCCCCACGCGGGGCCCACGGGACTGAGGGCCTGAACTTGTCTTATTTCATCGCATTGCAGTTGCGCTGGCTCAGCGTGGACAAGGCAGCTCTCCCTCCCACAGGGGGAGGCTGGTCTCCCTGGTTCTTGGCTGTCTGGCTTCGTGCGGCCACAGTGGACAGTGTCAGGCCGGTGGCCCCCTGGCCAGTGGTGTGGGCCCTTGGGGGGCTCACAGGGACAGGATGGGGTGCAGCCCGCAGGGCCCCCAGCTGCTCTCGCCTCCCGGTTTGGAGCTGCGCGAGGATGCCGGTGGTGCCGAGTCCTCACACCTGTGGCTGCGGGCCTGGACGGCTGCCCTCCTCACGGCCCTGGGAGCAGCAGTCAGCTCGTTTCCTGGATTCTGCTGGAGGCTCAGTCGTCCTGAAGGCAGCAGGCCTCTGTTCCTGGGTGGGTTGTTGTCACTCACTGAGCAGAGGGTCTTCCTTCATCATGTTGTTAAGGGGGAGGTGCCTCCTGGTGGGCGTTGCTTCCTCTGTCCCCAGTCCGTCCAAGTGGAGCCTGTATCTTGTACCCTCACAGTCCTAAGGGGGGAAGGCCACTTCTTCACCATTATGCTTTTCTCCTGTCGGCACAATTATCAAGACCCCTCGTTCCTGTGTTTTAATGTAAGTGCTGGTTGAACAGCAGTGTCTGTCTCTTGCCGGGATGCCTGGTGCAGGAAGGCAGGACTGTGGTAGGACCGGACCTGACTGCTCTCAGACATCATGACCCTTAGAAGATGCAGTAAGCCAGACCTTGCTGATTATCCACAGTGGTCTCCATTCAGTGCTCACAGGTAACCATAGTCCCTCTACCGTGAAGCTGACCCAGCAGGTAACTGGTCATTGGTTCATTGTTCGTGCTTTCCCCAGTGCCCTGTTATTGCTCTTCGTAAAGTCTGAAGCCACTATCAGAGTTACTAGTTTTCTTGTTGTCTTTTCTGTACCCCACTTCAGTTTTGAATTGTCTATGCTTTTTAAAAGTCTTCAGAGACACAGTTCAACTTATAAAGAGGTCAGACTTTTGTGTTTCTTCAGATTACAGCTCGGGACAGCAGTAAGGACGGTCTGAAACCCTGACTAGTCTTAGAAGGTGGTCCTAGCTTGTTACATACTTTAACCCACCCGACCTTCCTAGGACCTGTGGGACTCAGGTATAATAGCCTGGTTCATTGTAACTGCAGTCCCCATTTCAGAC
The DNA here is from genome assembly GCF_000754665.1 of Bison bison bison. Taxonomy (NCBI): domain Eukaryota; kingdom Metazoa; phylum Chordata; class Mammalia; order Artiodactyla; family Bovidae; genus Bison; species Bison bison. Next base: position 12,415,756 of record NW_011494867.1, on the reverse strand, counting down.
AGGAGAACTGAGTTGTGGTTAAGCAGCGTTCCTAAGAGAAGGTGGGATTCCAACTCTGAGATCCCAACACTTG
>NW_011494867.1:12392042-12415496 GCF_000754665.1 Bison bison bison | reverse complement strand
AGGGATTAAATAAGAGTGCCCAAGGTCATGCAGCTGGCGTGTCACAGTTCACACAGCTGGAGACTGCGGAGCCCCTGGTCTCCCCCTGCCCTGATGCATGGGTCCTGGGCCAGCCGCCTGCCTGGCCTCCTGTCCCCGCATCTCCACCACCACTTTAATTTCCTCCCAGCACAGGTGCTGTCACCTCTGGGCCTTGACTGTGTGTGGCTCTGCTCAGCGGGCCCTTCCCTTCCCTTTTAAAGTCTTGCCCTACCGTGCTGCTGTGGACTGAGTCACTCTTGCACCAGTCATGGCACTGCGGGGCCTCATGCATATGAAGGCTGAACAAACGCTTGCCTTAATACACATAACAAATGTAAATAAGTGAATTCCTCAGGTCCCTAAGTTCAAGTGCTGTATTGCTAACCATCCAGATGGAATATGCGTTCATTTCCTAATTTTCTACTTCAGACGTCTCTTTTATCAGCTTTGTGTTTTCTGGATCATGTTCAACTTTTGTTTATATCTTTCTGGAGAACTAACAAATCAAATTAATGCAGGGGAGCTAGATGATAAAATCAAAGAAAAGTAAATTTATAGAGTTCTTAAATTCATATAACATGACCTAAAAAGATGTACAAAAGAGGATCAGTTTAATCAGCATAGTAGTGAATGCTCAAATTTTAACAACAGTTAAAAGAAGCAGTGTTTTAAAAAATTGTTCCCATTAACACAGACAACTAAATGCTAGATGAAAGTGAGAGAGTAAATTGATATTTAGGAACATTATTTAGCTGAGACTTTTAAGAGTACAGCTTTTAAATTCTTAGATTAAAATTAGATTTCAGTAATAAAATTGTAAAGCTGGAGGCATCTTAACTATTATTCTGGTTCAGTTTCTTTAATTATGAGGATGCTGAGTTCTGTTGTATGGAGCTTGAGAGAAGGTGGTGTGCTAGAAAATGATTATTTTTCATATTTTCTCTCACTCACCAATAAAACCCTTTTTACTATGCTTGCTTTTAGCTTTGGTTTAGTTTTAGGTGTGGCATAAAATTGGTTTCTTGTTATTGACTGTACCGAATTACGCTATTTAACAAAGATACATTGAAATCAAGTAAAACACGTAATTAGCAGGAAACTGACGACAACTCATTTTTTTCCAGAAGTCTTTAGGGTAGAAAGGGAGGTGTTTCAGAGGAGAGCCTCCTTCTCGGGACATATTAAAGCCATTATCTCTGGGTGTCCTGTTCTCTCATGCGACGTGGCCCTCAGCGCCGGGGGCGGGGCGGGGGGGGGGCGGGTCACGTGACCGCACTTGGCAGCAAAGGCAGCCCTTAGGCTGTGGGTCTTAACAGGCACTCCCAGGCTGGGGTAGGGAGGGTGTTCCTGGACCTGGTGGTGTGGCTGCTGGAGGGGGTCTGTGAGCCCACCGGACCCCAGTTGGGCCTTCCAGGGCATCTGCCTGCACTCTTACCACGGTATGTTTTACAGTCTTATCCACGCAGCTCGGCCTCCCTCCTTGCTTAGTGACAGTAGTGCTCTGGTTTTTTTAATTAGGCATGGATCCAATTATAAAAATGGGAGTTCAGTGCAATTACACATCTTCCTGAAGGCCATGTGCTCTGACTCGTAAGATTTGAGAGAACCGCTGGTGTACAGCTTGAATAAGAAAAGAAGAAAATTTGAGCCCCGGAAATGCTGAAAGGAAGCAGCACACTGTCACGTGCTGTTTCTGCACGTGGGAGCAGGCTGGCAGCCTCAAGCCGGGGTCCCGCTACATGCCCCGGCCGAACCCCTTCACCGTCTGGGCCCCGGGGAGGCGCGCTCGTCCTGGGCGCTCTTCCCGCCCAGCCCTGGGTCTCGGGGGTCTTCCCAGTCAGTACTAATCCTGTCTTGGGCTGTGTTCTCTTCCTCAGGTGATGGTTTGATATCCAGCCCCTCAAACTGACAAATTTTTTGCTTATACGTTTCAGAAAGGAGTGGGGCTTCGTGTGTGACATGACCCAGTCTGCAGGCTCACAAGGGTGGCAGGAGGGAAGGGGGGCCTTGTCTACCAGTGGGCTTTCAGTGGGCCGTCAGCAAACGTGTGTGCACACAGGTAAACACTCTAAAACCATGAAACCACACTGCAGAGATGTGACAGGAAAACTAGCCATAACTCCACCACCAGGCAGTTAACCCTATCATTTTTGATCATTTATTTTCAGTCTCTCTCTCTTTTACATTTTAAACTATAATGATGTTATACATGTAGTTTATAATATTTCAGGTAACAGGATAAACACTTGTTCGTGTTTGTATTGTTATAAACATGGTCTTTAATAGTTTCGGAGTTGAGAGTATCTTATACTTCTTTGAAGCCCAGCTGAACACCCAGCCCGGCCCTCGTGTTGGCCACCGTCAGCGCTCTCACCTGCTGCTCTCACCTGACCCCACCCCCTGTCCCCATTGGGCCGTCCTCCGCCCTCAGGGCCCTGTGTGGCCACAGGTGTTGCTTCCAGGGCAGGCGGCATCAAGAGAAGACAGCAGGTCTTGTCTGTGTGTTTGGTCCAGAGGCGTCCTGGCGGAACTGGGGCTGGTGATGCAGACAGAGCACAGCGTCTGGTGGGCTGGGGGCTCCAAAGAGGTCTTGCTAACATCTCAGACCTCTGGTCCGAAATGCCTCTTTGATTTGAAAACAGCTGAGTAACATTCATCTGCTTTTCACATTTTCCTGTCCAGATATGAGTCACTTCCCGCCTTCAGTCCAGTTAGGGTTTTTTCTTTCTGCTTTTTTTTCATAAATCCTAATATTCAGCCCTGGGACTTGTAGGTACACGTTGGTGTTCTGTGGCCCAGGAAAACGCCAAATAGGTTTTTCTGTGTTCGTTGACTTTGTATATTCTATTGTCTAAAGAAGTGAAGGGTCTGGATTAAAGTGAGGTCACTGTGGGTAAGTTTTTAAAAATAGTGATTGGGAGAGTGTAAGAGCTGTTTATTTGCTGACAGTCTGCCTGGGGAAGTCAGACAGGAACAGTGGGCAGTTTCACTGAGCGAGGTCGGGCAGTGCACAACTGCTAAAGGTGGTGTTTTCTTTGTTTTGCCAGAAAGGAAACAAACGTTCTTGTTTTTTTTAAACAGTAATTCCTTCCTGTGAGATGCTATTTTAAGTTTAAAATACTCTAAACCAAATGGGTTTTAGTGTCTCCCACGATCCGTATCAACTCTGATACAACTTTATAAACTTATAGAGGCTTAAAAATTCAGGCAGCGGTTTGTGAAGGCAAGGACTCTGGTCAGTGCCGGCCGCCTTGTGCCCAGCCCCGGAGTACAGCCCAACACACAGTAGGCGCTTCATGAGACGAGTTGGTGAATGAACAAGTTCTTGGTTTAGGGCAGGGATCGGCATGTTGTTTTCTGCGAAGATCCAGATGGTTGGTGTTTCTGGATTGGGGAGGAGGTGTGTGGAGTCTGGCACCACTGCTGGGCTCTGCTGTCAGCGGGGGGAGAGCGCCTTTGGTGGTGCGTCAGCCCACAGTGTGGCTCTGCACCCTGGAGACGGTCACACCAATGGCCGAGGGCTGCCTGCGGCCCACCCGCCCCTGACTTCATAGCGCCACCCAGTAGAACTCCCTGTGACGACCAGGGTTCTGGGTCTGCTCAGCGTGGCAGCTACTGGCTATGTGTGGCTGCCGAGTGCTTAAAATGTGGTTAGTGCGACTGAGGAATGAGATTTTTAATTTTATTCAATTGTAATTAATACCAAAGTAAGTGGTCCCATGGGGTCAGTGGCTGCAATAGTGGGAAGTACAGGGTTAGAACCTTTCCGAAGCCTGGTGCCCAGAGTTGCTCGTTCTCTGGGCGCTTAGACATATTATGGGAGGAGAGAGTTCTGCGGCCAAAAAAAAAAAAAAATTGGGGAAATGTGGTTAATAAAAGTAGATTTACTTGTCACAGGACTTCTCAGAGCCTTTAATATGATCACGTACATGGGCAGTCTACGAAAAGGAGTTTCTTAGATTTTCCCTCCAAACTTTTGACCACGAAGCTTTCTGGGGGTTGGCCCTGAACGTCTTACAGAGTGGTGTTTGCTGGAGAAAACTCTGGATGTGTGGCCGACCAGGAGATCGGGCGTCTGCAGAAAGTGTGACGTGACAGTTTTGTGAGTTACACTGAGTGTGTCAGGTTAGACAGGTGTTGAGGATCTGCAGACATGTCCATAGTACACAGCTAAGCGACCTCCAGGAATACGGGTGAAAAGTCAGGAAGGTGTGTATGCTGTTCACGCAGGAAAGCCTCCCTCATTCCCTGGGGTCTTTCCGGAAGAGCTGATTGTCTGACTGCTGCACCTGCCAGAAGTTCATAAGCTTGAAGAAGCAAGCAGTTAAATGAGTATTTGAGACGCATTCGTGTTTGAATCAGAAACAGGGCATACGTACCCGAGTGTGATTTGGGAGTTTGGAAACTAGATCATGTTTATTAAGTGCTGTTTTATTTTCAAAAATACTTGTGCTCGAATATTTGCATCTTACAAACTTAATTTGCATCTTAAAACTTAAGTGCTTACAAGCTTAATTGTATAATTTTCTTTCTGAGGAGAGAAAAAAAAGAACCCGTGGGAGTGACAGGGGAGGCATGAGGAGGGGATCACTTTGGGGCTGTCTAACGTGACTGTCTTCTGTCCTGTCCACCTGTGCAGCCGTGGCCCCTGCTCTGTAGGGGTGGCACTAGGGGTCTGCAGCGCCTGCTCCACAACTGCGGTCCTCGCGCCTGCAGCCTGGCCCCGTCCCAGAAAGAGACAGAAGACGCCGACGAAGGCTCTGGGCAGCTACGTCTCTAAACAACCAGAGTGGGAGGTGTTGATCTTTAGTCTTTTAGGGATGAGAACAGAGCATAACTAACCTTCAGTTACAGTTATTATCCGTGCCCTCTAGCAGGCCAATAAACGTATGTTCTTTTCAAGTACCGATCCCTTTTTTTAAGATTTGTTTTTATATTTTCCCTATATTTTCTGTCTCACGATCAACTTTGCCCTCATTCTGAGCTCGGCCTCCAGCTTCCCTCATTCCTGACGAGCTCCCCGCGGAGGAGATGGTGCCGGGTGCTGGGAGCTTTCCTGTGAAAGCCGCTAACATATCAATCGATGCAAACTAATCATGTACACTTCAAACTTTTATTTCGTTTTTATAATTGTGTTTGTTGTTTTTTTGTTTTGTTTACTTTTACAGTGACTGTTGAAAAGATAGACCTGAAGGGATTATCACACAAAAAAAATGAAAGAAATGTTGAATGTTCCTTTGAGGTAAGATACTAAGTTTTTTTTCCCCTTTTCTCCTCTAAGGGATAGGAAGGGAATATTTACCACGAAACAATACTTTTATTTATCTAAATAAAAGACAGGTCTTTTTTCAAAGCTCTGTGCCAATGCTGTGGGAGATAGAAGTGTGGGCTGGGCCCTGTGGGTGACCGGTCCCCAAGATGCACTTGTTGGGGCTACTTGCTGTCCATTGAGGGGGAGGGTCTGGGCTTGGGTGCAGCTTGGAACTCACGGTCCAATTGTGTCCCTGTTAGTTGTGTGACCAAGGACAGTGCTGAACCTGTCTGTGTCCCAGCACCTCCATTCAGCCAGAGGCTGGAATCTGGGGGAGTCAGTGCCTGCAGAGATGAGCCGTGTCCCTCTGCACCTCCCGGACGACAGAAACTCCTTGGTGGGTTTGGGGGGAGTGCGCCCTGGACTGACACACTCGGCTCCTGGTAGTTGGTCACCTAATTTGGCTACAGTGGAGAATTGTGAAAATTGAGGCGTACTGTTTATCAGGCCCTTTGAACCCCACTCACAGCCAGTCTGCTCGAAATGCGTTTGGATTCAGCCCCCATCCTCAGCCTCTCTATAAAGCAGTGAGCTTGGGCAGGGTGGACCCTCGGCCTCTCTCCAAACGAGGGGCTTGTGACCAGGATGGGTGCAGCAGGCTGGCAGACAGGGACACCCTGAGTCTTCTGGAGGTCCAGTGAACAGTTGAGTTTAGAAGTTTCTACCCAGATGCATAAGCTGAATGAAGTGTTTTAGTGTTTAAAGAAAAGCTTTGGTTATCTGAAAGCTTACTTCTCCTGATGAGGTAACTGATAAGCACACTCTTGTGTTTAGGACAGTGATAAGCCTTCACCAGCCAGCAGTTCAGCTAGGTTTTTTTGGGGGGGGTGGGGTTACTAACCTGATGTGCCCTCAGGGATTTACAGCCCCAACTGTATTTTTTGGATGGTAATTTGAGATACTAAGGAAAGATAAAATGAACATTTAAAAACACACAGCTCTCTTATGTATGAAGCACGCTGCTCGTTCATGCAGCTTCGGCTGTGTGGGTGCTCTGGGCAGTGAGTTGCCCTCTCCTGCTTGTGACTAAGTTAAGTGGCCGCCTGTGGGATGTGAATGTGTAACATGCGTGACCTTTGGTTTGGGCATCCCATCACGCTGGAAAGATGAGGCGCCTTATGGTTGCCTAGCTTCCAGGGTTTAACCACAGTCTCTGGCTGGCTGTGGTCAGAGCTGCAGTTCTGTAGAGAGGAAGGACCACGGACCCTGTGGGAACATCTCTGCACACACCTGTAAACTTACAGATTCTCTGTCATCTCACACAACTGTCTGCAAAAGTAAGTCCCAGGAGCATTTTTCTGTTCTAGAAATCAACATGATGATGCTAAAATTTGCATGGAGAAAATTCCCTGGTAGTCCAGTGGTTAGGACGCGGCACTTTCACGGCCGTGGCCCGCGCTCGGTCCCTGGTGGAAGAGCCACGATACTGCATGCTGGTGGTGCGGCCTATGTCAATAAGTGAATGAGTAACAAATGGCATGTATATGGAAGAAACTACAGAGCAGTCAAAGCAGTTTTGAAATGAACAAATTGGAGGACTCACTACCTGATCTCAGCACTGCTGTTGAAGTGCAGGGGCCCTGACACCGAGATGCTGAGAGGGGCAGGGGCCACCCCTGGGGCCAGAGCTGCTCTCACGTGTACATGGTCAATTGATTGTTTGGAAGACTTTGGGAGAATATCATTGGTGTTTTTAAAGATGAAACATTTTTAAAATTTTATAAGTGACTTTTTTTACACTTCTGATGAGACAGGTGTCATATACCATAAAATTCATCCATTTTATAAAATTCATCCATTTTAAGTGTTCGGTGTTGAGACCTCCCTGGTCATCCAGTGGCTAAGACATCTGCGCTCCCAGTACAGGGGGCCAGGGTTTGATCCCTGGTCAGGGAGGTAGGTCCCCCATGGCACAACTAAGGCCCAGTGGAGCCAAATACATTGTTTAAAAAATAGAAAAAAAAAAATTTCAGTGTTTTTACAATTTATTCAGAATTTAGTAACCATTACCACAACTTAATTTTAGTATTTGTATCACCCCAAGAAGCCCCATGCCTGTTAGCAGTCATTGCCCTCTTCTCCTCCCCAAGTCCCAGGCAGTACTAATCCACTTTCTGTCTCTGGGTTTGGCTGTGCTGTGTATTTCTCATGAGTGCAATCATATAGTATGTAATCTCTTGTGATCGGTTTCTTTCTCGCAAATAATGTTTCCGTGGCTCACCTGTGTTGTATCATGTGTGGGTACTTCCCTTCTGATGGCTGAGTGAATCTCCACCGTGTGGATGGACACGTTCTGTTTGCCCGCTCAGCAGCTGGCTGGTACACTTCCGGGTGGTTCCCACTTTTTGCCTCTTATGGGTAATGCTGCTGTGAACATTTGTGTACAGTTTTGCGTGTGGACAGATGCTTTCGTTTCTCTCGGATATATGCCTAGGACTGGAATTACCGGGCCTTTTGGCTTACAGATACTGTCTTCCGCTCTGTGGGAATTTATTTCATGTTCTTGATGCTGTCCTTTGACACACAGACGTTTTGACTTTCGAAGAAGTCCAATTTACCTACTTTTTCCTTCGTTACTTGTGCTTTTTGTATTTAAGAAATCTTTGTCTAAGCCAAGGTAATAAGGAGTCATTTTTGAGTTTTCTGATAAGAGTTTTATTGTTGTGGAATTACCTGGCAGTCCAGTGGTTAAGTCTCCACGTTCCAAAGCAGGGGGCGTGGGTTTGACCCCTGGTTGGGGAGCTAAGGCGCTGCATGCTGCTCAGTGTCGCCAACAAAACCAAACAACGGAACCGTGGCCCTCCGAAGGACAGAGGCTGCTCGGGCGCCATCAGTCAGGCTTGAGGTCCCTCCCTGCCCCGAGTGCTCCGTATGTTCTGGGTCAGGCAGCGCTCTGATGAGGCCAGAGCAGCTCAGGCTCCCACTGCCTGCGGCTCCGCTTGGGGTCGCCCTGGGCTGGGCTTGGGGTCGGCGGTGGTGACTGTTCCGTCTTGCAGGCCAGGCCTCCTCCGCTTTGGGCTAAGGCCCTGGATGCCACACCACCCTGGTCAGTGATTATTGACAAAGGTATAAAGGCAGTTCAGTGAAGAAAAACGTTGGTCTTTTCAACAGACGGTTCTGGAGCAGACAACCATACGTAAAGAAAAAAGAATCTTGATCAAACCTCACCTCTTGTATAGAAGTTAACTCAAAACTAATTTTGGACCTAAGCATAAAGCATAAACTATAGAACTTCCAGAAGAAAGCACAGAAAAAAGGTTTGTGACTTAACAGGCAAGTATTTCTTAGGTAGGATACCAAAACATGACCCATAGAAATGGATGAATTAGGCTTCATCAGAACTTAAAACTTGCTCTTTGAAAGGCTCTGTGGAGAAAATTGAAAGACAAGCCACAGAACTAGGAGAAACATATTTGTAAATTACGTGTGTGTTAGAGGATTTGTATTCAAACTATAAAAAGAACTCTCAAGAACTCAATGATAAGAAAATAACCCAATAAAAAATACACAGACATTTTACCAAGAAAGATGTGTGGAGGGCAGAGAGCACACGTGAACAGATGTGCAGTGTCATTAGCCGTTAGGAAGAGACCAGTTAAACCTACCACGAGCTAATGCTGCCTGCCCATCAGAACGGCTGAGGTCCGCAGGACTGACCACACCAACTGCAGGCAGGTATGTGGAAGGACTGTCCTGGGAGCATAAAATGGTGAAACTACTTGGGGAGACTGTTTGGCAGTTTTTTAAAAAGTTAAACATGCTCCTAAAATATGACTCATCAGCCCCACTTCTAGGTCAGTACCCAAAGGAAATGAAAGTATGTGTTCATACAAAGGTTTGTCCACGAATGTCTATAACAGCTTTGTTTGTAAGGCCCCAAATACCCATCACAGGAGACTGGGCATACACTGTACTGTGACCACACAGTGGGCTGTTGGGTGTGGAGGAGCGGGTTACTGATGCAGTATGGACAGAGAGAACTCCATAATTACACGTGTGAAGGAAGCCAGGGAAGAAAGTATGCTCCTTCCGGGTTTATTGAGATAAATTTAGAAAATGTGAAATAATCTGCAGTGACAGAAAGCAGGTCAGTAGCTTGCTGGGGAGGGGTGATGGCCATGTCCGTTACATTGACCAGAAGGATGGTTTCGTGGGTGCATGCGTGTGTCTAAACTGGTCAGAGTGTGCATTTTAAATATGTGCATTTCAGTGTCAGTTATACTTCAGTAAAACACTTTTAGAAGTTACCTGAGGATTAATTTTTGTCCACAAAACCCTAAATAATTAGGATAAATTGTCCTTTAAATAGGTTGTCTTTTGAACTTGGAAATGAATGTCTATTGTACTATGGCCAGAACAGTAAAAACCTTTATTAGGAGTGGCTGCCGTACCACGGGGTGGTGTGCCCTCTGTTGCTTACAGTGTAGGAAGACTCAGGAAGCAGTTTTTTCTGGAAGCTTTCACTTATTAAGGGAAAAGTCAGCGACACTTCCCGTGCCCTGCCCCCCCGCCACCCGTTTTCTCAGCCTTGTTTATCTCTAGTTTTAATTTTTATGTGTCATTGTTTTCCAGGATGCAAATGAAAGGTTATTTTTTTATAGGAAGATGTAAGTAACAAATAGACTACAAGTAGGAGTTTGAGTTTCCTGTTCTTTTTTTTCCATGGAGTTGGTTTTGTTTTTGCTGAAGTTGTAATTGCTAGTTACTAGTTACTGTGGAAATCAAATCCAGGAAGCAAATGACAGAATCTTTTAAAATACAAAATGATTTTGTATCCATGTAGAAATGTCCACATTTACCAGCTTCCCCAAACTCACTGTCGAATAACTAAAACTTTTTTTAAAGTATATTTTTCTTTACTTATTATGCATGAAGGACAGGGTGGGAAAAAACCCCAGAAGATGACCCAAACACTTGAAATGCCTGGCAGACGGGAGAGTTGTATTGACTTAAGAGGAACTGTGGAGCAGGACCGATAAAAACCCCGTTCTTCTCACGCCCGTCTCTGTTGAGAACCCAGTTGCTGTTGTTTAGTCGCTCAGTTGTGTCTGACTCTTTGCGACCCCACGGACTCTAGCCCAGCAGGCTCCTCTGTCCATGGGGTTTCCCAGGCAAGATACTGGAGTGGGTTGACAGCACATTTATTTTAGTGCTGTGTTTTTCTTTAAAAGTTTGCTTTTCCATCTTGAAACAGCCTTCACTGCCCTGAGCGCTCCTCACTGTTAGCTGAGGGCCAGTCTTAACGACTGCTTCTTGCTTAGTTCTTGCTCCCATCAGCTCCACGTGTGCAGGGACTCCAGTGTGCGTGCTCGCGTCACCAGGGGACACACTGCACTGGTGCTTGTGCGGCAGCCTGGCTGCGTGGAGGCTGTGGCTCCCGGGCCGTGTGGTGGACGCTTAGTGCTGTTCCTTGCCGGTGCTCTGCTCTTCCGGGGGTTAATTGTCTCTATTTGTTGCTTGGGAACGCGTACTTGGAAAACAGCTTTGCCCCTAAAGTTTTCCCTGGTTGTGTTCAGATGGGTCCGACATTCCGTTGGTTCCCCCTCTGGAGCTGTGGCCCTTCTCCCACCTGGACTCAGGCTGGCACCGTCTCATTGAGGGCCCCCGTGTCTTCACCTTGGGGTCCCCTCTTCCCTTCCAGCTCTGGTTCCCTGCTCTTGGCTCGCAGATCACCTCTTGTTGCAGGTCAGTTCTGGTTCTTGTAGCTTCTTAGAGAAGGTCCTGGGGAGGCACAGTTCCCGACTTTCACGTTTGGCAGTGTCTTTATCCAGTTGTCCTGACACGTGGCCGGGAATACAACTCTAGACCAGCCGTCATGTTCCTTAGGAGCTTGGAAGCACTTCTTATTTCCTGTCTTGCACTGTTGCTGTTGAGAAGCATGGCTCTGTTCTACAGTTTCTAGAAGTTTTAGGACCTTTGCTTGGTTCCAGTCACTCGCACATTTCTCAGAGCCACACTTGGGTGTAGGTTTCCATCCACTGTGCTGGGACGCATCAGCCCTTTTTGCTTAAGCCCGTTAACTTGGGGACCTTTTCTTGAATCATTCTTTTGATTCCTCTGCCCCATTTTTCTCAGTTTTATTTTGGAACTCCTGCTGTCGGCATGTTGGACCTTAAGACTGGCCCTCTATTTTATTTCTTTTTGCCTCTATTTTCTTTCCCTTTGACTTTTTTGATTTACTGTGTGGAAGAGTCCTTCATCTTCTGTATCTTGAATTGACTTTTTCACCTCTGCTGTCCTGTTTGAAACTTGGAAGAACTCTTGTTCCCTGACAGTTCTTTCTTCGTAGCATCCTGTTCTTGGTGATGCTTTTCCGCTTGTAGTTCACAGCAAATACCGTTGATAGTTTTAGCATTAAAAACAGTTCTAAAAGCACGTGGTCCGTGCTGCTTCCAGGCTGCCTTGTCCTTTGTGACTATTCTGCCTGTCCTTGTGTTTGGCTCCAGAGCTCCTCAGAGGCCTGATGGCAGGTCTGGTGGTACTGGGCACATGAGGGCTTCCCACATGAGGGCTGTGACCTGAGTAGCAGGGCCTCTTCCTAAGCTGCTGCCCCTGGACCAGAGGGTGCTGAGAGCAAGACAGACAGTGAGTCAGAGGAGTCAGACTCTGAGTGTGAAGAAATGCTTATCTGTTCTATGCACAGTATGCTTTTTTGTGTATGTTTAAGATACATTGAAGTCCATCTCTTTAGGTCTCAGTGGCTCTTTGAGTGAGTGCAGCTGATAGGAAGCGACTGTGGCAGCATTTGATTGGCAGTGTTTTTTCTTGCTGGTACAGGAACCGTGGGTTAGCTTATGACTGATGCTATCCTGGACTCCCTGGATCACGTGTCTCTAGCTTGTGGCAAGATGCTAGGCTGCTCTCCTGGTCCACACTCCTCTGGGGGCTGGCTGGCCTCTCTTCTGGCTCAGGGCTGGGTCAGGTCAGTCTGCGATTCCTGCAGAGGTGTGTTGCTGAAGTCAGCTGGTTTCCAATCGTTGCTTTGTATCTGCCCTGGGTGGAAACATCAACTCCTTTTGGAAGTCAAAGAAGATTATATCAGGAGCAGGCTACCTAGAATAGTTGTCCCTCTTTAAATGTAAAATGGTCAGGGAAGCAGATTGTCTGTTTCAGTGTAAAACGGTATGTTTGTGCTGTGCTCACCATCTGGGTGTTGGGCTCGATGCTCTGAGCTGAGTTAGGGTGTGTTCGTGCGCATGATGTGCAGCGTGTTTTGCTTTGAAAACCACAGTGCCAACAGTGCTTGGGTCACGTATCTAAAGCGAGAAAGCTCTCACCTTGAATCGTGGCTGCTACTGCTGTTTTACGTGGGGAGCAGCTCACTACCCCGAGTCTTGTTTTTAGTGTTGTTAAAAGATTTAATTATTTCAAGCAGAAAAAAATGGTGTAGGTATTTTCATTTTAGTGTAGGTAGATTTTGGATGGCGCACAGCACATTCATTAAAAAATGCTAGCACTTGCTGTGATGAGTTCTGGGAGGCGTCGATAATTCAGAGAGAAAGGAGAAAGGTTCCTTGCCTTGATCGATTTGTATTTTGTTGGGGCTTGAAAAACACACCTTAGTAATTGTTCTGTGCTATGACAGCTCCAGAGTAGAAAGGGACTCGTGTGAATTTCAACAGGGAGGAGAGATGCCAGCCCTGAGTTCAGGCCTGGGAGACCGTCAGCAAACATGCAAGAGGCCGGCGGGTGCTGGGCGCTTGAGAGTTGCTTGATTATCTCTAAGCTCTGGTTTCTCTACATCAGTGTGCATGTAATGCTTCCCTTTGGGTGACAGAAGACTCAGTCATTTTATTTCCTGACTTGAAATCCGCCAGTGCTTCTGGACTTTAGGGTGAACGTCATGGTTTCATGGTTTAACCTTTCTTGTTCTGGGCCCTGCTTCCCTCTGTCCCATCTGCTCCCCTCTGTCCTGCCTCGCTCCTTCTGAGCTCAGCACACGCCTTTCTCAGTGCAGGAGAGCCTCTGACAGGTGTCTGTGCTGACATAGGTGGAAAATAGCACAGACAGTGCGACTTCACTTTCACTTTTCACTTCCATGCACTGGAGAAGGAAATGGCAACCCACTCCAGTGTTCTTGCCTGGAGAATCCCAGAGATGGGGGAGCCTGGTGGGCTGCCGTCTATGGGGTTGCACAGAGTCGGACACGACTGAAGCGACTTCGCAGTGCTAGGAAGCCAGCCCCCTGCCCCAGGGAACTCACAGTCTATTTGGGAAGATGGACATTTGTGCCCACTGTACCAGGCTTTGTAGAACTTCTGGAAAGGCCTTTCTGATGTTCTCTGCTGCGTTCTTCCCCCGCCCCCTGCAGTGGAAGCTGGTCCCTGCTCTCCTGGTCCTAACTGCCCTGACTCGTGTCAGACTCCTGTGGGCCACCAGCACGGCCACAGCCCTGAATGGGAGCTCTCACTGTTGGACGGGCTCACCTCTCATAGCGTCTTATAGACTGACCTACCTGAGCAGGGGGTTCCCACATCAGGGGCTGTGCACACAAGCAGTCGGGGTCATCAGGGACTTGATGACGCTTTAAGGGGCAACCTTAGACTCCACACATGAGTGACTTAGTGATGTTTGAATAATTGTGCAAAACAGGAAGTTAAGCTTTAATGGACTAGGGTTACATGAACATCTTTTCTATAACACACCAAGGGGTATATAAACGCACGAGGCTTTTATATATATAAAGTCTCGTCCCACTACCGCCATGTACTGGCTGTGAATCCCTGGAAGAATGTGCTGTGAATTGAGTATGTGGTGTCTGTTTTTAAGGTTGGTTTGTTTGTTTTTAAGGTCTTGTGGTCTGATTCTTCAATCACATCAGTAACCAAATCTTCCTCTGAAGTGACTGAATTTATTTCAAAGGTAAGGTGATTTAAGGGCTCTTATAAAAGTTATAGGGTCCCATTCATCATGGTCAGAAGGCAGCCTGATGCCCATGGATGCTGCCTTGAGCCAGGGCAGTGAGTGCAGGGTGGGCATTCCCACTTTGGTGCGGCATGTGGTCCACACTCCTTCCCGTTGTTGAGAACTGGGCGGGGCAGAAGGGTGTGAGTCCTCGGGTGCCAGGGCTGTTTGGCTGATGGCAGTTTGTTGCTCTCCCGCCACAGCTGAGGGAGGGGCGGCACAGGCGGCAGTGGGCGCAGACTCCACCTGCTTCCACCTTTGTGTGTGTGTACATGTCGAATCTTCCTGTTTGTGTTTATTTTTTCAAATATTAAAAAAATTTGAAAGGCAGCTGCTTGTTTTTAAATTGATTCAACAAATACCATCTCAACAGCAAGCTGCACTAATAAATACCTCTTTACCGCCATACACATACCGCCATACCTGCATGCTTAGAGTCGCCCAGCCTGGCCTTTGCCAGGCGGTGAACCACTGTCTTAGCCACAGTTGAGCATCTGAAGTGGCCACCTTTGCCGAGTGGAGCCAGCACGGCTGCAGTGTCTCCAGAGTGCAGCTGGCAGTTTGATTATCAGTTCAGTTCAGTCCAGTCACTCAGTCGCTCGCTGACTCTTTGCGACCTCATGGACTGCAGCATGCTAGGCTTCCCTGTCCATCACCAACTCCTGGAGTCCACCCAAACCCAGGTCCATTGAGTCGGTGATGCCATCCGACCATCTCATCTTCTGTCATCCCCTTCTCCTCCTGCCCTCAAGCTTTCCCAGCATCAGGGTCTTTTCCAGTGAGTCAGCTCTTTGCATCAGGTGGCCAAAGTATTGGAGTTTCAGCTTCAACATCAGTCCTTCCAGTGAACACCCAGGACTGATCTCCTTCAGAATGGACTGGTTGGATCTCCTTGCAGTCCAAGGGACTCTCAAGAGTCTTCTCCAACACCACAGTTCAAAAGCATCAGTTGTTCAGCGCTCAGCTTTCTTTATAGTCCAACTCTCACATCCATACATGACCACTGGAAAAACCGTAGCCTTGACTAGATGGACCTTTGTTGACAAAGTAATGTCTCTGCTTTTTAATATGCTGTCTAGTTTGATTGTAAGATGAGGGAAAACATCCCATGGGAGAAAATCTAGTTGAACACCTTGGACAGAAGTTGCTCGATCATGCCTCTTTTTTCAGCCTGTCCTGCCCTGAAGAGTGCCACAGACCTTCTTTTTAGGGATGTGGGTCCTGCCCCGGGCTCTCCTGCTCCTCTGCACCATGTAGACCACTGAGTTTCCTCTCCTCCAGGCCTCCCTACTTGTTTTGTGGAAAAGTGCTTCTCTGGACTCCGCTCATGCTGGCAGACCTTGCCGCTCTTGTCTGGGTATTTGCAGCAGCTGACACTCCCCTGGCTTTGGGTCCTTTGCCCTTTCTGGGCTTCTGCCTCACTGTCTTGTTCATCACCTCCTTCAGTATTTCTTCTGCTCCACTCTCTCTTCTCCTGGGCCTTGAGTTATGTGTACTTGACCCTGTCTTCAAGTTGAGGGATGTTTCTCCTCAGCTGTGTTCAGGTTGCTCATGAGCTGAACTCTTCATCTCTGGTACCATGATTTTAGGGGTTTTTGTTCATTTTCAAGTCATCTGATAGCTCTGACATCTGGGTTATTTCTGAGTCTGGTTCTAATGATTATCTTGACAATAGACTCCCACCTCTTTTTTATCTTATAATTTTTGATTGAATGTTAGACATCATGTCTAGAAACTAGCCTGGAAATGGAATCCATCAAACCATTAATGTGGCTTCGGGTTAGTCTTGTCAGGAGCAGAGCTGCGTTTGGGTTCCTCCAGAGAGACCTGTGGTCCCTGGAGTCTCAAGAGGAGTATGGCGTGGTCTTGCCTCACCTGTGGAACAGAGCAGGTCTGCCTGCCCCATTGATTCCACTCCCAGGGAGGGCGCTGGGGATAGATTTGTAGTGGGGATGGGGGCTCCCTGTCCTGGTGCAGCCCGAGCTCCAGGCACAGGGTTGGGCCCTTTCTCAGCATCACTGCCCTTCCTTAGCATCGCTGCCCTTCCCTCCCCAGCAGCTGACCTGGTCCACTCTGTGCTCATGCAGGCCCTTCCACTCAGGAGGGGTTCCTGCCCTTCCTTGGGGTTGGAGGGGTTTTGTTTTTACCTTTCCTGAGAAAAGACCAGTGTCAGGAGGACTTCCTCTTCTTCCTCCTCTCCCAGAGGCAGGAAGGTGTTCTTCCTCATCTCCAGAAACTT
Source organism: Bison bison bison (assembly GCF_000754665.1). Taxonomy (NCBI): domain Eukaryota; kingdom Metazoa; phylum Chordata; class Mammalia; order Artiodactyla; family Bovidae; genus Bison; species Bison bison. Next base: position 12,399,021 of record NW_011494867.1, on the reverse strand, counting down.
GGGGGTTGTGCTTGAGCTCTGAGAGCAGGCGCTATCTCATCCTGGCCTGTGACCTGTGGGCTTTCTGCTTTGGATGAAGAGCAGGCTCCAGGGGGAGGTATGGGGTTTCCTGCCTGGCCCCCGGGACAGCCGTTGCACCCTGTGCCACCTGCAGAGGCTCCCTGCGGCCTGCCGCCCACGGAAGAGAGCTCGGAAGTGAGGGCACAGTCTCCCTGCCCCGTGCCCGGGCTCCTGGCCGGCTGCTGTCTGACCCTCATTCAGCCTGTGGGGCGTGTTCATACCTGCCCATCTCCTCTGCCCGCTTGTATGGCAGCCGCCTCTTCCTCGTGTTCTGCTGCAGCTGGACAGCTCATGTGCCGTCTCCTCAGAGGGCAGGTCCCTCTTGGAGTTGGGTTGACGTGGTGGCTTTGCCGCCCAGCTCCCTGTGCTGTGGTGGGCTGTGGCTTCCTGCATCCCAGTGGATGCAGAAGCCCAGACTCACACCAGCAGACGCCACCTCCTCACACCTGCGCAGGTGTTTCTCACACTGAGGAGTCCTGGTTCTGTTAAGTAGATTGTGCCAGACTTCCTGTGCCTTTTCGTCTCTTTCAGTTGTCTCAGCTGTATCCTGAAGAAAATTTGGAGAAATTCATTCCTTGCTTAGCTGGCCCAGATTCCTTTTATGTAGAGCGAAACCATATGGATCTGGAAGCGGACCTGAGGTAATGCTCCCCCTGACCCCCATAAGGCCACGGAGAGCAGCCCCCTGCAGCAGCACCGTGTGACTGGTGGACCGACGGCCCTCGGTGGTGTAGGTGGGGCTGGGCCGCCTGGTCACGGAGGGGCTGCTCAGGTGACACGTGGTCTGGATGGTTCCGGTCTCCTCTTCAGTTACAGAGAATTTGAAGGATCTTAACCTAGGCATGCTTTTGAGGATATACAAGTGAAGGAATTCTGAAGTATATGCCAACATGTACTGTAATTTTGACAGTCTTATGAAATAAAATCTGGTTATCCTTTCTCTTCTGTAGTAGAAAGGATGAAACGAAGACCTAATAAAACGTCTCCTGGGTCCAGAGACTCTGGACCCTGAGGGTGTCCTGCATGCTGTCCTGTACACATTTACAGAGGGAGCCCTGCTGCCAGGGCCCGGGACTGGGCCCGCCGTTGGAGTGCCCCCCGGCAGCTGAGACCACAGGCCCCGTGTTGTGGGCCCAGAGAGACTCTGTTCATACAGTGTAGTACAGTGTGAATGCGGGAAGGGGCTCCAGGAAACCCACGAATCCTGCCAAGAACTAAACTGAATAAAGCAGGAAGATGAGAGGTTAAGGTGCTTCTGTTTAGTTTTTCTCTGATACAAATGTCTCTTAATTGAAAATTAAAATTTCTCTCCCAGTTACTTTTTGGTAATAATACATTTTAATGCTGAAAAAACCACTCTGTTTGTTTTTTAGGTATTTGGCTTCGTTACCTTCTCATGTGTTAAAAAATGACCATGTTAAGAAATTTTTCAGCACTTCTTCTCCCACCCAACAGCTTCAAAGTCCAAGTGAGTTTGTAAAATGTAATTCAGTAAAAGTAGAAATATTTTTATGGTCTGTGAATGAATTATTCTCATTTTAACTTGTAGGTCCTGGCAACCCTTCCCTTTCTAAAGTCGGTACCATGATGGGCGTGTCTGGAAGGTGAGACTTCTCCCGTGCGACCCGCGCATTTCCAGGAAGCCTTGCTGCAGAGCTTGCTTCTCGCTGTGTGCCAGCAGTTGCTTCTGGAGCTAAGGCATTCTTGATCTTAGTCTTGACTAGTAATATTGGATAAGAATTGGATAGAGATAATCTACTTTTTGATTTCTCAAAAAATAGGAAAAACGGGGTTCTCTGAGCCACTGGAATTAGAATTCCCAAAGACCCTTATTGCAAATGCCAGTTTCTGGGCCCTGTACATTCTAGGAAACCAGAATTTCTGAAAATCTTCATTTTTACAAGGTCTCAGGGAGTGATTAAGCCCATGAAGGGTCAGAGTTGCTGCTGTCTGGGTTCTCTGCCAGCTGGGGCCCTAAAATGGGCTGACCTCACATGTTGGGGGGGGTGGTGCGCACACACATGCACGCACACACACACGTGCGCGCGCACACACACACACACACACAGTCCTATGGACGCCAGTCAGGCAAGGAGATCTTTGGTGTCCCGCCTTTCTTGTTCATCCCTCACCTGGAGTGTGTGAGCACATGATGAATCTGTGGGTCTGCAGTTTAGTGTGGAAGGGGCTGGCACAGAGAGAGATGCTTTTGCTCCTTCCAGCATTCTGGAATTTACTTTTAAAAAAAAAATGTTTGGAGTCGATTTTAGTATATGTTAGTATTATCCTGTGATAGAAGCAACAGAAAAAAACTAGGCAGCTCAACCAGAAGTCTGGTGGTGACACACACATGTGTGTACATGTGCTCAGGCGCTGTGTCTGAACAGGTGCATGCACACGTCCATGTCCACAGATGGTCAACTGGGGCGGGGGTGTGGTGGCAGAGGCCGCAACTTGAACGCTAGTGGTGAAGTGGGCCGCAGATGCAGTCTGGATAGAGGAGCTGGTCTTGAGTGGAGGCCGTGGAGTTTTGAAAACCACCTGTCTGCTGTCCTCGCAGGCCTGTGTGCGGAGTGGCCGGCATCCCGTCCTCTCAGGGCAGCGCCCAGCACCATGTGCAGCACTCCGCCAGTGCGGCCGCCTTGCCCCACTGCTCGCACTCGGGGGGTGCAGGTTCGGCGCTGGCCTACCGGACCCCGATGGACAGCTCGCCCGCCATCCTGATGCCGTCCAGCCTGCAGGCCCCGCAGACCCAGGAGCAAAATGGGATTTTAGACTGGCTTCGGAAACTGCGTTTGCACAAGTATTACCCTGTCTTTAAACAGCTCACGATGGAGAAGGTACGTTGGTTACTGGCAGGCAGATAGAATGTGCTTGTTGTCTCGGGTAATCTTTCTTTCTTCAGACCTCGTTCCCAGAGGAACCGAGCTGGGTTTCAGCAGTGCGTGTGTTGTGGAGGTCATGCCACCTGGTCCTTAACACTGCCAGATGCGTGCTCCCCGGGTCCCATGAGTTCGCTGAAGGGGGCCATGGATTTGAATTTGAAGCTGCCTGATTCATTTTGATATTTGGCAAAACTAATACAATTATGTAAAGTTTAAAAATAAAATTTTAAAAAAAATTAAAAAAAAAAAAAAAGGAACATAAATTGCTTGTGAACAAACAGCTTTTTAAAGGTAGTTTGGGGTCTTCCCAAGTAGATACTTGCTGTATGTGATGTGAAGAGTGTTGTGCCTCCAGCCACCCTGTGGGGGGTAGAAGTAGTAGATTGTGGAGCTTGCATCCCCCTTGCTTAGACAGCCCTCAGTGCAGGCCTTTTTAAAGGACCCCGCATACTTTGACCCGGGTAAATGCTGGCTGATGACGTGGCTTCATTAAGGGCATAATAGCTAAAGGAATAGATGAATTTTATATCTTTCAAGCAGTTCTGCATAGAAACTATTTTTACAATAGAATTTTGACAAGAAGCTTTTTTTTTTCCATTGTTAAATTCTGAAATTTCTTTCAAGTTTCAGTGTCTCTGGTAAATTGCACCTGTATGGGATGTTTGAGCTCTGAGTGCCCTCTGCTGGGTACAGTGCTGTGGTAGCTTTGGTCTCTGTAAACATGTCCTTTGTCCAAAAACCTGCAGTTGAAGAACTAGAAGTCAAGCTTTTACTGCTAATAAAAAACACATTTTAAGTATATTTTCAGTACTCTGAGTTTAGGATTCATAAGTCTTAAAAACAACAGATTTTACTATCAGTTTAAAAAGTTATAGTGTGATGTATGTAGTTGAAAAGGCTATAATCACAGATCATATTATGGGCCGTCACGAGAACCATGTAGGATCTTTTTCTTAGTACAAGGGCAGTGGGTTAGGTTTCCACTCAGTTTGGATGGCATGTGCTTTTCTGGATCACTTGCTGCCCAACAGAGTTGCTGGTGTCCCGTGATTCCAGAAACAAGAGCCGCTAAAGAGGACGATGCTCCTCTCTGTGGGAGTCGGGTCCCTGGAGCGGGACACTTCCATGAACCGCATCCCAGTAGCAGCTGAGACCGCAGGACACTGTCCCAGTCACCTGCCCGCACAGCACGCACCTTCCAGGGCCCCACGTTCACCCAGCTGTGGTCCAGACGCCTGTGCCGAAGGCTCAGGAGACACAGCCCGTGAGTCTCAGGTGCAAAGTGGGTGTCTTGTATTTTGGACTCTGGACACCAAGTCACTTAGCAAGTAAATATTGTAGCATTTCCCTGTCTTTTATTATCTGGTTAAGTTTTATGGGTTTACGCATCTGAGAGGTTGAATATGTTTATTAAGTTAAACTCCAAGTTCTTTGTTTTCAGAATCCTAATTAATTCTCAGTAACTTTGTAATTTGTTTCTTCTGTGGAAGTTTCTGAGCCTTACGGAAGAAGATCTAAATAAATTTGAATCCCTCACCATGGGAGCAAAGAAAAAACTCAAGACTCAACTGGAGCTGGAGAAGTGAGTGTGAGATTGTTTATGAAATGTGTTCATTTTAGTTTCTAACATGAGGGACAGATGCTAGGACTTGTTACTGCTGGTGGCTTAATTAATACTCTTAAACCTTAATTAATACTCTTAAAACTCTACAAATGTGGCTTTGGTTTGCTAGAAACGACCCTTTAGAGTGAATCTGACAAGTCAGTTATCTTCTACCCTGGGGATTATTTTGACGGAAATCAGCCTTCTGTGGAGCATGTGTACTTAAGTAGCATCTGTGAAGCATTGAGAGTTTGTTCAGCAGAACTGAACACTCGGTTGTTGGTGTGCTTTCCTGTCACACAGGGAGAAGTCAGAGAAACGGTGCCTGAACCCCTCGGCCCCTCCCGCGGTCAGCAGCAGCGGAGTGGCCCGCGTGCCCCCCACCAGCCACGTGGGGCCCGTGCAGACGGTGCGAGGCAGCCATGCTGCAGGTGGGTGGGGCCGGGTGCGCCTGGACCCGGGACCCTTCTGGCAGGGGTCAGACCTCAGGTCACACCACTTTTCCATTTCCATCTCCTAGTACTTAAAGAGTTACTTTTCCTCGTTTTAGCTCTTATAGTTTCTGCAGTAGACAAATAGAAGGGACCTTAGGTTTGCAGCTGGAGACAGGTGACTCTCCTGAAGTTGTTTGGGCAAAAGGTTTAGACCCAGGAACTGCTCTGGTGAGAGGGAAAGAACAGGAAATGTGAAAATAGATGCCAGTCTCTCCCCTTCACGTGGGTGCAGAGAGGTGGCCCTAGGCTGCTGCCCTGCATGTCCACCCTGAAGTCCTTGATGCCGGACCACCAGCCTTCTCCCCTTCCCCCTGCCTTCCTCTCCTCAGGGGGTGGTGGAGGACCACGGTAACAGCCCTTCTGCTGTTTTCCTTATGCACTAGAAACATCAAGAGTGACAGGAACCAGGAAGAAAAAACTGTCAGTGCATCTTTTTGGTACTTGTTTGACCGAAAAGGTCTTGTGTCACTGGGCCTCAGAACACAGAGGTCTCTGTGTTGGTGGAGGGCTGCTTTTGTAGCACCTGGTGGTGGGGGGGTCCTTCTCCTGGTCTGTGGTGAGTGCTTGGGGAGCTGAGCACGGCTGTGTGTGCATCTGCCGAGCGTGGGAGCCTCAACCCTGTGTGCATAGGGCCAGGGTAGGACCTGCCTCCTTGGGGCTGATGCGAAGACAAGCGCGACAGGCATGCCTGTGGGCGGGAGAGGAGGGCACAGCCAGCGTCGTGTCCTGTAGCTCGAGGACCTCAGTGCCACCTTTGGACTGTCACCTGTCCCTTCTCCGCAGCGCTGCGGGTGGAGGTGGAGCAGGCCCCTCACCAGACGGCCCGGGAAGGCAGCTCGTCCGAGTGCTCCAGCTCCTCACCCAGCCCGATGGGCGTGCAGGCCCGGGAAGAGAGCTCAGACAGCGCGGAAGAGAACGACAGACGTAAGGATGCCCTTCCTTCCTGCGTGGCTCGCGAGGCGCTGCGCCCGCCCGGCCCAGGCAGGCTGTGCTGACGCTGTTTCCACCTCTAGGTGTGGAGATCCACTTGGAGGGCCCTGACAAGGAGAAGCCCGTGATGCTGCTGAACCACTTCACTTCAAGTTCCGCCCGGCCCACGGCACAGGTCCTCCCTGTGCAGAACGAGGCAGGCTCCACCCCGTCGGGCCACCACTCGCTGCCCCCACAGATGATGACGGCGGCCTCACACATTGCACCCATCCGGATGCTGAACTCTGTGCATAAGGCGGAAAGGGGGAGCACGGACATGAAGCTCCTCTCGTCCTCTGTGCACTCACTGCTGTCCCTCGAGGAGCGCAGTAAAGTCTCTGGACCAAGAAGCAGCATCAAGGTGGACAAGAGCTTTGGCAATACCATGATGGACGTGCTCCCCTCGTCCACCCCCCATCAGCCCATGCAGGTCCTCTCCGGACTCGCCGAGAGCAGCTCCGTGTCTCCCACTGTCTCCTTTGGTCCCCGCACCAAAGTCGTCCACGCGTCCGCGCTGGACAGGGTGATGAAGCCGGCACAGCAGCCGGCCCTGGTGGTGGAAGCCAGCACCGCTGCCGCGGGGACGTCCAGCACCGTCTTCCATGTGGCTCGGCCGCCCATCAAACTCCTGGTGTCTTCATCTGTCCCTGCGGATTCCGCCATCTCTGGGCAAACCTCCTGTTCTAACAATGTGCAAATAAGTGTGCCCCCTGCAATAATAAACCCCCGGACTGCTCTGTACACAGCCAACACCAAAGCTGCCTTCTCTGCGATGAGCAGTGTGCCCGTGGGCCCCCTGCAGGGCAGCTTCTGTGCGAACAGCAACACTGCCGCCTCCAGTAGCCACCCTTCCCCATCCTTCGCAAACATGGCCACCGTGCCCAGCTGCCCGGCCCCCAGCTCCAGCCCCGCGCTCTCCTCGGTCCCCGAAAGCAGCTTCTACAGCAGCAGAGGGGGCGGGGGGGGGG
>NW_011494867.1:12372356-12391942 GCF_000754665.1 Bison bison bison | reverse complement strand
CACCACCACCATCAGCAGCAGCCGGTGCCCCAGCAGCCGGCGCCCGCCCCGCCGCCCGGCTGTGTTGTGTGCACGTCATGCGGCTGCAGTGGGAGCTGCGGCTCGAGCGGCCTGACTGTCAGCTACGCCAGCTACTTCCAGCACCCGTTCTCGGGGCCCTCAGTCTTCCCCTTCCCGTTCCTGCCCTTCAGCCCCGTGTGCGGCAGCGGCTACATGGGTGCCCAGCAGTATGGCGGCGGCGCCTTCCCAGTCGTGCACTCGCCCTACGGTGGTGGCGTGGGCCCCGAGCCCGTGCTGGGTGGCCAGTCCGCCTTCACTGTCCCGCCTGTGCAGAACTTCATGGGGGCGGCGGGCGTCTACCAGGCCCAGGGCTTGGTGGGCAGTAGCAATGGTTCCAGTCACAAAAAGAGCGGGAACCTCTCGTGTTACAACTGTGGGGCCACCGGTCACCGCGCTCAGGACTGCAAGCAGCCGTCCATGGACTTCAATCGGCAAGGTAAAGGCTCTCGAGGTGGAGAGATCCAGACAGGAGTGTCCTTTTTATGAAAATAATAATCAACTTCCTTTTTTCTAAAGCAAGCAAGAAGTGATTTTCAAGTGCTCTCTGAAAAGGCACCAAACTCTTGATGGGCTGTGCAGTCCCCAGAGGGCAGCTTTGGTTCAGAGACTGTCTTTATGATTTCCGCCTGCTCCTCACTCCAGTGTGGCTCTCTGGCCGTGGCCCGACGGCTCCGCGGTCTGTTCTTTTGTGCCACGTGACTGGGGAGCAAGCGTGGGTGATTCAGAGCCACGCCCAGTGTTAACTGAGAACCGAGGGCGTGGCGTGTGAGTGCAGGCGCTGCCGATGGGACTCTGTCCCCGCTTGTGTCCCTGGTCCAGCGTGGCGTGGCCGTGGCCGCCGTGTGGCTCCGTGGTGTCCTCGCTCCCTGTGCTGTATCTTCTTCCTCCCCCCTCTCCTACTTCCACTCGCTATTTTTTTGTCTCCTTTAGTCAGGTGTGTGTCTGCTGTCGTTACCACACCAGGTTTGTTCTTGCTGTTTTTCTGGGCATGGGGATAGCTGGACAGTCAGCCACTTGCTTTCTGGAGAATTTTGAGGGGAGCTGCACAGACAGCCTGGAGTTGGGTCTGGTGGCAGGTGGGTTGCCTGTGGGCTGTGGCCACCCCCGTTGACAGAGATGGTGCTGCGTCTCCTGAGGCAGCGAACCCAGAGCCCTCTGTGGGGTCGGGCCTCCCTGGCCCTGCCCCAGGGAAGGGGCTGATTCTTGCTGTCTGAGCTCCCAAAGTTTGAGGGAAAGGACTGGGAACTCTGCAGTCTCTGCACCGTTTGTCTGATTTGATAAACTTTACAAAAGAGTTTTGGGGGTGCAGCAGGGGAATTGGGAGTGGTTAGAAGAGGTGGTTTAGATTTCCAGCACCCAAATCTTGACCAGTGACTCCGGAAATAACTTTGGACAGATCATGGCAGTAATTCTATGGTGATTCAAATTTGATCTCTTTTTTTTTTCCCCCCTTCTCTAGGTACTTTTAGGTTGAAATATGCCCCTCCAGCAGAAAGTCTGGACTCCACAGATTGATATTTTTCTCTGGCAACAGAACACTATTAAGCCATGGAGACCTAAGGAAAATTAAATACAAAACTGAGAAGTCTAGTTGCTGTTGAGCTTAATATTTTTAATCCAAAGGTGCTTTACTTTACTAGACTGGATAGAAAACCTAGCGTAGGAATGCATCAAACTCAGTTTTATTGCCAAAATCCTAGACGGGAGCTTGATGTCAGGACTGGCCTAGTGGGTATCTCCACTGTGGGTGAAAACTGGCCACCTCCACCCTTGGTCGCAATGCAGAGACCTGCCGTCTCCTGAAGAGCATTGCCGTAATTGGTCCTTCTAGGCTCACACGTAATTCCAGGGCAGCTACGTGAGGTTGGATCGAGAACTGAAGGTCGGAGTTCTCCAAGTGGAGTTCTACCAGTCGGACTCTTGACACCCCTGGTGAGGGAAAATGTCGCCTTTGTTTTGTTCTGTTTGTTCTGTTTCGTTCTTAACAGTGGTTAGGCACTAATCTCTGGGCTTTTTAAGGATTGCACTACAGAAGAATGTAAACTGATGTCAATCTCTGCAGTTCTGGGAGACAGACTCCCTGAGACCAGTCAGTGCAAGACACTCAGAGACTCCGTCTTTAGAGTCGGCACCAGCAGGCTACATGACTTAGTACACAAGAGGTGTTAGTGTTCCTTCCCTCCTTAAAAGCACTTGTAGCAGTTTTCAGGTTTTTATTTTTTCCTGCAAATACATTTAAACTACATTATTAAACAGAAATAGTTACTTGCAACAACTTAATTTCTAAAAGGGTCCAAGTCCCAGAGAATCCCTAGCTGTCAAAGCTTTGAGGACACCTTCCTTCCCAGCCCTTCAGAGCTTTGAGTCCTGTCGTCTTCCCCATGAAGGAACCCTGGCAGACGCGATAGCAGCACGGCCTCGTGATCGGCACTGATGGGAGGCTGCGTATCCTTAGCCAAGTTTGCAAGTTATTTTATCTCCCATGGACTTCCCAAGGACCCCAAGGCTCACTGCTAACGGATTCACACTTGAGACAGACCTTTCAACAATAATACAGTCCTACAATCTCTGAGCAAACGACTGAAATTTTCTCCTGTCAACTTCTTTTGTATTAGGCTCTGTATCAATAGTTAATTCCATTTAAAAATTACCGGAAAACTACAATAGAAAGTGGTTAAGACTCTGAAAGAGACTACACCGACAGGACAGAGCTACAAGACCTGCAGAAGTCTAGTTTTATCAAGGTGGGAAATACAGTCCACCACGCAGCTCTCAATTTTACCCCATGCAATGAGAGCTTTTGTTGTGAAAGTTAGGGACTTAAAGCTTCATGGCTAAAGGGAATTTTGTGCTTCAATAATACTGTTTTAAATGCTACAGCCTTCAATGTTAAAATACTGATTGGTAAGGCCTTGCCCAGGGATTTTCCAGTTGAATATTTAAAAGAGAAAATAATAATACACAGACCATTCTTAAAATGGACAATCAGCCTCATGCAAAATTGGTGTAAATCAAGAGTACCCTAGAATTTGAGGCATTGTGTTGTAAGGCTTCAAATTTTTCAGATCAGTTTCCTGGCTTCTTGGAAACTAAGGCAGAAAGTTGTTACTTTTTTTAATGAAAGGCTTTTAGTAGAGTTTTTTAGAGTTTTATTTTAGTAGTTTTGTTTCTATGCAATGCAGAATTGACAGACCTCTGTATTCTCTCTCCTTGGCACAGTGTTACCTACAGTTTTGAAGTAATGATGATGCTTACAACAGCTTTTTGGGGGAATGTTACATTGATCTCTTAAATTATAAACACTACAAAATGTCAAAATTGTGAGAACTGACACAACTTTGCCTTAAAGAGTACTAGACTGGAACTTGTCATATTATGTTTAAGGAAGACTTGGAGTGTTCATTGATGTTTACGATTTTAATATTTCTGAAGGCCGTTACAGTGGCCTGGATATGTGCTGAAAGCCAAACTTTTAAAATTTTTTGGTTTTTTTTTAAACAAAGAACTATTTTAAATAAATCCTATTTCAACACAGTGAAATTGTTGAAAACTGTCTCATAACAAAAGAGAAAAATCATATTTAGGGTTTTTTTTTTGTTTTAGTCGTCAGTATCGGGGAATGAAAGTGTCTGTTGTTACCCTTATAACTGTTTTGATAAATATTAGAGGTTAGCGTCAAATACAACAAAAAATCAGAACAAACTTCAACTTAAAGTATGACATTCAAATTGAGAGAAATAGGTTCAGACATTGTGTGGCTGTGTTCCAGTCATGAGAAGTCTCAGAGAAACTTCTAGTTGTCTTTGAAAATGCGTGTGGCCACTCAGAGTTGCTAACGGTAAAACATGAACACGGGACACACAGGCACAAAGCATTCAGCTGCCACCCCGTGAGACCTCTTCTCGAGTGAGCGGGTCCCATACTTGGGAATATTTGCTAGCAGTATCGTCTCTGATGAAATTTCTCTCCAGAAGCAACCACAGTCAGTGAGCCTAAAGAGCATTTGGCATTGCCTCAGAGGATGTCCTCATCAGCTAGAAACAGATCAGGCTGGCCCTTTGAATCAGTCACTGAAGTTGTGGGCTCAGTTTCTAAATGCTGGGGCCCCAGCCACTGTGCTCTGTGTGGTCTGTCATATCTTAAAGTTTCTATCCCCAAGAATGGGGAAAGTGGAATGTACAGATTGAAGTAGATACGTTGGGATAAAACACTAATTTTTTTTGTTTTGTTTTTTAAAGCAGAACACTCGATTTTCTACCTTATTTTCTAATTTTTATTTTATGATATTGAAAATTGGAAAGTGTATAAATGTTAAAAACTTCTAATTGCTAAAGAGCACTGAGAAAATGGGAGCTAGCACTTAGAATAATAAAGACAAAACTATTTTCTTGAAAGCAGGTATGTGATTGGATGTTTTTAAAAAAAAAAACCAGCATCATTTATAATCTCCAAAAGATTACATGAGTTCAGCTTGTTAATATAGTAGTCAGTAGGTTCAGTATTTTAATTTACCAATTTAGAATTCTAGGTCCTTTATCGCAAGAAGTCCCACAGTTAGTTTATACTGCACGCTGTGTGGAGGTGCAGAGCGGGTAGTAACTTTGCCTACCGTTACACGGCTGTCACGCGTTCCCGTCTGAGCACAGGCTGACCGAGGCTTGCATCTGTCCACTCACTCGTGTTGCTAGTGAGCACTTTCCTGAGCGGGACTTGGGTCGCACCCTCCTCGCTCCCTGTCACTGTCACTCTTCCTGCTTCTGTGGTGGCTTACTAGATGCCTTGCTAGTTTTACACGCTGATAACTGATGGCGTTACATGTCCAAGAGTCTTAAAGGTTGTAAGGGAAACCGTGACCCTGCTCAGCTCGACCACCCGTCCAGTGGATGGGCCCGTGGACCCTGAGTGAGGTGGCCGTCCTTTCCAAAGTGCAGATGACTCCCAAAGAATGAGGCAGGTGACATTTACATCCATGGGTTCTGAAGAGGCTCAATTAAAAGTCCTGAGGTTCTGAATCAAAGTGAGTATCTTTAATCAACACTTGCAAACTACGTACTGTGCTGGTTGAGGCCAAAGGTCAATGTTACTACACTGTTACTGGAGGGAGGGGCGCGCCGGCCAGTCCATCCCGGTGCTGTGAGGAGCCCCTCATGCGTAAAGTTCTTAGATGCACAAAGACAGGCTTTGGTACTGAAACTGAAGACCTCGTGTACTCAAGAATCTTCACAGCTTCTATTGGACATATTTCTTTTTAGGAATGAAGGAAAATTCTCCCATTTTTGAGCCATTCTTTTATGTCAATTCTACAAAATTGCATGTAACTTTATAAATATTTTTAAAAGATATAGTTTTGTAAATATTTAATATTCTGCTAATTTGATTTTGAATTGTAAATGTCAAGTATTCTGTTTTTGGGGTTTTTATGTTTTATTATACTTTGTTAAAAAGGAAAAATTGTACATTTTTAGAATGTTTTTATGAGTAAATTTAATGTACTGAAAATAAAAATTAAAAAAAAAAAGGTTCTTTTTATTAGGTCTTTGTCTCATATAATACAAGGCACATATCCTTTCCAATGGTGGCTTTTGATTTCCAAGCTATGGAGTCTGTTCCTTCTGCCGCCTTCTCAGTGTTACAAAAGGAATACCTGGTCTTAAATCCACTTTCTGTCTAGTTTCCTGGGTTTTTAAAAAATGTTCTATGTATGAATAGAAATGTGAATTGATTTGGGATTGGTTTTAAGGTCTTCCAGCTCCCAGTTCCATAATCAGGGTCAGCATTACTAGACCAAGTGTCCTTTGGACATTTCCAAACTCGTAGTGAGTGTGCCCTGGTGTCTGTGGCCATGTCCTCCCTGGACTCGGGATGGTGGCAGGCTAACAAGCATGTGTTTGCCCTGGTCTGCGGTGCTACCCTGAGCAGTGCAGGCCACAGAGAGAGAATTCAGGGACTTTCTCCCTAGCAGGAATCTCCAGTTTGGCTTGGTCTTCTCAGACTTCTGGATACCCGGAGAAAAACATATGCACATGCACGGTTCCAGGACTGGTCAGGGCTCCTGTCAGGTAAGTAGCATCAGGAGACACAGCTGGCCACTCCTGGGACCTGTTAGGTTGCAGCCCCCCAGATAGGGAAGGCCTCCCTTTCTGGTCACGCGCGGGGACTCCTAGGATGGGGATCACGTGCACACCTGCTGTTTACTGTGTACAGCCCCCGACCCAACCACGTCAGGCACCACGGACCACCTTGTAATGCCTTCCAGACCACACCCCACACACAGTCAATACTTCTTGTGTTGTACTTTAGTTCATTTAGAGCAGGTTTTCAAGTGCTTATTCCCACAAAACACCTACCTCCGACACCCCCCACACACACTTTGTGAGACATCTGTAATTTTAAGATAATTGAGTTTTTTGAAGGCAGGACACTTTGACCAACGTAAGGTGGAGCAAGGTCTCTTGCTCATAAGGCAGGGACCTTTAGAGGTGGGTGTCCCTCCACCCACAGTGAGACCAGCCTCAACACTCCTCACTTGGGAGGGTATTATCCCCGTGGCTTTGGATAGTACAGACTGCAAGTCTCAAATACTAAGCCATTAACTTGAACTTTGATGATAGTTTTTAGTTGTGCCTTTATTCACCTTAGTTCATTAAAAATGTTTTAAAGATCCTATAAATAGAGTGACCACCCATTAATGTGGGATATAAGTTAAGTCAGCCCTCTCAGCACGGTATTTTTGTCTTTAAAAAGCAGAGTTTCTTATAGGAATCTTATTGATCACACAGTAGTTACAAGAATGTCAGATATAATGATGTATACAATCTAAACAAGACAGGCTAATTAAGAATGTACATAATGTAAAAATATACATATTAAAAGTTACATGTGGACAGATGCATGCAGCAGGAAGAGCAGATTGGGGCTGAGCGCCCATATGCAGTAATATTGCTTTTTCTTCCTCAATTACAGTAAATAACTGCCACTAACAGATACAGGTTTTCCACACACATCTAGATACACAAGAGTGAACGGTGGCCTGCTGCGTGTACAGTCTCAAGTGGGTCTGATCCTTCTGTGGCAGCTCTCACAAAAAATGGTACATAGTGAACCCCATGCAGGTAGTAGGAAGCACTCGTTATTTACTCTAGTTGGACTTCAAAAATGTTTAACGTCTGACATCAGTATCTGTGAAGAACGTTTCCTTTTGCTATTTTCAAAATTGACATGCACATGGAGTGGGAGTATTTTGATGACTGCCTGACCTAACAGTGATAACTGAAATACTCTTAAAAATGTTTTAATAACATATTTTAGTCACACACAACATAAAACATGGATCATCTACAGCTACAAGCCAAAAGGCAGAAGAAGTATCTGAATCTCAATGCTTTTAGTTTCAGTATCCTGCAGCTTTCTACCTTTGTCCCAAAGAATGAAACCCATGTAACTGCTTGTTTATTTACCAAAGCAGGCACCATTCTGAGCTCTTAAGAGAATATTCAAAACAAAAAATGTCTTTCTCTAGGCCTTCTGAGAAACTTGACCAAAATTATAAATTATTCAAGGTTCCTATTGCGCAGTGGTGTTTTTCTGTGTTACTGTCTAGAGAACAAAGCAAATGAGAACTCTGGAACGAGAGTGCTAACTTGAAACACACTTACTAGCCAGTGGGGACCCTGAACAGCAGCACGGTTTCCTTATTTCCTGTACACCCCCATTCACCCTGCTTTTTGCCAACTATTATGGCAAATGCATTGGGGGTAGGTGGCTATACCTGACAACATATACTTAAAGATCCTCTCAAGGAGATTCCTCCAGTTGACTGCAAACCCTTCTATAAAAAGTTGGCAGCTTCTGTGAACCTAGAGAAGACAATGTCTCTCTGAATGCTCAAAACTGCAAGTTTCTTTTGGGGGAAAAAAACATTAACTTGAAGGTCTATTTTATTGGCAACTTATAATGCAAAGTATTTTATTTTTAAACATTAAATTTAAAAACAAGATAGCCTAGGTGAAATAATAAAGTTTCCCAAAGCTGAATGTGCTCATCTGGAGCTCAGTTTTTCTGTTTGAAGTACAAAAAAACAACTTCCTAAAACTCCTAGGCAGGAAACTACTGTTTTGATGATCGGTGATTAGATGAACTGATCAACCTCAGTTGGTAATATCCCTTTTTTATTCCTTGGTAAGGGTTTAAAAAATTCTGTAACACGCATTTTTCTTTTAGTCTTACACAGATAATTTCATTCCAAAAGTCTCCTGAGAGGCGTATACCATATACAGGAATCCATCTTCATCCTTCTCGCTTTCATACACTTCACAAATCGGAGTGGACACACTCACCATGCTATGTCCATTCACTAACAGGAAGAAGGCTTGATTAGCATTGAGCTGTAAGCGCCTTCTGTTGAAAGAAAACATGTGAAGAAATATTGATACATCAGTACACAGGGAGAATGTACAAAACATCGCCCACATTGGATCAGTATAAAAGTATAAAGTGAAGTGAAAGTGAAGTTGCCCAGTCGTGTCCGACTCTTTGCGACCCCATGGACTGTAGCCAACCAGGCTCCTCCATCCATGGAATTTTCTAGGCAAGAGTACTGGTTACCATTTCCTTCTCCAGGGGATCTTCCTAACCCAGGGATCGAACCCAGGTCTCCCACATTGTGGGCAGATGCTTTACTGTCTGAGCCACCAGGGAATCCCATAGAAGTATAAAGATTTTGCTAATGTTGCTTCTGGCAAAATG
The DNA here is from genome assembly GCF_000754665.1 of Bison bison bison. Classification (NCBI taxonomy): domain Eukaryota; kingdom Metazoa; phylum Chordata; class Mammalia; order Artiodactyla; family Bovidae; genus Bison; species Bison bison. The sequence goes on along the minus strand of NW_011494867.1, from coordinate 12,383,137 downwards.
CAATATGACTTAACTGATGATTTGAATTTCTTCTCACAAAGCACAAAATGTTTTCTATGACTATATGCATGATAAGTATTAACGATAACCCTTGAGAGATCATTCTTACTACACTCCTTAGGCCAGTTTTAAACTAGTATGCTGGACTTTCCTGGTGGCTCAGTGGATAAAAATCTGTTAATGCAGGGGACACAGGTTCAATCCCTGGTCCGGGAAGATTCCACATGCTTTGTGATAGCAACTAATTAAGCCCATGTACCAAACTGCTGAGCTCGCATGGTATCTACATAGATGTCAGGATGAAGAATCAGAAAACACTTGAGATGCAGCAGGTAAGAAATCTGAAGACTCAGAAATGGAACGCCTTATAGTGTTACTAAGTTGCACATATTTTTATCAGAACTAGATGGCAGATTTATCTGTAAGCCTGTTAAAGAATGAGAAGTTACCCAAAGAAATAAGTTTAAAAGATGATTAAATACCTTATTATCTTGATGAGCTCACTCATGTTGACATGATCAGGCACCAGAAACTTTGTTTTATCCAGGACAGGAAGCTGTTTCTCACCTTTGTATCGTTCTATTATTACCTAGAAAAGAAGCCACAAAAGTGGTTTTTAAAATAGCCATTAACAATGAAAAGTAGTTAAAATACTCCCTTTGTTGTAACTGGCACATGCCAAAACAGGGTTTACAACAGCACACTTGTTCCTTATGAAATACAGTGCACGAGACAACACGGCTGCCTTCAGAGAAGGGCAGGGGTGCCACCAGGGGGGAAAGTGCTGTGCCTTCTGTTATTTGCAACTATGAAAATACACTACAGAAGAAGAGACCCCAAGCCCTAAAAGAACAGAGATGCTGAGTACCAGCTTTAATGATCTCAATCTACACCAATTCCACTACCTGTGACATGACGAGAGTTTTAATAAAACTTTAAGATCTTAAGTATGGTAATAGACTCAAATGCTAAGTAAATATCTGACAAGTAGAGATCACGATTAGCTGGTCTGGAGACAATTTTTTATTTTTGTTTTTGTTTTTTTTTTTGCAGACTTCTCAGAGATTCTGTTACTTTGATAAAATATCTTTGCTTTTTTAACAAATGAGTTTTAAAAGAATCTTGAACCACGCAGTGATCAAAAATAGTTCCACATTACGACTTAAATCCATTAGCTTCTTGCCATACTTCCTTCCTGTAAAGGAAAAAAGTTGTTTTTTGGTGGTAAGCCACATTATATAAGCTATGACTGCAGACTAGTGACTGCCCATGAGCCTTAGTATTACCTATTTACTGAGCACCATGGATAGCCTTCCCCATGTAGAGCGATTCTTTAGCCTGCTGTTATAACAACAAGAAGTTGTAAGGCTGCTGCTAAGTCGCTTCAGTTATATCCAACTCTCTGCGACCCCTGAGACAGCAGCCCACCAGGCTCCCCCATCCTTGGGATTCTCCAGGCAAGAACACTGGAGTGGGTTGCCATTTCCTTCTCCAAGTTGTAAGGCAGGAATGGGGAATCTTTAGGAGAGTTTAAATGCTTATATATATACTGTTCCACTGTATGGGGCCTACATGAGGTTCTGTAAGGCAAGCCAAGCTGTCGTCACCTTCCCTGGCAAGATCAATAGCTTTCTGTATCTACGAGGTATGTTCAAAACATGGTATCTGCAAGTAAGAATATGACTTCTGCAAAAACCCTGAAACTACTAGCAAAAAGATGACTGAAAATGTATGCAAACATTCATATTTCAAAAGGAGGTTATGGAACAATACTAGTGGACTGTTGGGCTGGTTATTTTGATTCCAATGACTGCCAAGTACCTGCTAGCAAATAGACACAGCAGGTACTCAAAAGTGAAGAAAAACCTTAAAATTAGGGAAATTACCCAGAAACCTCATGCCCAGGTCATATGTAGGCCTAAGCGTGAAGACAGACTGAAATTTCCAACCAGTCTAAGAAACACAGCAAACATACGTTTAAGTACAGGATCCTCCAGTCCTGCCCTGCTGAGCAGACCCTTCCTATCATCTCTTCTGTCTACTTCACAACCCTAATCCCAGATCTTCCCATCTTCTCTTCCCTCACTTTGGTACGAAATGATCAATCAGAAAGCCAACTATGGAAGCTTCTGCAGAAGTTAGCAGTGGATACAGTCTGTAAGAGGTGACAATCATGTCCCCAGAATTATGCACATTTTCCCAGCCACGTGGGATCGGATTCTCTTCCCATTTTACAGATGAAGATACAGCAGCTCCTCTCAGAATTTTAGTAATTAGCCCAAGATCACTTAGTAACCCTGAACCTAGGGCCACAATTCCGCCTCTGTCTGAAGCCACAAGCTCCTTGACCATTTCTCCCTAGACCTAGTGTCATAACAGGAACTATTTAAGGTCCACCACCAAAGGACCCAGGGCACAGCACATGTGGGCCCTTACACTAGGAGCAGCATCTTTTCCCCCATCTCCTGCAAAGAAACCGAACATAAGAAGTCTTCTTTCTCTGGGGCCAAGTCAGGCAGCCTCGACTGTACAGTCACAGTTAAGTCTTGCTGCTGCTGCTGCTGGTAAGTCGCTTTAGTCGTGTCCGACTCTGTGCGACCCCAGAGACGGCAGCCCAACAGGCTTCCCCGTCCCTGGGATTCTCCAGGCAAGAACACTGGAGTAGGTTGCCATTTCCTTCTCCAATGCATGAAAGTGAAAAGTGAAAGTGAAGTCGCTCAGTCATGTCCGACTCTTATCGACCCCATGGACTGCAGTCCACCAGGCTCCTCCATCCATGGGGTTTCCAGGCAAGAGTACTGGAGTGGGGTGCCATTGCCTTCTCCAGTTAAGTCTTGAGAGATACTGATTCTCCCACAGTTGTAGTCTCTGCTTCCTTCAGAAGAGGGTGGACACCACCCTTCTTTGATAAAGTATCAACAGATCTAGCCCCCTTATCCCTTCTCTACCAAGTAAAATTTACATGGCTTGTGAAGTGTGTAACATTAAGGCAGCAGACTCAGACTTGGGAGGAAACAGTGATCAGATTACACCGCAGATGAAGACGCCTCCATTCCAGGTCACTAAACAAACACACTGGTTGCATGGTTGTAGATTCCTGCAGAAGCCATCAGGCAGTCACATGGAGAAGCACTACTGAAGCAGTGCTCCCTTCTGTGTACATTAACAATAACTGAAACAGAGATGACCTACCGGGATTTTGGTAGGATGCTGCTCTCGGATAAGTCGGACATCTTCTACTCTTTGTTCTGTAAAGAAAGGAAGAAACACCGGCATTATTAAGGGCCAAAAATCCAACTTATTTTCTGCACTGGTAGACTTCCATATCTGACCCCACCTATCCTTAGCTGTGGCAGAGCAAAGCAGTAAAAACATCTTCCCTAGAACTGAGAGAAACCAAACACTAACACCTCATATCTCGCAAAGGTTAGTATGCAAGGTTAACATACAGACACTGGTTGCATTTCTCTACATTAACAATGAGATATCAGAAAAGTAATGTAATATATATATATATATATGTATGTATATGTATATCTTTTAAAGCTGCATCAAAAACAAAATGAGACTTGGGAATAAACCTAACCAAAGAGGTGAATCACTTATACATTGAGAGCTATAAAACATTAATAAAATTAATGTTGATTCAAAGAAATGGAAATATATCCCATGCTCTTGGAGTGGAAGAATATTGTTAAAGTAGCCACACTACACAAAGCAATCTACAGATTTAATGTAATCCCTATCAAGTTACCCTTGCACAGAACTAGACCAAATAATCCTAAAAGCTACATAGAACCACAGAAGACCCAGAATTGCCAAAGCAATCCTGAAGAAAAAGAACAAAGCAAGAGGAATAACTTTCCAGACTTCAAACAATACTACAAAGCTATGGTAATCAAAACTGTGTTAGTCGCACAAAAACAGACATATGGATCAGTGGAACAGAACAGAGCACCCAGAAATAAATCCACACACCTACAGTCAATTAATCTTTGACAAAGAAGGCAAGAACATACAATGGAAAAATGTCTCTTCAGCAAGTGGTACTGGAAAATCTGGACAGCTACATGTAAATCAGTGTTAGAACACACTCTTACTATTCACAAAAATAAACTCTAAATGGTTTAAAGACCTAAATGTAAGAGGACACCATAAAAATCCTAGAAGACAGTACAGGTAAAACATTCCCTGACATAAATCTTCACAGTGTTTTCTTAGTCTCCCAAGGCAACAGAAATAAAAGCAAAATAAACAAACAGGACCTAATCAAACTTACAAGCTTTTGCACAGCAAAGGAAACATTTAAAGGAACAAAAAGATGACCTACAGAGGGGGAGAAAAATATCTGCAAATGATGCAGCTGACAAGGGCTTAATTTCCAAAATATACAAACAGTTCATACAACTCAACAACAAAACAAACAATCCAATTAAAAAATAACCAGAAGACCTAAATAGACATTTCTACAAAGACATCCAACAGGCACACAAAAAGATGCTCAACATAACTAATAATTATCATGTATCAAAACTACAGTGAGTTGTTTATCATCTACACTGATCAGAATGGCCATCATTAAAAAACCTACAAATAAATACTGGAGAGGGTGTGGAGAAAAGGGAACCCCACTACTGTTGGTGGGAATGTAAGCTGGTGTAGCCACTATGGAAAACAGTAAGGAGTGCCTCAAAAAACAAAAAGCAGAACTACCATATGACCCTGCAATCCCACTCCTGAGCATATATATATCTAAAGAAAACTAACTTGAAAAGATACATGCACCCCAATGTCCACAGCAGCACTATTCATGACAGACCAGACAAAAAAGCAACCGAAGTGTCTATCAACAGAGGAATGGATAAAGATGTGGTATATACATACAATGGAGTATTATTCAGCCAAAAAGAATGAAATAATGCCATCTACAGCCACATGGATAGACCTAGAGATTATCATACTAAGCAAAGTAAGAGAAAGACAAATATATGATATCACTAATATGTGAAACCTAAAATATGACAAATGAATTTATCTATGAAACAGAAATAGACTCAAATACATAGAGAATGGATTTGTGGTTGCCAAAGGGCAGGGAGGAGGGGGAGTGTTAGATTGGGAGTTTGGTATCAGCAGATGCAAACTATTATATAAAGAATGCATAAACAAGGTCCTATTTTATAGTAAGGGAACTATATTTAATATCCTATAATAAATCATAGTGAAAAATTAAAGATTCGATGAGATCATTGGTACACCCCTTGCAAATATCTGCACATAGTAAATGGTTAATAAATGCTCCATTATTCAATATGAAATAATGTCATTTGCAACAACATGGATGGACCTAGAGATTATCATATTGAGTAAGTCAGAGAAAAACAAGTATCATATGACATCACTTACAGTAGAATCTAAAAAGTGATACAAATGAATTTATTAATACAAACGGTTTGGAGTGCTTCTGGGTGGAAGGAGAATGCAATTACCAAACTCCAAGGAGACAGAAACTCCTGTGTTCAGCACTCTTCCTCACCCCATGCATCTCTTCCTCACCCCATGCATCTCTTCCTCACCCCATGCATCTCTTCCTCACCCCATGCATCTCTTCCTTCAGCTGTTCCCTGGCAGGCTTTCATAGCCTTCATATTAGGTTGGTGCAAAAGTAATTGCGGTTTTGCACTGTTGAACTTCACCATTTGATACTGGAATACATTCTGAAATAAATGTGGTTATGCTATACATCATTTTAATGTGAATTTCTCACTTTATTTTTTTTTGCTGATAGCATTACTTGCTGTTTATTTTTTATCTATTTTAGACTATAGTAATGATGTACAAAAAGCAAATCTGAGCAATTTTTTAATGAGTTCAAAACGGGTCATAAAACATCAGAGACAACTTGCAGCATCAACAACACATTTGGCCCAACTTCTTTGATGGTTCAAAGAAGTTTTGCAAAGGAGATGAAAGCCCTGAAGATGAGGATTGTAGTGGCCAGGCATCAGAGGTTGACAATGACCAATTGAGAGGATCACTGATGTTGCAAGAGAAGTTGCCAAAGAACTCAATGTCGACCATCCTATGGTCCTTCAGCATTTGAAGCAAACTGTAAAAGTGAAACGCTCAGTAAGTGGGTGCCTTGTGTTGTTTAGTTGCTAAGTCGTGTCTGACTCTTTCTGACCCCATGGACTTTAGCACACCAGGCTTTCCTGTCGTTCCCTTCTGCGGGAGTTTGCTCAAACTCATGTCTGTTGAGTCAGTGATGCCATCCAACCATCTCATCCTGTCATCCCCTTCTCCTGCTGCCCTCAACAGTTCCCAGCATCGGGGTCTTATTTCCAATGAGTCACCTCTTCGAATCATGGCCAAAGTACTGAAGCTTCAGCATCAGTCCTTCCAGTGAATATATTCAGGGTTGATTTCCTTTAGGATGGACTGGTTTGATCTCTTTGCTGTCCAAGGGACTCTCAAGAGTCTTCTCCAGCACCACAGTTCAAAAGCATCAATCCTTCCGTGCTCAGCCTTTTTTATGGTCCAACTCTCACATCCACACATGACTACTGGAAAACCATAGGTTTGACTATATGGACCTTTGTGGCAAAGTGATATCTGCTTTTTAATATGCTGTCTAGGTTGATCACAGCTTTTTCTTCCAAGGAGCAAGTGTCTTTTAATTTCATGGCTGCAGTGAGCATCCACAGTGATTTTGGAGCCCAGGAAAATAAAATCTGTCACTGTTTCCACTTTTTCCCCATTTATCTGCCATGAAATGATGGAACTGGATGCTATGATCTTAGTTTTTTGAATGCTGAGTTAGCAGACTGAAAATAAAAAAGAAAATCATCATTCTAAAGTGTTGTCTTCTCTTATTCTATACAAAAACAAAGAAGCATTTCTCTATTGCATTGTGACGTGTGACAAAAAGTGGATTTTATATGACAACCAGTGACTGACTACCAGCTCAGTGGCTGGACCGAGAAGAAGCTCCAAGTGTAAGTGTTAGTTGCTCAGTCGTGCCCAGCTCTTTGAAACCCCATGGACTGGATCTGAGGCTATCGCCAGGTAGTGTCACAACTGAGTTAAACAGGACAATGAGCTGAATTGCTTGTTGTGTGGAAAAACACTTATGTCTGGTGTCAGAAGTGAGTCATACACACACACACAAAAAAGTGAGCCACAGTGTTCAGGACAGTACTGTCAAGTAGAAGAAACACAAAGGCAGAGTTTTTCTTTACATCATCCTTTGAACTCCTCTCTATTTCTGGGGTGTCACTGATACTGCATCACTTCTCTCAGCTCTGTCCTTATATCTGTTCTATCCCAGAAAAGATGCTGAACCACCTATACTCCACTACCAGCCCTCTTCATAACAAAAATCTTTATCTTGTCAGAGCAGATTTCACAAGCAAAGGGAAATCATAATTTACTTAAATCACTGCAGCCAATAAATAATAAGTTTAACATACCCTGAGATGTTTCACATTTAAAAGCTTATCCAAATAAATTTAAGGTAAAAGGAATCACATGGCATCACCAACTCGATGGACATGAGTTTGAACAAGCTTCGAGAGTTGGTGATGGACAGGGAAGCCTGGTGTGCTGCAGTTCATGGGTTTGCAAAGAGTCGGACACGACTGAACTGAACTAAAAAGGAATCACTCAAGCTTAAGGATGAAAGATTTTTTATATAAGGAGAACAGGTTTATTATGGTTAAGTGGGGAAGGGAAAAGCAAAATGGACTAAATGTTGGGCTTCAAACCATAGTGTCAAAGCTTTATCTTGATTCATCCCCCAAAGTGAAAGTGAAGTCACTCAGTCGTGTCCGACTCTTAGCGACCCCATGGACTGCAGCCCACCAGGCTCCTCCATCCATGGGGTTTCCAGGCAAGAGTACTGGAGTGGGGTGTCATTGCCTTCTCCAGTTAAGTCTCGAGAGATACTGATTCTCCCACAGTTGTAGTCTCTGCTTCCTTCAGAAGAGGGTGGACACCACCCTTCTTTGATAAAGTATCAACAGATCTAGCCCCCTTATCCCTTCTCTACGTCCGACTTATCCTAGAGCAGCATCCTATCAAAATCCCGGTAGGTCATCTGTTTCAGTTATTGTTAATTTATCCCCAAAATATGGCCCAAAAAGGAAGGCAAAAATGATCATTTTCACTGAGGAAGACAAGTGACTTCCTTAAGATGACAAGAGTAATATCATTAGCGTCCTGGCCAGCTGCAATGAAAATCCAGCGGTAAGCCTTGAGAAATTAAATATAAATGTAGTATATGCTGAAACCTCTTTGAGTAGAAGGCTGCTTTCAGAGGCCAGCAGTATATTTAACAAAAGCATTACCAACACCACTGATCAACGGCATAAAAGAACACTTCTTTCACTCAGTTACTTTCTTAGCACTGTTACGATCTGTTTATCATTTGCCTTTCTCAACAGACTGCCCCGGCTTCAGTCACTTCTGTATTCCCCCAGGGCTCAGGCTTGTACAAAGATGAAATGGAAGCATAATAAATATTTCCCCCAATATGCCTAGAAATAAACAATGTAAAATCCCACCCATCCAGGAGTGACATAGCTTAAGCTCAGGGAGTGTTATCTAGGTGTTGGCATAAACTCACTCTTCAGTCTACCTGTTAGAGTAATTGGAGTTATTTATTCTAGACTACTACATCAACTTCTGAGAGAACGCAGACCCATTTTGTTATTGATGGTGAAGCTTAAGATCTAGGTTTAACATTGAATCTCAGCAGATTATGTCTAGGAGACAGATCTGTTATTAAACTAGGGCAACCCAAAAGAAAATGGAGTGAAATTATGACATTTGAGAAAACTGAATCCAAAAATATTTGCTCAAGTATAGCTTTAAAGTTCACAAAATTATTCAAAATATTTGTAAGGACACATCACTGCCTCTTGACTCAGTGCTAGTCCACTTCATGTACTGGCTACCTCCTGGAGGATGGGAAGAATTCCTACCAGAAGGGCTGAAGGACAAGTCCAGACTTTGCCACTAGGTGGACCATGATCTCCACCTCTCAGGGCCCCACCCAGTTTCCTTGGCTACAAAAGGAAGTCCTTGTTTTGGGTGAGCTCTAAGATTCCTCTCAACCCTGGTAGAATATATGTATCAGAGCTATACTCAATTTTTAATTAACCCAAACTCACTCACTTGGGAAGAGTACTTATTGCTCAAGCTAACTGGGGCTGGTCTTAGGTTCTACAAAAAGGGTATCTCCAAAGAACTGATTGACTCATTTACTGTGCTACAAAATAATTTCAGTGCTGATTATCATGATCAACAGCAAAGAAAGGCAGTAGCCATTAAATGATACATTCTTCTGCAAAATGACTATTAAGCCCTTAAAAAAAAAAAGGAGAGGGTAATACTAATTCTTCTAACAAGGAGAAAATATACCTTTTTTATTGATGTTAGATGGACGTGAGTCTGAGTGAACTCCGAAGTTGGTGATGGACAGGGAGGCCTGGAGTGCTGAGATTCATGGGGTCGCAAAAAGTCTGACACGACTGAGCGACTGAACTGAACTGAACTGAACCTACTGTAGTCATCATTGCACAAGATATGTAAACCAAGTCATCACGCTGGATACCTTAAATTTACACAGTAATGAATGTCATTTCTCAATAAAAGTACACACACACAAAAATGAATCAAGAGTCAGGAGACAAGGGAGGAAAAAAAAAAGGAGTGGTAGTAAATAAAGGTGAACAAAGAGGAAAGCCCACAAATATAGTATAGGCAACATACACAAATGGAGAAAAACTAAGGCATTCCTGCTGGTTTACCCTCAGGGCCACAGGCACCAGGTGAATTCCTTCTAATTCATTATTTTATTGTCATTTATTTTCACTTTTATTCTCATTATTCCTCACTTTTCCTACTCTACCTACTCTTCTCCAAGGATTTTTCTAGATAACCTAAAAGTACTCTAAGCAAAAAGAAAGTTAACTATTGTATCCAGTCATGAGAAAACGGGCATCTTTCCCATACAAACGTCCCCAGTTAACTTTTAATGCCAGTAACGAAAGAAGCCAGGTACAATGGCAAATCTGCTCCCAGGGCTGCACAAAAACTAATATTCACGAATATCTTAGTTCACAAAGGTCACTACAGACAAAATTTCTTTTAAAAAAAAAAAGGAAAGACACCTCTAAGTCTTGCTAACCAGCCAACTGCTTCAAGAGGCTGAAAGGATATGCTCTTCAGATCACTATGAATTTCATTTTTTGGAGTTTCTTAAGCACAGGAAATAATTATCGATAATGAGATCTACAAAACCATATCCAGGTTCAAATGAACGCTTGCCTCTTTTCCAGACTCCGGGAAACTAGACTAAAGTAAGACAGCAGAGATACTACTCAAGATCCTGAAGAAGATTAAGACAGGAAGGAACGCTGGTCCCGCCCTACTCCACCTGGCCTGAGATAAACAAGCCCTACACAGGGGATATACAAGGAGGCCACGCCGTTATTGCAGCACTGTCTTGCTTTAAAAGGAGCACCAATCACTTCCTTCCCATCGGTGTTGTGCAGGAGTAAGTATTGTGATGGTGTTACTTTCGGTTTCCACCAAACACCAGCGTGCTAAGTAGGGACTCCAGCCCGAACTGGGAGAGAACGGATTTGCCGCTGGTGTCAAAGAATGCTGTCGCTAGCCAGTGAGAAGAAGAGCCACCCACCCTCGCGCTTGTGCCACAAATAGGACCAAGACGTCGCAGCCATGCGGGGCTGCAGGGGAAGGGGCGGGCGTGAGGACCC
>NW_011494867.1:12371883-12372256 GCF_000754665.1 Bison bison bison | reverse complement strand
ACCCCTCTCCGTGGAGGTACTGACGTCTGAAGGGACCATGTGTGACCTAGACGTGCACCCGCGGTGCCACCACCTCTGAGAACCCGGCCCGGCGCCGGGCCAGACTCCCCCACAAGGACTGCACCCCCGCGCCACTAGCGCTCGTCTTGTCGGAGGGTCCGAACACCCCGGGGCTGGAGCGCTGACGGCCCCGAGCTCACAGCCCGCCGGCCGCCCGGGCCGAAAGGTGATTCAGCAGCTCCCAGCCAGCGCGCCCTCGGCCCCTTAGACCCCCAGGCCCGGCGGCCCTCGGCCCGTCAGGCTCCCTGCCTCGACTCCCTCGGCCGCCCGGGCCCGGTCTTCCCGCAGCTCCCGCCTCAGCCCCTCCGCCAGG
>NW_011494867.1:12363000-12371382 GCF_000754665.1 Bison bison bison | reverse complement strand
CCCTGGCAGAGATGCAGGGGCGCGGCCTCGCTCCTGTTCCTGGTGCCAGTTACGGTGGCCAGCGATGTTTCCACAGGAAAATAAAGGCCTGTTGTGCCCCTGCCTTCTCAGAGCTCACAGCTGGAAGCTGCTGGTTCTTTTCCGTCGGCGGCTTTCTGTGTCTTTGTTTCCGTTGGCTTTCCACGTCAAGGACATCTCAGTTTTCTCTTCTAAGGAAACTGTCAACTGGTAACTTCCATCACACATTGTCCCAACTGGGAAAAGAGCCAAAACTGCGTTATTTCAGGTTATGGTCAGTCGAGTCTGGCTTTGGAGAAAGTCCGTGCCCTGGGCTTGACATTCGGCCTTAGGTGACTTCTGGGGTGGAGGGGGCCCTGGGCATCATCTGCAATGGCAGGGCGCCGGCCTGTCCGCACTTGGCAGAGTTCACTACCTTTCACTGATCTCTGCTCTTCTCTCAAATAGGGAGCCTTATCCAAATTCAGTCCTCACAGTCTTTCAGTGACTAACTAGCAGAACTGCCTTGAATACCTAACCATTTTTCTCAGTCCCAGACTCATTTGTACTATATTTTAGAACTCCAGGTGTTTGCTGAGGAGCAGATGGAAGTGACCTGGTAGAATATAAATCTCTATGAAGCGTTTAGTGAGCAAGTCAGTTATTGCCCAGTTCAAACATCTAATAAACAGCTTTGTGAATGAACAGCACTTGATTCTTTGACTGTTTTTGCTTTTTAATATCTTGGACTTTGAAAGTGTTCTCCCCTTTTTTGAGTTGGAAAAAGCCTTTCTTATAATGTCTGATAAAGTATTTGGATTGTGCTAATGAACATTTATTATACAAACATACAGAACCTACTAAAACATAGCTCTCAAAAGGGTTCCAGTGCAGCTGGAATTTCCTTTACAGAGAAGCAAAGTCTGTCGTATAATCACCCCCCACTCAGAACAATGCTGTTAGTTGTGGCTCTGCGCTGTATCACTGTTCACAAAAGAACACTGTACTGGGCATATGTCACTTTCCCAGGTTCCCCCCTGCCCTTTCTGTCACAGTTCTTTACCTTGAAAAATCTCTGATAAGGTACAGTTAATAAAGAGGACTTAGGGACTTTCTTGGTGGTCCAGTGGCTGAGACTCCATGCTCCCAATACTGGAGGCCTGGCTTCTCTTCCTGGCTGAGGAACAAGATCTCACATGCTGCAACTAAGGGTTCAAATGCTGCAAGATCATAACTCAAAGATCCTGCCCGCTACAGCTAAGACCCGGCATAGCCAAATACAATTAGCAAATAAATTTTTTAAAAACAAGACTATATAGAATCCAATTAAAAAATAAAGAGGACTTAAACATTCTATCTGGTTTCCAAAGGAAGGTTTTAAGCTCCATGGGCATTCTTAGTATTTTTGTATTTATTCTGCAAAGATTGGGATGGGGGGAATCCAATAAGAGTACCCACCTTCTCCCAAACACAAAATGATCAGTTTCGAAGTCTCCATGAGAGTGTGGACGGTGAATTGCTTTCTTTTCTGGGTTTTTATGATATTGAGTATTGACTGGTGAGTGCTTTTTTGGCTTAATTGCTGCCTTGTAAGAAATGGACTTTTTGTTCCCTTGCTGGACAACTGCTCCCAATGCAAGAAGAGTGAAAAAAAAATCGATATCAGGCATATGGAACTGGGGGGAGGGTAAAAAGGGTTTCATATTTTCTAGTCCCTTAGGCATCCATAAAGCTTTACCAGATTACCTCAAGCCTTGGGTTCACTACCCCAGGGATTACCACAAGGGCTATAATAGTGATGGGGCAGGATTACTCTATGATTTTTCAAGTATTGAAGTCCATATTAACAGTGATTGGTATGGTCTTATCTTAAATTCCTACTTGAATTTAAAACCTCACAACCCCATAGGTATCTCAGAAAATCATTTAAAGCAGTTGGTGTGTAAAGTTATCTCATGAGCCTGAAAGAGAAGCATATTGAAATAAATTATATTTAAAGTTGACTAATTTGTTATATGCAAACAAATATCAACCAATAAATACTGTAACTTCACGTGAATTTTGAAAACAAAGGTACTTAAATGTGAAAAGTTTCATGTGCCCTCAGATTGCAGTTCAATAGACATTCAATGTAAATGATATTCAATGTAAATGATATTCTGAGTGGTCAGTTAATATCACTCATATAGAATCCAATTAAAAAATAAAGAGGAGTTAAACATTCTATCTGGTTTCCAAAGGAAGGTTTTAAGCTAGTTAATATAAGCATAGCAAGATTTATTTTTAAACAAATAGCAAATATGACTCATCTTTTAAATAATCTACATAATGTACAGAAGAACAAATCTGTCTTGTGAATTTATTCAGTGCTTTCTCCAGAAACCTCATGGTACTTTTTAAACTATCACATAATCATTCTAGAAAGCCAAGCAGGGTCAGTTTTAAATAGCTCTCACCCTATATTCCTTTTTTCCTAACATGAAATGACCATAATCGTGGGGGATATAAGGTAACTGCTAGAATATGATGTCCCAGCATTAGTGAAGTAATGCTGTAAATCATGCTACCACGCTATTTCTGCGAATCTGTAAATAAGGCATGAAACGTTAACCTGCACTACAGAACACGTTAGGGTTATTTTGCCACACTCAGTATGGAGGGCAAGTCACACTGAGCTTTAAGTTCAGCTCTTCAGGCCTGCCCGGCCTGTCCCGCCTCTTCTCTTTCTGATTGGGAGAGATATCCAACCCTCCTTGTTGTCTGGGCTACTATTGGCTGTTGGTCCAATCAGTCTTGTGTCATCCCTGCTCTTTAGCACAAGTAAACAAACAAGTATTGCTCAAGAGCAGTGTCCTGGCTATTCTCAGAAAGGATTCAGCCAGGAGGGTGTTGCAAGTGACGCCCCATAGCTTGCAGTCTTTCAGAATGTCTTCACCGGGTCCAGGAGAGAGTGTCCAGAGCGAAAGAGGCATGGCGCGCGGGAGAACTTCCTCTCTCCCATGACGCCCTGGCTCTCCTGTACAACTTCAAAAATCAACACCCCGGTGACTGCAGGAAAACGATCTCAAATCACTCCTACAACCTAATACTATCTCTTAAGTGAGCATGTAACATGTTCATGGAACCGGCTGGCCTTTCACAGGCCTTTTTCTTTGTTATAGTCATTTGTTCCTTTAATTGTAAACAAATTCTGAAGGACTGCTCTTTTTCCAGCTTTTGCCCATATATGCTGCTGTTGAGACTCATAAGAGTCTCACACCAAATCTCTTGTTTAGCCTTTGAATATTTTCTATTCTCTCCACTCACCTTGATTATTTCTTCTGAGCAGATGCCATTTTCAAATCTGGATTCTGAGAACCAGCATGGGGAAGTTGACAAGGCTTTCTTAAGTCAAAGAACTACTATTTTCCATGACTTTTGAGGCAATCAGTTGAAAAGTGCCTTGCCCTGTACACTACTAATTTCCTTAGATAAGAGTTCTCAATAACAAAGAGTTCCCTCTTGTAATTCCAAGAGGGAATGTATTGGGAGCATGTAGTCATTTGGTAAAACAAATGATTTTGTGGTACAACTGCTGTGGAAATGGTATGGAAGTTTCTCAAAAGATTAAAAACAGAACTACCATCAGTTCAGTTGCTCAGTCGTGTCTGACTCTTTGTCACTCCATGGACTGCAGCATGCCAGGCTTCTCTGCTCATCACCAATTCCTAGAGCCTGCTCAAATTCATATCCATCAACTTGGTAATGCCATCCAACCATCTCATCCTCTGTCATCCCCTTCTCTTCCTGCCTTACATCTTTCCCAGCATCAGGGTCTTTTCCAATGAGTCAGTTCTTCACATCAGGGGGCCAAAGTATTGGAACTTCAGCTTCAGCATCAGTCCTTCCAATGAATATTCAGAACTACCATATGACCCAGAAATTCCACTCCTGGATATATATCTGAAAAGACCCCACTAATTAAAAAAGATATCAATACACATACCCCAATGCTCATATCAGCATTATTTACCATTGCTGAGATATAAAAGCAACTGAAGTGTCCACAACATTCATCAACAGATGAATGGGTAAAAATGTGATGTACATATGCACATACAATCAGGCATAAAGATGAACAAAATTTTTGCCATTTCCAGCAACACGGATGGACTTGGAAGACATTATGCTTAGTGAAATAAGCCAGAGAGAGAAAGAAAAATACTGTATGATATCACTAATATGTGGAATCCAAAAAAATACAACAAACTCTAGTGAATATAACAAAAAAGAAGCCGACTTTACAAACATGGGGAACAAACACTAGTGGTTACCAGTGGAGAAAGTGAGGGAGGGGCACAAGAGGGGTGGGGAGTGGGAGGCACAAGCTTATATGTGGAATCTAAAAAATACAACAAGTGAGGCAGCTACTCACCTGAGTCTGCCTGCTCTCCCACTGTGAGCATACTTTCACTTAATAAATCCTCACTTTGCTTTCTTGGAAAAAAAAATAAATTAAAACTACAACAAACTAGTGAATATAACAAAAAGATGACTCACAGATACAGAGAACTGGTGGTTACCATGGGAGGTGGCAACACAGGAGTGGGAGAGGCACAAACTTTTGGGTGTGAGATAGGCTCAAAGGTGTACTGTATTACACAGGGAATATAGCCAATATTTTGTAATAACTGCAAGAAAAAGTAACCTTTAAAATTGTATACAATTAAAAAATTTTTCCATTTAAAAAGATCTCTTCTATCTAATCTTCCCTCATTTTAGCATGAATGTATCCTCTTTGGCGTTTTTTTGTAAAGGATCCAGTTCTACATAACGGGCTGTAAAAGCTTCAAGGACACAAAGCTTTCAGGGTTCAATGTGTAATTGTTTTCTGCGATAGCCTAAGTCTTCCCCTCTGGTTCTTCTCCCCCATTATGGATTACCACAGTTCTCATGGTCATCCATTTCTTTCTGTTCTAATGGTCAGCACAAATTCAAACCTTTAACATCTTTGTGGGTTATTGTACACAGTCTTTTATTGTTCCTGCTGTCAAAAATGTAGATTTAGGTATATCTTTTAACTGAATTATACATAATTCAAATTATGAACATGGTTAGCCATTCTTAAAAAGATGGAAATTTAACCAAACTATTTTGTACATTTTAATATACCCTAAAACTTTTCTAGAAGAATATTTTATTAGTAGGACCTAGTAATGAGTAGACAGATTAAAAAAAAAACAAATTGAAATATACAGCAGCAAAGTGCATGCTTTATAATCTATGGATCCACGTAGAACATAGCATGTAGGTTAGTCAGGCATTCTGTAAATACTTATCACATGAGTTGACGCATTTCTGTTTGCTGAGACTTCTAGCTTGGATGGGGATGGCAATGATCCACAAGGCTTCTTTAAATCTGTTTGGTTCACATTCCTCCCTTTGTAGCCATCTAGCCAGTTTGTTGTTCTTCACTCAGCCAACGTGTAGTCAGTACACATTTGCCTATTACGTGATGTATGCTAGCATGTCTGTCATGCAACAGAGGATACAGCTGGTGAGGCTGCTACCAGAGGAAGCACGTGTTTGTAATAAAACAAATGATGGTGCAGTAATAAAGGGACATTCCGGGAAGGGGTACCATTTGAGGACGAGGTGGAAGGGGTGACTGTTTACTGGCACAGACTGGGAAGAGGGTTTTCCTAGCAGAGGAGACAGCTTGAACAAGGGGCAGGGATGTGACAAGGCATGGTGCGTTCCCACTAAGGAACTGGGTGGCTCCCATTGAGAGATGTTTGGAGACAGGAGATGCTGCCAGACCTGGAGGTTAGGCCTGGATTGTGAAGTACTCTGTGTGATGTGATACGGAGTCAATGGGGTCATTAAATACTAATATTAAATAGGTGAGTGAAGCATGACTCTTCTTTTGTTTCTGTGTTACCACTTGCAGGAGGCGAGTTCTGATAACAGGCTAGAGGACAGTTTGAAAAAACACCCAGATACAGGGAAGGCAGTCACAAGCTGTTTTTCAATTGCCCGGAGCTGAGATAGTCAAGGTTTGAAGTCCAGTATTGTTACTTTTGTCAAAAGATGCACTTCCCTATTTATGGGATTCTGTGGACTGGGGTAGGCAGCCTCTTTTCTGCTTGGAGACCTCCTTAGGGAAGTAGTGAAGAGCCAGGACCTTGTGGAGGCTGGGCCCAGGGAACTGGTGGAGTCATTATTTTTCAATCTGAGTAGAAAGAGCAACACTGACCAGAAACACTGGAGTGGTCTGTGGATTCTTAGCTTCCATATGGGCTCTGGGCAGTTGCTCCAGCACTTCAGGGTGTTGACGTGAGTCTGGACCAGAAAGGAGTTGGGCTCATCCAGGCAGAGGTCTGCTTCCATAATCTCGTAATCACATCCTTCTCTCTGGAAATGACAGTTTCTTGTTATTAGTGCTGCTTAAGGGGAAGCCGCTGTCACAGGAAGGCTTTGTGTCACCCCTGCCCCAGGCCCCAGCTGGCTTCCCGTCTAGAACCCACAGTACCCTCCAGCACAGTAAACAAGGTAATCAGGGCACAGAAAGGTCATATAGATCTGATAGACAGAGTGCCTGAAGAACTACAGACAGAGGTTCATGACATTGTACAGGAGGCAGTGATCAAGAAAAAGAAATGCAAAAAGGCAAAATGGTTGTCTGAGGAGGCCTTACAAATAGCTGTGAAGAGAAGTGAAAAGCAAAGGAGAAAAGGAAAGATATACCCATTTCATTTGAAAAGACCCTGATGGTGGGAAAGATTGAAGGCGGGAGGAGAAGGGGGTGACAGGATGAGATGGTTGGATGGCGTCACTGACTGGATGGTCATGAATTTGAGTAAACTCCAGGAGTTGGTGATGGACAGGGAGGCCTGGTGTGCTGTAGTCCATGGGGTAGCAGAGTCAGACTGAGCAACTGAACTGAACTGAACTGAAGATCATATAGACTACCCACCTAGTGTGATTTCCCCTTTTTATTGCAATCAGGGTAGAAATAAGTGAATGTCAGTTTTTAAATAACAAAGGCACAATTTAGGGTCCGACTTGGCTTAACTAGTTCCAGGTGCTATAAGTTTGTGTTGTTCCCCTAATCACACCTTATATGACCCTTCTGGGTCATGGGGAGGTGTGGTGGGGGTGTCCTTGTGCGCATCCTGAATTATTCTCTGAGGGGGGATCCTTGAGATGTACACTGGGGGTCCTTTGAAACTTTTGGTGGGGTTCTTGGGATCCTGCGGGGAGTTCTTCCAGGCCTTCCTGGGAGGTCCTCAGAAGAGTGTTCTCTGGGCTACCCTGGGAGGTTCTTCATGCAAGGGTGCTCAGGGGGGTTTTAGAGGTCCTGAGGGTTCTAAGAGGGGTCCTTTGGGCCTTCCTAAAGGGTCTGGGGCTGGTATCCTCTGAGCCTTCATGGGGGTCAGAAGGAGGACTCTCTTCCAGGCCTTTTTGGAGGATTCTCCAGAGGGTCCTCAGAGCCTTTCTGGAGAGTTCTTGGAATCCCCAGGGGTCTTTTTGGTGCCTTCCTGGGACGATCCTGTGCGGGTGTCCTCGGAGCTTCCCTGGATGGTTCTTTGGGGATCCTCAGGGGGATCCTTGGGGGGCTCCTTGAGGCCTTCCCGAGGGTCCTCGAGAGAGGGTGTCCTCCGGTTTCCCTGGGGGTCCTCTGGGCCTTCCCAGGGGGTTCCTTGGGGATCCTTGGGGGGAGCTCTGGAGGGGGCCTTAGGGCCTTCCCGAGGCATTCTCCGGCGGCGGGGCGGGGGGGGGCGTCCCTCGTAGGGTCTTCAGGGTGACCTCTGGGAGAGCTCCAGTCCGGTACTCAGGAGGTGGTGAGTTCGGCCCTCACAACCGGCAGCACGCCATCTACTGCCTACCTGTCTTGTGCGCTCAGTCGGGAAGGGGCGGCCGTCGTGCGTTTGTCGGTGACATTCCTTTCCCGTGCTCTGTACTGGTGCGCGACTGGAGGCCCGCAGTCCTCAGGTGAGCGGAGGCCAGGGCCGCCTGGGACCGGTGGGGCTGCGAGGAGAGGGACCTAATGAACCCTGAAGGGCGGTCGAGGCGGGGGGCTTTTCGGCTACGCCAGCCCAAGACTTTTCGGGTCCCCTCTGGTGGGCTGGACCAAGCCCCAGACGGGGACTTCGGCAATGTACTAGAGGCGTGGCTTAGCTGTCGGGAGGGGCGGGGCCTCGAATCCCGGGGGGGTTGGGGGGCGGGGGCGTTGGCTCTCTGACGGGGCGGTGGCGAGGCAGGGCTCTCCCAGGGGTGGTGCTCGGCTCCCCCGGGGGGCGGGACTCCGCGCTCCTGGGGACGGGGATAAAGCTCCCTGGAGGGGCGGGAATAAGGCTCCCTGGAGGGGCGTGGCGTGGAGTGGCGGGGCCGGGCTCTCCGGCC
>NW_011494867.1:12356269-12362502 GCF_000754665.1 Bison bison bison | reverse complement strand
GTGGGGTGGGGTCCCCACGGGCTCTGGAAGGGCAGCTGCCATCGAACAGGGATCCAGGGGGGAAGGTTCCAGCCGCCGGGTGCTGCTGTGACCCCAGGGGCCCTTGCCACAGATCCGGGGCGCGGGTTCCCGGCGCAGCGGAGTTCATGGGGTGCTCAGAGAGGGTTGAGGGGGTCTCCCAGCTACGGGGGCCAGGACGCCGAGGGCAGTGACGCGAGCTGGGGCTGGGTTTAGGCCGGGGAACTAGCTGACGTCTGTGACACCCTTCTCGGTCCCCAGCCCTTGGGGGCGGAGCTGACGAGATCGATGAGGGTGAACTTGAATAGTTAGGGGAGTCCGAGGGTTTGGACGGTCTCGAGGGCGAGGACCTGGTCTATGAAGCGGTGGGTTGTGAGGCGGGCATTGCTGGAGGGCGCTTATGCCCCGCTCAGGGATGCTGATGTCCGAAGTGAGGGTGGTGAATAGTTTTGTAACAAATCCCCTGAAAACAGCTTTACTTAACCCAGAACGTTGACAGATCTCTGCTGTTCACTAAACTCTAGAGTTTCGGTAAAAAGGATAGGTAAGAAGAAAAATCAAACAATGAAGGACAACAAAGGGAAGAAAGTAAAACAATCATCAGAGATCCTTGCTATCAAAGATAAGCCACTCTTAAAATTTTGGAAAACATCTCTCCATACGCACATGTGGAGTCATGTACACATTTTTCCGTAAATGGGACCGTATCATTTATGATTTCATAGAGGGTTCAGTATAAAAAAGCTTCATAGTGTTCCACTGCCTGTGTATGCCACAGGCTAGTCCTTTACTGTTAGACTTTTAAGCTTGCAGTTTTTCCTTGTGCCATCGAGACTGCCTTTGTGCATTTTATAGGAATTGGTGGGACTTACATATACCTTTTAGAACTTCTGAGACTATCTTCTTGGGGTATAACTTTCCAAAGTGGGGTTGTGGGCAGCAGGGAGGCTGTCCATCTTGATAACACCTTACATACTCATTGCCCAGCTGTTGGTATTTACACCCCCAGGAAGACTTCATGAGAAGGCCTGTTTCCCCAAATCCTCTCCAGAGGGAGGTCAGTCAGTTCATCATCTTTCTACCATAAAGCTCAGTGGTCAACCCTCAGGATTGGTCATCAGTGGCTACACTCTGTTTATCTGCTCTGAGATCCTGGACATGCTGCTTCCCTGGCCCAACTGTTATTGGGAAGTGCTGAGGGTAAAATGAGATGATACAGATGAAGCCCTCACACCCTAACTGGTGATGATGCTTCACGGCCATTTTAATTTCACCTCTTTCGGAGGCAAAGAGAGTTCCACCTTTTCATTTGCTTTGTTTTGCATTTTGTACCCTTGTGAGTTCCAGATTTGTCACAGATGTTGCTTTGAGCGTTGTAAGTTTCTCCATCAGTCAGCCAAAGCTGTATGGTGGTCTCCAGGGGATTGTCTCTGGGGAAACTGTAAGGTGTGTAGGAACAGAGGCTAACAAGACTTCTGTGTGACCAGAAAGCTCAGAGGTGTGCCACAGAGTAAAATTAATCAGAGGTACAGCTCAGGACAGGTTCTTACAACTTCTAGTGGAAATATGAAAAGTCCTCCTGAAGATGTAGAAAGGCATGAGGGCAGATGGAGGACGACAAGCCCTTCCTTTCCTGCTCTTGTGCCTCTCAGTGCAGCTCTCTGGGGACAGCAGACACCGTGACAGCTGGGTCAAGGCCTCCTCTTCACCAAGGTGGCCTGGGCAGCTGGGAGAATTTTCCCTCTGAGAAATTAAAAAAATGAAAGACAAACATGGTAAAGCAGATGCCTTCTTAGTCATCCCCAGTAAATAACAGTTAAGTCTTCTATCATATTTGCTTTTGATTTTTCTCCTTTTTTTTTTTTTTTAAAGAAAGCCTTCTAGCCAGCTCTCAAATCCCTCCAGATCAGCCTTGTCTTTCCCACCCCCAAGAAGCAGCCACGTTTGTGGGTGGCTTTTACTTGTATATACATACACCTGTAACATCCCCAACATTGTCTTATTGTGCTTTAGTTTTTTGGAAATATATCATCCGTGAGTATTATGCATCTGTCAACTTGTGTTTTTAAATTCTGTCTATGTTAATACATTTAAATCTGGTTCCAGCTTCCTGAGCACTGTGTGGTGGTTCATAATTTGGAGAGGCCGTGTGTGGTCCTTTGCTCGTTTTTATTTTTCTCACTGCACACAGTGTGATAGTGAACGAGCTCATATGTTTCCTTGGATGCAGTTAAATTTGATAATTTCTCTGAGGAATATATCCAGAACTGGTGTCGCTGGGGTAGTGGGTTATGAGTTTTGTAGTTTTGCTAGAAACTGGCCAGTTATCTTGCGGGGGTGGGGGGGGGGCGGTGATTTTTCACTCCAGATATTAACAGGTGTGTTTTCCTCTTTGCACATCTGTCACGAGGCGTGCACAGGCAAGACACTGAAGGTAACAGGAGTGCTCTGTGCTCATCACAGAGCTGCCTTTGTGGTCTGGGTTCGTTATGTCGTTTAATCCAGTGTCCCCTAAAGTTTTTCTGGTTTGAACCATTTGTTTCTAAAAATCTGTGCCAATCTGGGTGAGAAACAGCATCTCATTTAATTTGCAGATGGCTGATAACTCATGAAGATGCGCATTTAAAAAAATATAATTATTGGGACGCTTTGGTTTCTCTTATTTCTGTGTCCTTAATCTTTGCCCCTTTCTCCATTGTTATTTTTTTATTATTGATTTGCAAGTTTTATTTAATCTGGATCAATTTCTGTTTAATATATGCAGAACATTTTCTCAAAGTCAATAGTGCTTTACTTTCAAACTTCACTTATAGTCACTTTTGCAAAAGTTACAGCATTGATCAATGTTATGTACTGGTAGCTTTCGGTTTAAGTAATGATTGTCATCCTGAGGTTATGGAGGTTGTCAACAGCCGGGTCTTCAGTTTCACTTGTTTGTTCTGGTAACTTTAACTTCCAGTTCATCTGGGTCCAACGTTGGATGGTTGGCAGTCCCATGTAGCATTAACAGGCATCCCATAGGGTTAGTGTAATTACGACTGGAGTATGTATAAGGATAGTCATGCGTGAGACAAGTCTCATTTCTCTGAGTCCCTAAACGTCTTCCATCCTGAACTAGACATTTGGTTGTGGTGGGAGATAAGGTCAAAGTCATGTGCACAGAGGCAAAAACCAAAACGATCCCAGCCTTGGTGAGCAGGAGGTGGGTGGTTGCAGCCTACTGCAGTCCTGGCTCTGAAGCCCCAGGTCCAACCCTGACACTTGTTAGTGTTCTGGGAGGACGAGTGAGGTGTTAGTGAGTGTGCGTGTTTACCGCTCAGTGTATGTACCTTTGCTTTCTGTGTTTTGATAATCAGTTTTCCCAGAGGAGAAGACAAGCAATCTGGGGAAGAGGGTGCTGCACACCTGTGTTTTGTTTTTAAAAATTTTTTTAATTAAAATTTGTTTTCTTGCGGGCAAGACATGCGAGTCAGGGGCTCTTTTTAAAATGAGAGGATGACTTGGGGGCAGGTGGAGAGTGGTGGGGGAGGGGCCCTAGAAACTTAGAGTGAGGTGGCTGTTACAGTGCTAGTGCGAATCTCACAATTTTTCAGTGTCCTAGCAGTGGTAAATCAATAATAATAGATCAGTAGTTTTTATAGAATTTGGTTTTCTGAGCCCCCTGCCTAATGGAGCTGTTGGATTAAATAGTTTCTTTCGGCAGGTGAAAGAAAGTTGCTACTCAGAAGCCAAATATGTGCTTCTGTTTTGGGGGCAAGTACACCAAATAAGTGATATCTCCCCTCTTATGGGAAAGCAGAGCAGCTCTGGCCTGCAAGGCAGCACGGGGTCGGGAGTGAGCTGTGTTCCGCCTCTCCCCGTTTCCAACCCCTGCACCCCCCCCACCCCCCAGCCGTGTTTTGATGCATCACTCCTTTGGCTCCAGGCCTCCTGCAGTTACTTGCTTGTGGGGCTATAAATAAGCCGTCATTTCTCAGAGCATAGGGCAGAAGCCAAGTCCGTTCTTTGCCTTTGACCCTGACGAGGCTTTTCTTGGTTAATACTTCACCGTTTAGTTGGTGAATTCTGAAACACTGGCCATTTTTAACACGGTTCATCTCTGCGGCACTTTGTGAGGTCTACCTGAGGCTAATGCGTCTAGAAAATTCAGACTGTGATTCCAACTCAGAGCATTCAAATGATAGCAAAAGATATATTTAGAAACAAAGGAAATGCTCACACATAAAGACATAGAAACATAAAGTCAGGTTTCAACTATATAGTATATAATTTGCCCATTTCTTCTCTTGATGGTAAGTGCCTCAGTGACCCCTGGAATAATATTTGTATAATATTTTGATCAGTTGTAAGTCTAAGGTGGGCTGAAATTCCATCATAATTAGAAATATCCTTTTCCCATAATGTTTGAGCTGTATGACAGAAATAGGAAAATCAAAAGTAATATTCAGTTTTGTATTTGCATACAGAAGAAAACACTGTTTCTGTTCTGTTTAGTATGCTGACATGAAATGTGAAAAATGTGGCTTTTGATAAACATGGCTGAGCGCGGAAGGATCATCCAGGGAGGAGGTGAAGTGGGCAGGTTGTTGGCTCTGGGAATATTTTATGGTTCTCGTTAAGCAATGCCTGTTGAGCCTGCTTGTTCTGGGGGTGTGGGGTGGGTGGTGGTGTATAAACAGACTGTCTAGGTAGGAGGAGCAGCATCCCTGTCCCAGTCAGGAGAAAGAGGAAGCCAGGTTGCCTCCTGGACACACAGCAGGGTCTCAGAACTGGAGGGAAGCCCTTATCCTGTCCTGCTTTGCTCAGTGGCAGGACTACAGGCTCTTTATTTTTGGGAGTTGCATCATGTATGCTGCTCCACAGAGAAACCTAATCCTTCCAGTTAGCAGAGTAGGAGGGCTGCAGGAGACGCTTCCTCTTAGCGGACATCGCTAGCCTCAGAGCAGCAAGCTAGAAAGCGTGTCTGGCCCCCAGGAAGTGCTGAGCCAAGATTCCCCCTTGGCCATATTTAACTGGACAAACACAGGTGCCTTGCCAGGAAGAACTGCTGGGCTGTAGTCACTGTTTGCTGTGTTTACAAAGTGGTTATGTAATTCAGTTGAGGATCTTGGTTTGTCTTTCTAGCTGGAAGGAGTGTGTCTTTGGGACTTTGGAGGAACCACTGTCCTTTGAGAAGCCCAGGACTGGTCCAGGAGGTGGCTTGGGTTCTCACTCATGAGTCAGCATCCTTTGCCAGTGATGCCCTCATTGTCTGCCCCACGGTGATGGGCAGGGGAGGAACCTGGAGTAGCCCCAGCAGGCCTGCTTGCTGAATATTAGTGGGGTGTCGGGGAGTGTCTGAAATCTGAGAGGAGGTCTGGGGAGACGTGATGGCAGAGTCAGACTCTTGCTTACCCTCTGGTCTCAGGAGTGGGTGGTGAGACCCAGCAGGGGTGCCTGTAGCAGGAATAAGTGTCTTAAGAATGACAGATGGGCCTCAGTGGGAGTGGGGCTCCCTTGGCCAGTGGGTGCCCATCATGGAGCTGGACAGGGTCAGCATCTTCTGGCTGAAGGGGCGAGGCTCCTGTTGGCACTGAGGCTGTTCATCTTTGCAGAGGTGGAGCTGGTTGGGAAGAAGTCTCATTGACTGTGTAGGTGGTATCAGCTGTCCTGGGGAACTGTTTGCTTAGCAGCCTGAATATTCTAAGTGTTTAATAGGAAATGCCCATGGGCTGTGTCTAGGTTTGGTTTTTACATTTGTCCATCCTGAGATGCGCTGGCTGCAAAGTGCTTTTCCAGATCTGCTACATTATTATTATTTTTTTTTTAAAAAGGCATTTCATGCAGTTACAGTAACAGCTAAGAAAAGTAGCAAGCTGTGGGACACATAGGAGTTTGGAACCTGTGCTCTGCTGTTGGAGGGGTGTCCTCAGAGCAGGAAACCTGAAAGCCAGTTGCCTGAAACGCCCCCACCCCAAGCCTGATGGACCCCCCCTTCTCTACCAGCTCCCATCCCTGCCTCTGCCTCCTTTTACAGCCTCAGAAATTCCAACCATACTTTATTAAGGGTTATAATTATCCCCTAATCTAGCGCAAACAAAAATGAACTATATTTCCAATCAATATTACCTTTTGGTTTTGTTTGGGGAACTGAGTTTACAGCAGGTGGGAGACGACCCAGCCGCATTCCCCCAGCCCCCTTCCTCCCACTGCTGCCTTCTGGGGGCCACGGCTGG
>NW_011494867.1:12351751-12356169 GCF_000754665.1 Bison bison bison | reverse complement strand
GCTGGACCCCAGCCTTTCTTCTGCCTTTGCCTTGCCTGGCAGTGCAGTGGCCTCCGCACCAGACCCCCTACCTGTGCCTCCAGGTGTGTCTCTGCCGGCTCCACCCACAGGTCACCCCATCTGGGCGCTTTGCTGCCTGAGCCTGTCAGTGCTCCTGCGTTGCCCTGGACCCCCACCCCCGTCTCTGGAACAGCAGGATGACCTGCTGTTCCCACTCTCATCCCGTGTGCCCCTCGCTTGCGTCAGAGTTGGTCCTGGCTCTGTGGCCATCCAGCGTGGCAGAGCCCTCCTGAGTGGCCTTTATTGGAGCATGGGGCTGAGTGCCCTGTAACTGCAGACTCCAGGACTGGTGCAGCCCATAGACGGATGTCACTAACTTTGTCACCTTCGATTCTGACACAGAGTGCCTGCACGTCCTAGCCACGGCAGGCACAGGCACCAGCTCCGTTCACCTCCGTTTTTTCTTCCAGGGTCTTGGGAAGTAGCATGTGACCCTTGGGTCCTCCTGTAGAGGCGAGAGAGTGGAAAAGAGAGGAGAAAACTCTTACCCGTCCCCACCCGTGGAGACAGAAAAGACCTCCTGCATATTAAGAAACACGTCTGTGGTTGGGAGCTTGGGTAAAACCTGGGCAGCAAGGGACCTCACTGGACGGGAAGTGAATGAGGAGGGCCGGGAGCCCCTGGCAGTCGGGTCACAGGAGGATGCAGCTTCAGTGTTGACTCAGCCCAGATTCCTGGCCTGTTTTTCCCTCTTGGTGAAACATGCATTAAATAGCTTTTCGGAAATTTCCTGACTGGAATATTTGGAAGTGGCAATTTAAATTTTTTTTTAATTGTGGTAACATATACACAAAGTGAAATGTACCACTTTGACCTTTTTGAAGTGGGCAGTTCAGCGGCATTACCTGCATTCACGTGGCTGTGCAGCTATCACCAGAACTATGGCCAGAACTTTTCCATCTTCCCCAGCGGCTGCTCAGTCCCCATGACACAGTAACACCCCGTTTCCCCTCCGCCAGCACCTGGCACCCTCCATTTCTACCTTCTGTCTCTATGAATCGGGCTGCTCTGGGGACTTCGTATCAGTGGGACCATACAATGCTGCCCTTTTTCGATGGGCTCATCTCACTCAGCACAGCGTCCTTAAGGTTCAGCCAGGCTGTGTCAGGTGTCTGCCTCTCTTCCTTTTTAAGGCTGAGTAATATCCCACTGTGAGGATGGACCTTTTTTGCTTATCCGTCATCTGTCAATGGACACTGGGGTTGCCCCCACTTCTTGGTTATTGTGAACCATGCTGCTGTAAGCAAAGGTGAACACACATCTCTGAGTCTACTTTCATCTCTTTTGAGAATGTACTAGAAATAGGGTAATAGCTGGATTCTATGTTTAATTTAAATTTCCTCAAGTCTAGCTTAGCCAGTCATTTTTCTCCCCCTTCCCAAACTATTTTTTTTTTTAGACTGTGTTGCTGGTTTTAGAGTAGACACTTTCAAAAAAGACTTTCACAAGCTGCCTGATGTACTAGTTTAGCAAGGAAACTTTTTGAATTGCTGGCAATTAGAAAGCAGCTGTGGGCAGCATGGTTTGGTGTGCTAACTGTAACCATCTTGGGCAGGAGGATGAGTTTTTCTGGGAGGGAGGCTCCTTGATGGTGTAGGTTCACTGGCCTTACTGCTACTTTATGGCATTTCCCCAGTGACTCATGGAAAGGTTTATAGAACAGTCAGAGGAGGTGGGATCGTTCCTAGCCACAACTTTAAAAAAAAACAGCCTTTCCCATCACGTGGAAAATACCGAACATTTCTTGCAGGAACATTTGGGTCAGAATGACATTGTTCTGCTTTGGTGAATGTATTATCTTTGGGGAGCGTTGAGGAAAACCCACTGAGCGTTGCCATATTTATTAGCACTGTGTCATACCTTTGCTTTCCTTCCGATTGTCGGTGGCCTTTTCTGTAGTTGGTTTGTCTGCTCATGCAGGTTCATCTCCTGGGTGATATTAACAGGGCCTTTTCTCGACGCGTTGTGCAGAGAGATTCACCGTGTTTCAGTCATCCAAAGTTCGAGCCGTCGCTGGGAGGCAGTGTGTTGTTTGTCTCAGGTTGGACGATTGCTGGACTCAGGAAAACCACAGATCAGGTTGCCCGCCTTCAGCGACTCGGCCCCGGGAGGTGCATGCGGGGTGGCACCGATGCTTCTGCGAGATACAGGCTTCCAGAGCACATGTGGGTGCATCTCTGGTCTGTGCCCTGAATCTGACCAGCAGTGTCCGTGTGTATCACAAAAGTGCAGCGGGAATTTGCCGTATGGCTAAGAAACTCAAACAGGGGCTCTGTATAAACCTAGAGGAGTGAGATTGGGAGGGAGATGGGAGGGAAGTTCAAAAGGGAGAGGGTATATGTATACCTATGACTGATTCAGGTTGGGGTTTGACAGAAAACAACAAAATTCTGTAAAGCAGTTATCCTTCAATAAAAAAATAAATTAGAAGAATAAATGAGAGAATAAATTAAAAAAAAAAGTGCACAGTTTGGAGGAGAAGGCTCCCACCCCCTGTCCCCTAGTGGGCTCCCAAACCATCATGTCCATCGTGTCTGTGAGGCAGTAAGAGGCAGGTCTTGTTGACCATGTGCCCTAGTTGCTGCTGGAACCGAGGGGGAGGAGCTGTCCTTTCAGAACCACACAGCAGGTCTTGTGTGGTGACAGTTTTTGAGTACGCCGTCATTGGTGCAAGGGAAGGACACTGTTTATGGGGATCACGCAAGGTGGTGACAGCCCCGTGGTGGTCAAGCGGCCGCCTGACCGTGGTGGGAGCTCATGAAGGCCGTCTGGTGTGGGGCCGAGCTCTTCTCAAGAGTGTGGGCAGACCCACTCCAGCTCGACCTCCAGCCAGGGTGGAAGTGGCCCTTCCAGCTGGTCCCCCACGTGGTCTGAGAGGGTTTGGGGCCTCTTGGTTGCTGGTGGCTCATGTGACATGCAGGTGTCACCCCTGCCCCAGGTCACACACAGCATGTTTCACTATCGAGTTCCTTTCAAGTTCTTGCGACTTGCATGATTCTCCGGAGTGGAGTCCACATTCTTCTTGGCAGGAGGGTAGCATGTGTGCTTTTGTGTGATCACGAGGCAGGCCATGAGCTGTTCGTCAGCAGGGGAGGCAGGGAGACAGGCCTGGTCTCAGGGAGGTTGCCAGGTGGTGACCGCCTTGCCCCAAGCGGTTGCTTCACTGTCTGCATCTTGAGCTTGGCTTGGACACTGTCACAGTCCTCGCAGCCACAGAAGCATTGGGTTGACGTCAGGCGTTCCACTGGAAAGACCAGGCCTTGGCAGGGGGAACGGCCATGGTGTGACGAGGTGGACAGCCCTTTGCTGGCCTTCTGCAAGGACTGCTGAGTCACCAGCCTCTCTGAGCCTGGGGCCCCTGCCTGAGGTGGGGCAGAGCGCTGTCGTGGAGGTGGTATAGGGTTTTGCTTCAAGGCTACCCTGTGCAGCCCCAGCTGTGTCTTCACTTCAGAGTCAGTAGCCGCACCGGGGTCTGGGGCCTTTGTGGAACCCTGATACCAGTGATGGTCTTATTTCCATGGGAACGCACAGCATTCACTGTGTTCATGAGCTGGTTGTCTGGTTGTGGGTTTGAGCGATTAGGTTTCCAGAGCTTATCAGAATAGACAATGCAGATTGCTGTTTCATTCAGAGTGGTGTCATCTAAAAATAGAACAGTGGCTTCACTGGTGAGTGAGGTGTTGACTGAGTGTGGAGAAGGCCCGTAAAACCTCCGCAGTGGGAGAAGGGTCAGGCTCGGAGCACACGGCCAAGGCTGAGGCATGCCCACCCCAGCCCCTCCCCTAGTCTTTCTATTGCTGCTGCTTTCTGATTTCTTGACTGTAATTCCCAGCAAACGTTTCTTGTTACAGAGTACGGCGTTTGTGAAAACTTGCGGAAGCTGGAGATCACGGGCGTGTCTTGTCGAGATGTCTATGCCAAGCGTAAGTTACTCTGTTGTCATCTTCCGCTGACTGGTTCCAGAGGCGGACCCTCACTGAGCAGCAACCACGTAAAGTAAAAGTCCACGGCCCTCAGCCCACGGGCCAGTTCTCAGATGCCCCCTTAAAGTCAGAGGTGACGCCATGGAGCCAGCACAGGCGTGATGGGACTGAGCAGGCAGGGGGCTCTCTTCTCCCCATTTCTGGCCAAAGCATGACTCTGACTTTGCAGCACAAGTGCATCAGGTGTCGTTTATCTGGGAGACGTGGCTGCCCTGAAAACAGCTCCGGGGGCTCAGAGGCGCCCCTGTCTGGGTCCTGGCCTGCAGCCTGGCTGGGGATGTGGCAGCAGGGGTGACCGTGATGTGTGACAGCAGCCGGGCCCCTCCTCCTCCCCGAGCCCTGCCCTTCCTGGGCTCGCTTCCTGCAGCAGTGGTG
>NW_011494867.1:12350703-12351651 GCF_000754665.1 Bison bison bison | reverse complement strand
AGTGGTGAGCCTCCAGTCCCTGCCCCTCCCCCCATTTCTTATCCCCACCCCTTTGCCTTCCAGAGTTGCCAGCAATGCTCCCTGATGCCCAGAGCCCCTGCCCCAAGCATCTCTCCTCTGGCCCTCCCTCAGGTGTGAGGCTGTTGGCACTGATGCCAGCCAGGGTCCCGCAGGGGGCATCCTGCCTCTCCCCACCTGGGCTGGGGTGTGATGCGCTGTTAACCCTCGGGGCTGGGTTGTAAAAGACGGTGTAAGAAAGACCTTTGGCCTAAGGGAGACCTGCTGAATTCTCTGGAAAGGACGTTAATTGTTCATCTTAAAAGCATCTTGGTAGATTTTGGGTTTCACCTTCTTTTGCACTTTGTACCAGTTCTGCAGAACACTCAGACCAGGTGGTGCTTCTCCCTGAGCAGCTTCCTAGGAAGCCAGGGCTGGGGTCCTCTGTGGGAACACCTGTGATTCAGAATGGGGGGCTTCCCGGTGGGCCAGCCCCTCCTCACGTCGCCCACACCCCCTGCACAAGCAGAGAGTGGGGAGGCAGGCCGTGGGCCACAGTTGGCCCCTGAATCCAGGCTGACATCCTCATCCCCTCAGACTTCTCTCCATCTCGATCCCGTGGCCACTTGGCGGGTGTTAGATTGGGCAGGTGTTCCTGGGTTAGTTTGCTCACGAGTTGGGAAATCTCCTGTCAGTCTCTGGGTTTCCATGGATCTTCCTCTGAGGAGCCCAGCCACCTGGACATGGGCAGTTCTTGGTGTTGGTGCTTGACTGTACCTTGAAGGTGGCCACGTCCCCGCTACCCACCGCCCCTGCTCCCACCAGAGCCCTACGTGTCCTGGCCCTACTTCTACTTCCCATTACCACAGTTCCTCACTTGCCAGGGGCCTGGGCTGCATCCTTGCCCACCATAGCCACCATCCCTGCCCTACCCCCACCCGGACCTGTCCT
>NW_011494867.1:12348814-12350477 GCF_000754665.1 Bison bison bison | reverse complement strand
CCTTGGTCCTGGTCCCGGTCCCCACCCCTCCCTGCACCCTGGCCCTGTCCTTGGTCCTGGTCCCCATCCCTGCCTGCACCCTGTCCCTGTCCTGGGTCCTGGACCCAGTGCTGGTCTGCACAGGCTTTCCCGCTCCACCTTCCCTGTCCACGTTCGCACTTTGGTTTTCTCTCTGACCTCTGCTCCATGTCCCACTCCCCAAGAAGACGTGTCTCCAGGGAAAGTGGATCTGGGGGCCCTAGTGGTCACTCCTGGGAAAGTGTAGTTCCTTCCGGTCCTCTGGTCTCAGGGGCGAGAACAATGCTCCTTTGAATCCTGCAAAGCCCAGAGTTCCAGGGGTGGAGAGCTGGTTGTGTACCCTCTCCTCCTGCCCTCTGTCCTGGGGGTGTCCCCAGGGCCCCACTCCACCCTCGGCTCCAGCGTTGCTCCCCCAGAGTTGGAGTCTTAAGTCCGGGGAGTTCAGGAGGCCACCCTCGCTGTGGGCATCAGTATCTGTCTGAACCACACTGGCCGCAGTAGCCTTTGTCAGCACAGAAACGAGAGGCTTCCTGGCTTTAGGGAATGGTCAGCTGTTTCCTTGAGGGTCTAATACGACAAGTTCTTATCATTGGGCCGCTTGAGTTTGTTAGGCCATTTGATGATATCATGTGAAAGTGACTTGAGTTCCCTGTAAGAGCTGTAAGTCCTGAAATAGTCCTGGAGGGAGGCTTATACCTGCCTGGTGGTGGGGCTGAAGTGCCTGGGGGAGAGCATGCGTGAGAAATTAAGGCCCCCACAGAGCTCATCTCAGCTGTGGACAAAGGGGCTGGGGGCAGCTGTCCTGTGGAGGAGATGTCTGGGCACAGTGAGTGGGCAGGTGAGCAGTAGAGAGGGGCAGTCCAGCAAGAGGGGACAGGGCCATGGCGAGGTCACAGGCAAAGCAGGACATCTGGAGAGGTCATAACTGCTGGCTCTCAACCCCTTGAAAGTGGTTGCTGAGTGCAGAGGATGATTCGCAGTCTGTTAACCGGTATCCCAGAGTGTCTGATCTGCCTTGGCCAGCGTGAGCTTCTATCCTCACATCTCCGGAACCGTGTTTCTCTGAGTTTGCTCTGAGGGCCTCGTCCTTAGCTTCCGGAAGAGGTGGTGAAAGAAAGTCACCCCTCTCCTCCTTAGATAGTGGACCCAGCTACCTTGATTCAGGAGCAAGGGGTCTGACTGAGTTCTGGGGCTGGCAAGTACTGTCCTTCAGCACAAACAGCACGGTCAAATGCAACAGGTGAAGGACATGCCAGGTATGCACCGGGCAAGCCGGGGATCCTAGCTGGGGTACAGGGCTCCCTACACGGTCACCCCAATATCTGTGAGCGTGACCTCTGCCTTCCCTGCTCAGCAAGCCTGGGGATCATGGTGGGTGATGGAGAGAGAGCCTGGGCTTGGGGGAGTCCCGAGTGGGCCTGCCGTGGGGAGTTCCCAGCATGGATTGCTGACTGGCAGCAACGCCTGTCACTACAATTCCTTCTGGCCGGGCCTGCCACCATGGCGAGTGCCCCTGCAGGTTCCAGGGGTCAAGGATGTAAGGGAAGCGTGTGACGTGGGTGAGCAAGTGGCAAGTCCTGTCGAGAAGGCGGAAGCCCCCTCAGTCCCTTGCCTGCTGTGTCTGTTCAGGTATAAACCCACGCGT
>NW_011494867.1:12347956-12348714 GCF_000754665.1 Bison bison bison | reverse complement strand
GAGCACCGCCGAGATGCTGCCGGCAGGGCCTGTCACCCAGGCTCTGGTCCCAGCAGCGGGCTGACCTCCTTGGCTTTTGCTGGTTTTTACCTCCTGAGTGGTGGCCCCGGGGCAGTTATACAAATGGGCAGGGTTTCTGCAGCCGCTTTGGGTTTGGGGTTGTAGCAAGCACGAGCATGTGTTGCTGTGCATTTTAACATTTATCGCTTCTTGAGACATAGGAGCCTTAAAACCTACCTCTTCTGAGATGAAATGTGAGTGTTCACATCTAGGCTTTGTAGTCATCATGTGTTAACAGAAGACGTCAATGTAAAAAGTTTACACACACAACAAAAGTACGTAGAAACAGTGGGTGTTTCCTCCTTTGATGGGCATCACTTGAGCTCTAGACATTTTCCTAGGCCGTGTTCCACAGGGGACGAATGCTGTCTCTCTTTGTATTGGGTTGAGCCAGGATGCGCTGGAAGCTGTTTTCACGTTTTCGAGAAGCACAGGCAGCCCTCTCCTGCTCTTTTCCCCACCCCTTTGGGTGTCCAGGGGCCAGCATCGTCTGCATTGAGCAGACCCGCTTCTGAGTCTTAGAAGAGCATAGTTTCCAACAAAATCTGCTTAGAACAGAGAGAACAGAGTCATTGGTGGAATTTTTCCTAACCCCCACCAGACTCCATGTAGCTGCCGTGTGCTGGGCAGTCCTGTTTTACTCAGGGGTCATCCCGAAGTCTGGGCAGGGCTGCCTGGGTGTGGGCAGTGTGCTCTGG
>NW_011494867.1:12338917-12347842 GCF_000754665.1 Bison bison bison | reverse complement strand
TGTGCAGGGTGCTTTGGGGCGCTTTCTGGGCACTGTGCACTTATAAAGCCACCTCGTGTGTCACCCAGGCCCAGGGGACTGGTGTGGGAGCAGTCACCACACACCCGGGCTGGGCTGGCTGGCTGAAGATGTGAGTCCTGTTCCTTTTCTGGCCCTCTTGGGAGTGGGCTGTCTGGAACACTCTGTCCTGGGCTGTGCTATCCGCCCCCATGCCCAGCAGTCAGTGAGCCAGGCACCATCTCCAGCCCCATGGGACAGATGGTGACATTTCGGGTATCAATGAGAACAGCGGATCGATGGCACTGGCTGTGCTGAGGGGAACCAGGTGTCGTGGGCTTTTAGGCACAAACAGACCAGCAGCTTAGAGGTTATCATGTCACAGGGCTGTTACAGGCTTCTTCCAGGACTTACACCGTCAGGCTGATGTGGAATTCCAACACGCCTCTGGGGGTGACCGGGACCAGGAAGTGCCTCAGGTTGTTTTGAGAGGTGTCCTTCTCTGTGCCCAGAGGGTGGAGAGAAGCTTCCTGCAGTGATGAGGATGAGTCCTGAGTCCCGATGGTTGACCACGCTTCTGGGAGACCGCATCTCGAACTGATGTGGACCAGAGCCGCATGCGTGCTGTCCCCATTGCTTGTAGCTGACGCTGCCTTGAGGACCTGCTTTAGTGGGGGATTGCTGGCGCCTCGAGCTGTGAGTGTAGTTATAAAAGCACAGCGGGACACCTGGCGATCTAGAACACAGTGACAATAACCAGTTGTCAGCCTTGGTTGCCTTTCTCTGAGAACTGGTCTGTTATTTTAGATGGTCTACAAGAATATCAGGGAAGAATTAGCATGCGTGAAAAAAAGAAAAATCAATTTCAACTGAGCTTGAGCTTCTGTATGCCCAGGTTGTTGTTCCAGGTTCCAGTGTCCTAAGGTGTCCCAACTGAGGGCTTCTTGGTATTCGTGCTCTGATGCTCTCCCGAGCTCCAGAGACGTCTGCTGTGATGACTGGCTTGTGAGGAGCGAGGCTCTGGGCTCTTTCTTGTCCACTTGTGCTCTGTCTGGAGCCATGGGACCTCAGGTCCCCAGGTCCCCTGAAGTCTTCTGGGCCTCATTCCCTTGGACCTGAGAGACACAGTCTCTCTGAAGCCTTGTGGCCCAGATCCGCTGCTCCTAGGGGTGGTGTGTGTGTGTAGCTAACTGACAGTCTTGACAATCCGTGTCTGTAGGATGTTGGGATTGTACCGGGGGTGTGTGTGTTGCCTGTATGATGAATCTAGCACATGTCTGTGTGTGTGAATCGATGGTGCACTTTGAACTTAAAAATAACCTCGTGTACCTTAGGGCTCTGGGCTTTGAGGCTCAGACCCAGCATTCTGGCAGTGCTCCAGGTTGCTCAAGTAGATGTGAGGTGTTTAGTGGAACATCACCCCCATGGGTGAGGAGATGGCCAGGCCATTTTTAATCCTCAGGTATAGATGGCACAGGGTGGAGTCCTTGGAGGGGAAGTCCTTTCCAAAGCCCAGTCTGCCAAGCGGAGCAGAGAACGCATTACAGGATGGCTACGGAGAAAGGCAGGAGACCATGGGTAAGGATAAAGCAGAAGGGCCCTCCTGGAAAGGCCTGTGGGCACCAGTGGGGTGTGTGTCTGAGAGAGGAGAGCGTGTGTCTGTGGGATGTTTCTCCTGACTTTGTTCCGTATATCGATTTTGTATCCTGCCGCATTATGTAATTCATTTATTCAGTCTGAGTTTTTGGTGGTGTCTTTAGGATACGGTAACATGTCATCTGCAAAATGGTGGCAGTTTTATTTCTTCCTTTTCAGCGTGAACACCTTCTATTTCTTTTTCTTGCCCAATTGCTCTGGCTTGGACTTCCAATCCTACACTGAATGACAATGGGGAGAGTGGGGATCCTTGTTTTTCAAAAGCTTTTTGCTGTTCATGTTTGATGTGCTGCTGGCTGTGGGTTTATCACACGTGGCCTCTGTTGTGTTGAGGTACGCTCTCTCCATATCCTTTTATCATAAACGGATGTTGCATTTTGTCAAAGACCTTTTCTGCATGTGTGGAGAGGCTCCCGTGGTTGTTAGCCTTCATTTTGTGAATGTGGTGTGTCGCATTGATTGATCTGTGGGTTTTGTGTCATCCTTGCCTCCCTGGATAAAATCCCCTTCATTGTGGTGTGCGGTCCTTTTTGGTTTGCTGACGCTTTGTTGAGGATATTTGCATCTGTGTTCAGCAGGAATATTGGCCTTTAATTTTTTTTTCTCGTGGTGTTCTTGTCTGGTTTTAGTATCAGGGTCATGCTGGCCTCACAGAGTGAGTTTGGAAGTGTTTTCTCCTCTGATTTTATTCCAGCTACCTAAAGTTTCTAGTGGGTGGCAGGAGATACCGTCAGTTGCATGTAGGGTTTTCCTTTGGGCCTGAAACCTCAGTTCTGCACGACAGATGTAGTGATTCAGAAATGATGTTACGGCCTTGCGGGTGGCGGGCCGGCTGCCCCGAGTGTGGTGGGCTGTGGCAGCTGCTGGCAGGACAGCAGGGAAGAGACTGCTCAGTCTCAGCTCATGCCGAGGAGAGTTGGGTCTGTTAGGCTGGGTGTTGTCAAGTGTGTTGGAGTTTCCCACTTGGCTTGTTAAGTGGCCCTTCCCGTTGGCAGATGAGAATTGGCTGGCCCTGACTAGGACAGAGTGTTTTTCTGTTAGCTCCTGGGCTGAGAGCTTCCTTAGTCATCTTGGACCATTGTTCCTGTTTTGGTGCTGGTGGTGGGGTGACCTGAGAGCCTGGGCTGGTTTTCTGAACACAACCACGCTGACCTTGGGGATCAGTGGTCGGCAGGGTCTCTGAGCTGGTGCTCCTTCTGGAAGGCCCAAGTCCTGCTTCATGGGGCTGAGAGCAGGAGCATTTTCACTGTTCTCACTGAGTTAGCGTGGTTCTCTGGTTTCTGGTTGCTTCGCCTGTGAACTGGAACGCCCGGCTTCCCCGGATTCCTGGGACTTGGGCGCTTTGAGCACGCCTGCTTCTGGTGGGACAGCCCCTGAAGGGTCTGACCCCGTCCACTGGCTGCCTCAGGTCCCAAGCCCGCTGTCTGCACGTGGGCCGGTGTCAGGTGTGCCCCGTTCAGTGTGTGTGTGTCAGGCACTCAGTCGTGTCCGACTCTTGCGACCCCATGGACTGTAGCTCGCCAGGTTCCCCTGTCCATGGAGGTCTCCAGGCAAGAATACTGGAGTGGGTTGCCATTTTCTTCTCCAGCCCCATTCAGTAAGTGGGACTGAATCCCACTTTACTCT
Source organism: Bison bison bison (assembly GCF_000754665.1). Taxonomy (NCBI): domain Eukaryota; kingdom Metazoa; phylum Chordata; class Mammalia; order Artiodactyla; family Bovidae; genus Bison; species Bison bison. The sequence continues at coordinate 12,344,563 of NW_011494867.1, read as the reverse complement.
CCTGACTTGAGTGGTCAATGCGTGTTTGGAGATGGAGGAAGGAGGGCTTGTTGAGCTGGGGATCCTCCTCCAGGTGGGGAGCCCTGGGGTGTGTTGAGCGCCTGGGCCAGGAGGTGCTGGGGACTCTGTCCTAAACCCGGAGGCCCCTCCTCTGCCTGAGGCAGGGTGCGGCGAGGGTCAGAGGCGAGCCCGAGGGCAGGTGCTTGAGCTTGTCTGTGCTTGTTGCGTCCTGTGGCCGTGGTGCCTTAGAGCTGGCCTCCCAACAGGCCTGGGCACAGGCGGCCACCGTGCACATGGGGCTGCCCTCCCTGTCCTCACCCTGATGTTTTGTGTGACTCAAGTGGACGCTTCAGTCTGAGGGCCGCTGGGGCTTGTCAGGTCGCTTCTCCTGGACTAACCCTGAGACTTTCTTAAGAATATGTTGTAAAGCACAGGCATCATGTTATCTTAGGGAATCGAGTGCCTCTGGGCCAGCATGCTCCCAGCCCACCTGACACTGGTGGTCTCTGACTTTCCCTCCAACTGTCCTGGGGGCCCAGGCTGGGTGGGCCAGGAGCCACGGGCATACTTGTGTGTGTTCACCTGAGTGGAGCTTGCAATCCAGAGGCAGCTGCTGCTCTCAGCACGCACAGGAGGCTGGACTCTTTTTTTCAGAGAGATGCTGCTTTTAAAGCAGAAGAAGGAACTCCCCTTTGGAAATTGCCAGGTCGGTGGCAGATTCTTTGGACAGAGTTTCCAGGGGCTTTGGGATCAGATTGATTGATCTTGGAAAGATGGGAGACTGGAGACAAGAGAAGGCCATGCTGTATGGGCCCATTTGATTTTTTCTCCACAGTTACATGGCAACATTTTAAAAACATAACAGAAAAGTAGAGAGAATTGTGCAGTGAGCACCCACTTACCCGACTCCATAGCTCTCTGCCCCACTTCACCCCCACACACCTGTCCATGCATCCATCGTATAATGTGCTGTGTTTCTAGGTAAGTGGCAGACATTAGTTTGTTTTACCCCTAAACACGTGTGTGTGTGCTGCACCATCTGGAGCTTAGTATTTGCTTGTGACTCTGACCCCGCTTATTATTGCTTGTTTAACACACGCAAAACCTATCAGGGCATGGCCATGAGACAACCACTGACTTTAACATATGTCTTGTAAGCTGACTCAGAAGACGCATGTTCTGAGGGTGCGACCTTAGGGAGGCTGGTGGAACATTCCCACCAGTCTTCTGCATGCCCTGTGGGCTCGGGATGGTGCTAGACCCGCTTTCCCTTCCCTGTACCCCAGACCAAGTGGTGGCCGCAGAGCTGCTGTCTGGGCTCAGGTCCCTTTGGACCCAGCTGCCTGGCCTTCCTCCCTGAAGTTGTGATGATGCAGCTCCTGCACTTGGAGACCATCCATGGCTCCCACTGGGTGTTAGCCAAGGATTTTAGACACAGAACCAGTTCCTTCATATAGAAAGAGAGCAGTATAAGAAGTTGGGTTGCACAGCTATGGAGACCCTGACCAGTCCCAGGATCTCCAGTCAGCAGCCTGGAGACCCAGAGGAGCCAATTGTGTAGTTCCAGTTCGAAGTCTGGCAGGCTCCAGACCCAGGAAGATCCCATGTTTCAGTTCAAATCCGAAGTCTGGAAAAGACCGTTGTCCCAGCTCAACATAGTCAGCCAAGAGAAAACTCCCTTGTTTGTGGGAGAGTTAGCCTTTTTGTCCACTTCAGGAAGAGCCCATGATTAGAGTTTGAAGTTAGAAAAGACTGATCTCCCAGCATTCAGCCAGGTAGGAGGAGCTCCTTCATACTCATGGGAGCACCAGCCTTCTTCTACTCAGTCCTTCAACTGATTGGACATGGCCCACCACACGAGGGAGGGCAATCTGCTTTCTCTGTCAGATGGCAGATTGAAATGTCACCCTCGTCTAGGAACACACACACACCAGAATAATGTTTGACCAAGAATGTCTGCCCACCCCTGGCCCCCATGGGCAAATCCAATTGACAGATGAATTCTAGCACCACACTGGCTGTGGTGAGACCCCAGACCCTGCAGCTGGCAGGCAGGGCCCTGCATGAGCTGGTTCACTTCTTTGTGCAGTTTGTTCCTCTTTTCACTTTTTCACTTTTCACTATTCACTCCACAAATACCCGTGCAAAGGAAGTGGAAGTGAAGGACTTTTCCCGGGACACCTGCTGCACTGGCCATGGCCATGCAGTGGGATCTCAGGTTGGCCTCAAGTGCCCTTTTCTCTCGTTGCCCCCAGTAAATATACATGCATTGCTTTTGAAATAAGGCGGGAATGTGTTTTGTTTTTAAAGAAGGATGACCTAATTTAAATCTTACTCTACAGCCCCATGACATTTTGGACTCCGCCCTGGTAAACAGTCCCATGCTTACTCCATCGTGGAGACCGACGGGAGGCTCATCACCTCACCAGGGTGCTCACTGCATGTCTTTTGAGGCAGCAGTTCCTCATCACTGGAGCTGATACGCAGAGGCTGGGTTTCAAAATGACCCTGTTATCATGCTTTCTAAAGACATTTTTACTCTTAGAATGATTTAGGAACTTGTAAGTTTTACTTGAAGCCCCATTTGTTTGCACGGCTCTCTTGTGAGCCTTCATGAGTGACCTCTTCACAAGCCTCACCCCTCGCCAATGCCCTTCCCTCCAATTACTGACTCTGCATGGTGGCCGGCTGACTCTACAGTGAAGCCCTGTCCTCTCTCTCCCTGTAGTGCTTCACCGATACAGACACATCCTGGGCTTGTGGCAGCCGGATATCGGGCCGTACGGAGGACTGCTGAACGTGGTGGTAAGTCTGAAGAGCCTCGGGCCTGGATTCTTGTGCAAGGGACTTTGTTCACCTGCCTGAGCGGTTCCCGCCTGACAGATAGTCGCAAAGACTCAACAGGCCAGGCGTTGTTTTCTAAATGAGCAAAGATTCGTTAAGTAGTTCTTGGCCCCCGCCACATCCAGGGACTTTGTGATGCAGAATGCTTTACCTGGTCCCTGCCTCTTGGACACCAAGGGCCATTGATGGTCACAGGCACCGGACACTCCCGTCTTGGGTCGTGCACAGGCCCTTTGCCCTACATCAGGGTCTGAAAGGACAGGAGGCAGTGTGGGGCCCTCAGAGGCTGGCTCTGGATGGAAGGCCCATGCTGGCTCTGCTCCAGGGTATGTGTGGCACGTGCGTGGGGTCGTGGCAGGCACCTGTCCCTCCTCTGCAACCCTGCCCTCTGCCTCCTCAAGCAGCATTTTAACTTCCCTTTTTCAGCCTTTATGGCTGGTCCCAGCAGGAGCGGCTGTTTGATATAAGCTCCTTGGTGGTAGCCAGGAGAGAAGTCTTTTGGTTTTAATCTGTATATGCTTCCTGATGACTTGCCTATCTTATGTAAAAAACTAGCTGATCAATTTTTGGGTCCGTTTGAAAAACTTCAGACCTGACTTTCCTTGGCGTTAAGTGGAGTCGGCATCAAGGAGGATACGGCCCTTGCTGGTGTTCTTGCTGACACGGCTACAGCCTCCAGGACAGAAGCCGGGCGGGGCCTTGTGCTCGCCGAGCTCCAGGCGGGCCCCGGCCGTCGTGTCACTGTTGCCCGCAGTGCGGGGAAAACCAAGCCAGGGCTCCTTCCGGCAGCCTGCGGTCCACCTCTGCTTCCCTCTTGCTGCACATACACGCGGTGGGCCAGAAGCCCGAGTCCAGGGCTCTGGCTGCAGCTGGGTCACGGCTGGCGGGTCTGCCTTGCTGCGGCTGTCAGGGTCCCAGAAGCCAGGTTCTCGTGGACCGCCAGGTGACTCTGGTGACTGGGTTTTGCTCACCAGGTGGGGTTTGGTTAGGGATAAATATTGCTTCATATTCCTTATAATGTAGTGGAAACATCTGTTGAGAAACTCACTTCACATTTGTTTAATATTAATACCGCCAGGGAAGCCTTGCTGTTAGAATGTTCTCTCGGGGATAAGCCGGACAGCTCCCAGCGTGGGCTTATTCTCTCCTTAGTTTCAGTGCGGGAAGGGGTCACTGTTTTTCTTACTGGCAGTGAGTAATAGAGTTGTGTGGGGTTTTTTTTTAAAGGGCTTCTGAAAGCAGGGGATAATTAGGGGAAAGTGGGGCCCCTGACAGAGCACCGCCAACTAGCCCTCCTCTCAGATGATTAGTGATTGAGTTCCGTCCTTCTCTGTCGCTGGAACCAGAGCTGGGGACTCAACCCCCCCGGGGAGGCAGGACTGGCTGGGGGGCCACCGTGTGGGCGGCAGAGGTGCCCCCGCCCTCCACGAGAACGCAGGCTTGCTGAGTGTGGTGCCCGGGGACTGTCCCCTCCTTTATCCCCGTCACCACGTTTATCGTGTGGCACTCTAAACACACACAGGGCGGCAGGGTGACGCCCAGATGCCCGCCTCCTGGCAGCTGCCTGGTGCCAAATTCACAGCCTCTTTGCCTTTTCTTTTCAGTATTTTAATGCAAACCCCAGGCTCCTAACAGTCCGTGTTTGTGCTTCAGCGTGGGTCTCTAACTCCAGCACCCACACACTTGAGGTTCTGACCACAGCTCACCATAGCAGCACTGGTCTCCGGGTCCCCTAAGGCCCCGTCCACACTCGGGGCTCCCCGTCCATCTCAGAACCACCCTCAGCTGCTGGCTCATCCGCCTCAGGATCTAAGCCAGGCCCTCCTGCCGCGCGTTGGTCTTGGCTCCCGAGTCTCCCCTGGCAAGAGCAGCGCCCGTTCCTTCTCGGGTCGGCTGCCCTGTTGGGGGTCGCTCTCTGAATCACTCCTGCTTCTTTCCTGTGTCTTTGGGCTTCTTCCCTTGCCCCACCCCCCGTGCCCACTTCAGAGCTGGACGCGCTCTCTCAGTGGCTTGCTTGGATCCAGGTCTCGCCGCTGTATTTTCTATTGAAAAATTAGCTAATTTTTTCAGCTTGGTTTAGTATAGTTACCAAAACTGTGAGGTCTGTAAAGTGTACCTTGTGGCAATTTGAGGCACAAGTAACATCGTGGAAGGAGTCCCCCTTCTAGTTAGTCAAGGTACCCATCACCTCACAGTTTGATCCCTTTGCGAGGGGTGGGGAGAACTGTGATTTCTGTTTCTCAGCATATTTCAATGATGTAACAGTGTTACCAGCTATAGCTACCACGTTTCATATTGGATAAACTACTTAAATTAGTTATTTAATTAATAGTTAATTAATGGCTGGAGAGACCATGCTCGTCCTGCCGCTCTGGATCCCCACAGGACTGGGATGTGGATGTGGCTGGTCCTCACTGTTGGGGGGGTTTCAGTTCAGTCTCAGTCGTGTCTGACTCTTTGCGACCCCATGAATCACAGCACTCCAGGCCTCCCTGTCCATCACCATCTCCCGGAGTTCACTCAAACTCACGTCCATCGAGTGGGTGATGCCATCCAGCCATCTCATCCTCTGTTGTCCCCTTCTCCTCCTGCCCCCAATCCCTCCCAGCATCACAGTCTTTTCCAATGAGTCAACTCTTCGCATGAGGTGGCCAAAGTACTGGAGTTTCAGCTTTAGCATCATTCCTTCCAAAGAACACCCAGGGCTGATCTCCTTTAGAATGGACTGGTTGGATCTCCTTGCAGTCCAAGGGACTCTCAAGAGTCTTCTCCAACACCACCGTTCAAAAGCATCAATTCTTT
>NW_011494867.1:12335369-12338817 GCF_000754665.1 Bison bison bison | reverse complement strand
TCCTCTCGTTGTCCCCCTTCCTCCTCCCTCGCCCCCCAATCCCTCCCAGCATCACAGTCTTTTCCAATGAGTCAACTCTTCGCATGAGGTGGCCAAAGTACTGGAGTTTCAGCTTTAGCATCATTCCTTCCAAAGAACACCCAGGGCTGATCTCCTTTAGAATGGACTGGTTGGATCTCCTTGCAGTCCAAGGGACTCTCAAGAGTCTTCTCCAACACCACCGTTCAAAAGCATCAATTCTTTGGCACTCAGCTTTCTTCACAGTCCAACCTCACATGCATACATGACCACTGGAAAAACCATAGCCTTGACTAGATGGACCTTTGTTGGCAAAGTAATGTCTCTGGTTTTCAATATGCTATCTAGGTTGGTCATAGCTTTTCTTCCAAGGAGTAAGCGTCTTTTAATTTCATGGCTGCAGTCACCATCTGCAGTGATTTTGGAGCCCCCAAAAATAAAGTCTGACACGGTTTCCACTGTTTCCCCATCTGTTTCCCATGAAGTGATGGGACCAGATGCCATGATCTTAGTTTTCTGAATGTTGAGCTTTAAGCCAACTTTTTCACTCTCCTCTTTCACTTTCATCAAGAGGCTTTTGAGTTCCTCTTCACTTTCTGCCATAAGGGTGGTGTCATCTGCCTATCTGAGGTTATTGATATTTCTCCTGGCAATCTTGATTCCCGCTTGTGCTTCTTCTAGCCCAGTGTTTCTCATGATGTACTCTGCATATAAGTTAAATAAGCAGGGTGACAGTATACAGCCTTGATATACTCCTTTTCCTATTTGAAACCAGTCTGTTGTTCCATGTCCAGTTCTAACTTTTGCTTCCTGACCTACATATAGGTTTCAAGAGGCAGGTCAGGTGGTCTGGTATTCCCATCTCTTTCAGAATTTTCCGCAGTTTCTTGTGATCCACACAGTCAAAGGCTTTGGCATAGTCAATAAAGCAGAAATAGATGTTTTTATAGAACTCTCTTTCTTTTTCGATGATCCAGCGGATGTTGGCAATTTGATCTCTGGTTCCTCTGCCTTTTCTAAAACCAGCTTGAACATATGAAAGTTCACAGTTCACGTATTGCTGAAGCCTGGCTTGGAGAATTTTGAGCATTACTTTACTAGCGTGTGAGATGAGTGCAATTGTGCGGTAGTTTGAGCATTCTTTGGCATTGCCTTTCTTTGGGATTGGAATGAAAACTGACCTTTTCCAGTCCTGTGGCCACTGCTGAGTTTTCCAAATTTGCTGGCATATTGAGTGCAGCACTTTCACAGCATCATCTTTCAGGATTTGAAAGAACTCAACTGGAATTCCATCACCTCCACAAGCTTTGTTCGTAGTGATGCTTTCTAAGGCCCACTTGACTTCACATTCCAGGATGTCTGGCTCTAGGTGAGTGATCATACCATCGTGATTATCTTGGTCATGAAGATCTTTTTTTGTACAGTTCTTCTGTGTATTCTTGCCACCTCTTCTTAACATCTTCTGTTTCTATTAAGTGCATACCATTTCTGTCCTTTATCGAGCCCATCTTTGCATGAAATGTCCCCTTGGTATCTCTAATTTTCTTGAAGAGATCTCTAGTCCTTCCCATTCTGTTGTTTTCCTCTATTTCTTTGCATTGATCGCTGAGGAAGGCTTTCTTATCTCTCCTGGCTGTTCTTTGGAACTCTGCATTCAGATGCTTATATCTCTCCTTTTCTCCTTTGCTTTTCACTTCTCTTCTTTTCACAGCTATTTGTAAGGCCTCTCCAGACAGCCATTTTGCTCTTTCGCATTTCTTTTCCATGGGGATGGTCTTGATCCCTGTCTCCTGTACAGTGTCACGAACCTCAGTCCATAGTTCATCAGGCACTCTATCAGATCTAGTCCCTTAAATCTATTTCTCACTTCCACTGTATAGTCATAAGGGGGGTTAGGGTGGGGATACTGTGCCTCACCCACCCCCACCCTCACCCTTGTGTGGACCTGCGTGCAGGTGGATGGCTTGTTCATCATTGGCTGGATGTACCTGCCGCCCCACGACCCTCACGTGGATGACCCCATGCGGTTCAAGCCCCTGTTCCGAATCCACCTGATGGAGAGGAAGTCGGCCACGGTGGAGTGCATGTACGGCCACAGAGGGCCCCACAACGGCCATGTCCAGGTGAGGCCAGGGCTCCTCGATGCTCCCCGGGGCCCAGTGCCAGCTGCCTGCCAGGGTCTTCCCAGCAGCGCCCCCAACCCGGACTGGTCAGCAGGAGTGGGGATTCAGGCTTGGCCCAGTCCTTCTGGGTGCTGTTGACGATGCTACCCTGCTTCAGAGATTCACTGGCTGGAGCCATCCCTGCTTCTGCCTCCACTTAGAACCATGTGTCCTTCTAAGCGAGGTTCTTTTCTCCTCCTTTGGAAGGGTGTCTGCTTGGAATAAGACATTTTACTCTCGGGTATGGGCCTGGCAGATAGCCACCCACGAGCGAGTTAGCGAGCGGGCATCCTCGCTGCCTCAGTAGGAGAGTGCGGCTCTAGGACACCCCCTGGGAGCAGCGATGCCACCTGCGCTCAGGGGATCCCCAGTGCCCTTCTAGGACCGCCTGCCATCTGGCGGCCTCTGGGGCCCCCAGATGATGGGGGGCATGGGAGCGGGAGGGCCTGGTGCACCCCTGCTCTGATGGGGCCGCCGGGGCTCACTGGTGACCCTCTCTCCGTCTTACGGACACTCAAGATCGTGAAGAAGGACGAGTTCTCCACCAAGTGCAACCAGACGGACCACCACAGGATGTCTGGCGGGCGGCAGGAGGTGAGGCCAACCCTGCTGTCCCGGGGAGTGATGTGAGGGTGGACATGTGAAGGGAGGCCGCCTCCCGGCCTCATCCTCACGGTGTGGATGTGTGTGCCGGGCTGAGGATAAACACGCTGAGTAGAGGTGGCTCTCTGACTGCTTCTCCATCGCCTCTTTGACAAGAGGCCCAAGGGCTGTGGGGTCTCATTGCAGGTGTGAGTTGCAGGGAGACCAGAGGCTTTATCAGGGCGAACCCCTTAGAGCCAGAGGCTGGGCTGCCTGAGGTGCTGGGGGGTCCGCCCCAGAGTCCTGGGGTGGGGAGCTCACCACCTGGCCCATGGTCACTCGGCCCGTCTCAGCTGCCCGGGGTGTCTCTGCTGGCTCCTTGTGCTCCATCTCTCCACCTCTCTTTGTCTCTCCCTCCAAGTAGAGAGTTAGAGGATAGGGTTCTTTTGTGGATTCACTTGTCAGCTGAGACATCCCCACTCTTAGCTGTCTTGCTGACCTAGAGAGTGGCTTCAGGCTCCAGGGGGAGAGGAATCCTGATGGCTCTGAAGATAAGATGAAAGCCTGAGCCACCCTGTGCTCTGATGGTTGATAATCACGTAAAATTCTGGACCACAGTGGTGCTTCCCAAGGGAGTAGAGGACTCCTGGTGGCCTCAGAGGGCTGGAGGGTAAACTTATCACTGT
>NW_011494867.1:12331797-12335269 GCF_000754665.1 Bison bison bison | reverse complement strand
GCGGAGACCTGTCCTCGGCTCTGAGCCCCTGGCTCCTGCTGGCTCTCACCCCTCCCTCTGCTCAGGGAGGAAGCCCCACCCCAGCCCTTCTCTGCCCTCGTCAATGCCCAAAGCCCGCTGTGCATAAACTGCATCCTGAGGCTTGCCAACACCCCGCCCCCACCTCCACCTCCCCACGCTCTGGGTTACATACCAGCTTTGTGCCACTTCCAAGGCCACGTCCAGACTGTCTTGGCCTTCTTGGGACTGGGGTGTTGCGCTTGCTCCTTACCTGTCCCTCTTGAAGCTGCAGCCTCATCTCTGGGGCCCCAAAGGGCAGTGCAGGGCTTTGTCCGCCCAGACCCCAGCTGTGTGCCTGTTGTCTAACTCCCACTGCGGATGGTGCCTGCTTTCTTCCTGGGTGGGATGGCGAGGCTGAGCCACCATACCCACCCCCATCTGTCCAGACCCCACGGCCTGAGGCTTCTGGAAATCGGGGGTTGGGGGGAGCTGTGAGGAGGAGCAGGGATGGCAAAGGGAGGAGAGGGTGGTGGGTCCCACCCGCGGCGTGCAAAAAGCCTGTGGCGCTGGACGCTCTCAGTTACACACACTCAGTTGCTTTTATTTTGCTTTCTTTGTCTTATATACTTTCTCACTGCCTTCCCAAAATGATGCTTCCTGAACTGTCACCATCAGATGCAGAATGCTCAGAATCCAGAGGGAGAAGAGTGCTGAGACGGCCCCACCAGGGTGGCCTCCGCAAGTCCACTCTCCATCATCCCTTGTTTTCCTCGGCCTTTTGTGGTGTCACTGTGGTCGATAATTTAGATAGTTTTTCTGTTTTTTTCTTTTTTGTTTTTTAGCTTAACTGGTATTCCAGAAACATTTCCCAGTCTCATCAGTATTATTTACAAGCTTTTTTTTTTTGGCTGTGCTGTGTCAATTGCAGGATCTTCGTTCCCTGACCAGGGATTGAACCCATGCCCCTTGCTTTGGAAGCACAGAGTCTTAACCACCAGATGGCCAGGGATGTCTCTGCAGACTTTAGTTTTTATGCAACATTCCATCCATCATCTTGCTTTGGTGTAACAACCGTAGGTGTGTGACTGTCCTGCAGTCGGACATGGGGTTTGTGCTCAGCTGTTCCCCTGTCATCCTTTGACCACATGCTTGAGTGACCTGCCCTCCGGGAGCCTCAGCCCTTGTCTATAAAACGGGGCCCTGAGATTGCCTGTAGTCGTGGGTGATTTGGAGCATTGAGTGGTCAATGGCTTAGAGGCAGGCCTGATTGGAGCCGCCCAAGAGAGATGCTGGGCATTATTTTTGTGACTGCTGCCTGGACTCTGCAAAAGTGGAATTGTATAACAGGGCCTGAAGGTACTCCAGATTGTACTTCAGATTGTTTTTCCACACTGTCAGTTTGCTGGTTCCTGTTTATAGCCCACCATGGCACGTGGGGCCCTCTGCCCTGCTGCCCTCCTGCCAGCCCTGATTGCTGTGGCAGAGATGAGACCGGTGAGCATGTGGCCTTGGGTTATTAGCTTTAATTCTGTCACCTGCTAGCTGTGTGGCTCTGGAAAGTTCTGTGGACCAGGGAAGGTGTTAGCACCCAGCTCCTAGGCCGCTGTGCAGAACGAGGCGATGGTGGTGGGGTGTTGACCGTGGTGAACCAGCCCTGGATCTGTAATGGACTTCTTGTCTGGTATGTTTTCTGCCCCTGTGTTTTTCCTTGTGGATACATATCTGATGAGATAATTTCATAGTGAGCGTATCTGTTCTGAGTAATTGGGTCTGGTTGGTATTCCTAATGACTGACCTCATGTGAAGGAAATAAGATTATGACGGTTCACAAGCCAGTTTCTTGGCTCTCAGCTCAAGTCTGATTATGTGCTGTGACAGCACTGAAATCCTTGCTCGCTACATTCCCTCACCTCCATCTTCATCTGTTATTTCTCTATTTGATTTTTTTTAAGGGCCTTTCCTCCATGAGTTCAGCCACGTAAGTGGGAGGTTTTGGTTTTGATGAAGTCTAACCTGTGAGGTTTTTTCTTTTGTGGTTATTGTTTCACCTGCAGACTGCAAAGAGAGTGTGTTTCTCTCTGTGATTGTTTTTAGGAGTTTGGTAGCTTCACGTTACGTTTCGGTCTGTGACCTGTCTTGAATGGTTACTGTATGTGGCGGAGATTGCTTCTTTGTTCCCTGTGGTTGTCGGTTTGTGCCCCATTTGTGGAAAAGAAAGACTTTTTCCCTGTTGGGTGGCTTGCATGCTGTGGTTTTAAGTCCATTCCTGAGACACACGTGGGTGTTTCTAGGCTCTCTCTTTTTTTTTTTTGGCAGTACCACATGTCTTGCAGTGTCTCAGTTCCCTGACCAGAGACTGAAGCTGGTCCATGGCAGTGAAAACCCAGAGTCCTAACCACGAGGCCACCAGCGAACTCCCTCCAGGTCTCTCCCTAGCTCTGACCTCACGCTCAGCCGCCATCTTGGTTACTGTCGCTTTGCAGTGAGTCAGTCACGTTAGCGTGCATCCTCTAGCCTTGTTCTTTTGCAAGGTTGCTCTGGATATTCCAAAGGGGTTTCAGAATCAGCTCAGCAGTTTCTCCAGAGAATCTGATAGGATTACGGCTGGCCTGGTGTTGAGTCTGTAGGTCAATTTGAGACAGTTGCTGACCTAATACTGAGTCTTTTGGTCCACAGGTGTCTCTGACCTGTGGGCCTCTTCACCCCCTTTCAGCAGCATTTTGGGCTTTTCAGAGTAGAAGTATCACCCATGCTTTATGTATTTATTCCTAAGTCTGTGTGTTTTTTGAGGCTGTTGTAAATAGGATTTTAAAACTTTCATTTTCCAATTTTGTTCTGTTAGTATATAAAAAATTCAGTTAATTATTATTTATTGACCTTGTATGTCTAACAGTTGTTTATTTCAGTCACTAGTAATTTCTATTCTTCGCCAGGGTTTGGGCAGTAACATATTAAAGCAGTTGACAGATAGTAGCCTTTTTTTTTTTTTTTAAGTAAATTGTTTTTGCTTTTGTTTGTAGAGCTAATTCTAGATAGTCAGTGGAAACACTGTACTGAGTTAGGAGCCTGTAGCTGTGGATTAGCTATGTTGAATGTACAGAACAAAACAATGAAGTGCTAAATATCCTTCGCATAGCTTGATGCCATAATGAATTATGGGGCTTCGTGGATGCACTGTTTAAAAAGCTTTCTTTTTACAAATATACTTACTGAACATAACTAGGAAGACAGGTTTTAAAAAGGAAAGTCCGCCTACACCCTCCACCCTGCCCATCCCTGTCCTGTACTCACTGGGGGCTGCAGAAAGCAGACGTGGCCAGCACAGGCGTCCGATGTGCCTGCTCCCCCAGAAGGCCGACAACCAGGCTCAGTGTACATGCTGCCGTCTTGCGCGGAAGCAAGGCTCGCACAGCTGCCTCCCAGGCGCTCTTGATGGTGCTGTGGCCCCAGCCTCCACGAAGGACGCCCATGG
>NW_011494867.1:12329414-12331697 GCF_000754665.1 Bison bison bison | reverse complement strand
GGACGCCCATGGTCCCTACGTGTCCTTCCAATTGAAGTTGGGAAAGTGGGGACCAGAGCCCCAGGCTCCTCAACAGGAAGGGAGGCTGGGAGCTGGGAGAACGAATGCACACAGTCCCGTCCCTCCTGCCCGGCTTCCGTCTTCATGCTGTCCACGCACCATCACAGCAGGCAGCCTCTCCGCCCCCTTGTGTCAGGGTGGTTTTGTGACCTGTGTTCTCTTGGAAGGAATTCCGCACGTGGCTAAGGGAGGAGTGGGGCCGGACGCTGGAGGACATTTTCCACGAGCACATGCAGGAGCTCATCCTGATGAAGTTCATCTACACCAGTCAGTACGAGTGAGTGCAGCCCCTGGCTGGGGGCAGGCAGTCTCTCCCTCCCAGGTGCTGTGTGCACAGTCCCTCTCTTCTGGGTGCTATGAGCACAGTCCTTCTGGGTGCTATGAACACAGTGTCTCTCCTGGGTGCTCTGAACACAGTCCCTCTGGGTGCTGTGAACACAGTGCCTCTTCTGGGTCCTGTGAGCACAGTCCCTCTGGGTGCTGTGAATGCAGTGCCTCTCTTCTGGGTGCTGTGAATGCAGTGCCTCTCTTCTGGGTGCTATGAAACCAGTCCCTCTGGGTGCTGTGAATGCAGTACCTCTTCTGGGTGCTGTGAACACAGTCCCTCTGGGTGCTGTGAATGCAGTGCCTCTCTTCTGGGTGCTGTGAATGCAGTCCTTCTCTTCTGGGTACTGTGAACATGGTTCCTATGGTACTTTGAGTACAGTCCTGCTCTTTCTGGTTACTATGGCCTAGAGGCCTTGTCTCCTGACCCTCCGTTTTCTGCCTGTCTGACCCCTATCACCCACCAGTTGTGTTCTCACAGGCCTGGCCTGTGTGTTAGAGCCTCATGTTCCCTTTCTCATGCCCACCTGGGCAGCCTTTTCGCCCCGTTCTCTGTCATGCTCTCTGCCCTCCGACCCTTTCCTGCTGCCTCTGTTTGGCCCCTTGGCGGCCTCAGGAGTCCCACCCTGAGTACTGGAGAAGGTGTGAGGTGTGTGGGCACCCATGCATTGGGGTGAGTGGAGCTCAGGAAGGAGGGGTGCCCCTGCTCCCACTGGCCTTGGGGGGAACCTAACGCGGCCCACCCTGTGCAGCACAGCGTGAGCCCTGTGTTCTACCCCGCGCCCGTGGGCTGTGCCAGTCGTGCTCTCACGCTGCCCTTTCCCCCCCACCCCCCCACCCCCTGTCCTGCAGCAACTGCCTGACCTACCGCCGCATCTACCTCCCACCCAGCCGCCCGGATGACCTCATCAGGCCAGGCCTCTTCAAGGGCACCTATGGCAGCCACGGCCTGGAGATCGTCATGCTCAGCTTCCATGGGAAGCATGCCAGGGGCACGAAGATCACGGTGGGTCCTGGGGGCCGCCCTGCCGGGCCCAGCACCATGTGGACGCAGTCACATAATCCTGGCGTAGGGCGGCTCGGGCTGCGCCCCAGCTACTCAGAACAGGCCCCAGACTGTGGCAGCACTTCCCCAGGGGTCTTGCTGGGAACTTGACATCTCGGGCCCCACCCGGACCTGCTGATTCAGGGCCCACCTTTCACATGATCCCCTGGGAATTCTGAACATTTCCAAGGCAGCCTTCCTTGCACAGCCCTTGGCTCCCAGGATTCCTGGGGAGGCAGAGAAAACCCTGATGCTGGCCCCACTCCAGAGGCTCTGACTTAATGGGGGTAGGCCGGGTGTGGGCTCCAGGAGCTCCCTGGGTGACCCTCTGCTTTAGCACTTGGGCCCCCACAGCCTGTCTGGGCCTCAGCAGCTCGGGAGCATGCCTGGAGGGCTGCTGAGCTGAGTGGGGGCCCTGGACAAAGGGCCCCTTGTCTCCTGTTCCAGGCACACAGTCTGGGCTGGCATTTCCGGCCGGCCCTGCCTGACCGGGGAGGGTTCACAGACCTCTCGAGGCTCCATTGCTTAAGCTGTCAACATAGGGTGGCTCCCACCCCAGGTCTTTGGTGTAGGGGTGCCCATGGGCTCTCCCAGGGTCACCCGTGGTATTGTCATTCCCTGTCTTCAAAGGCCTTTCACAGGAGGCTGCCTGCTCTGGGCACTGTTTTGTTTTTTTTAAGGACGTATCAGATATTCCGACTGGTAAGGGGTCACTGCCAAACCAGTGGAAGGGCTCAGCAAGTGCCCTCGGCCGGAGGCAGGACTGGTGCTGGAAGCTCAGCGCGGTCTCTGAGCCTGCTGACGGCTGCACACTGGCTCCACAGGGTGACCCCAACATCCCTGCCGGGCAGCAG
>NW_011494867.1:12329089-12329275 GCF_000754665.1 Bison bison bison | reverse complement strand
TAGAGATTGACCTCAGGCACCGCATCCAGCTGCCTGATGCCGAGAGCCTGCACGACTTCAACGAGCTCTCCCGCGTTGTCCTGGAGGTGCGTGAGCAGGTGCGCAAGGAGCAGGAGCAGGAGCAGGAGGGCGGGCCTGAGGACGCCGAGGGCCTCGGCCAGCAGAGCCCCCAGCCCCGCGAGGAGC
>NW_011494867.1:12318881-12328989 GCF_000754665.1 Bison bison bison | reverse complement strand
CCCGCGGCCGTGCCTGACCCCCCTGCCCAGTCGGGGCAGCCGTTCGTGTTGCCAGTGGGCGTGAGCTCGAGGAATGAGGACTATCCCCGGACCTGCAGGATGTGGTAAGGATCGGGGTGTGGGCTTCTGGGGTCCCTTGCCAGACCAGCACAGAGGCAGCCTGGGATGGGGCCAACTCCACACGGAGTGGGGAGCATTGCACCGTGGGAAGCTCTGCCCACATGTTCCAGGTCCTGGGTGGCCAGTGCTACTCCCTGGGCCCCACGCCGAGCTCCCCAAAAGGGATTTAGGCATTGGTGCGGACTTGACAGACAAAATCTACTACATCCTCTTCATGTTAATACCGTTGTGATAAAAGAGGCTGAATATGGGTTTTCCAGAGGGAGGTGTACACAATAGCGTTCCAGTGTAACTTCACCTGCTGTGAATTTTTGAAAGTCATAAAGGAGACAGATCTCTCGTCCCTGGGAAACTTGACAACTTGCAGCATCTCGAGGCCAGCTCAGAGCCTTCGGGCAGAGCTGGCCTGGAAGCTCTGGTCCAGCCCCTGCTATGTCACCAGAGGGTCTCCACCCCAAGCTGGATGTTAGGGGCCCAGCTCGGGGGGGTGCGTGCGTTCCCTAGCCCAGCTGCAGAGCCTGTGCAGCACACATTTCTATGAGTCCAAGCTTGGTGCCCAGGAGCCATCCGAGCCGCGGGCCCTCAGGCGCAGGGCTGCAGTCCCATCCTGCCCAGCAAAGCCTCAGTGTGGTAGGCAGAGGTGGGGTCCTAGGCATTATTCCACACACCGGGAGGGTCAGGCCAGTCCCAACTCCTTGTCATCTGTCAGAAACACTGAGTTCTTTGCAAGAAAGACATAAACGCATTAGAGCCCGAGTCTCCAAACATGGCTGTAACGGGTATTTGCAAGTTTTGCTTTTACATGCAGATAAGTCATTGACTACATTTGAGTTGTTCACATGTGCACGTGACTATCCTGGGAACTTAGGTTTCTGTTGCCTGGGTCTGTGCCATGAAGATGTGCACTTTGGGGCAGCAATACGAGGGGGAGCTGCCTGAGACCCTCATCCTTTCATTGGGGTAGAGAGCCGCGGTCCGCGGGGTGAGCCCAGCCATCTGGGGCGAAGCAGCAGGCCTGCTCACGCCCTCTAAGTGAACGCCAGCCTCCCGGAAGGTGCGGAGCCCACCAGCCGGACCCCGCGTATTGCCCACTGCTGGAGGATGGTGGACGTAACCCACGTGGGATCTCTGGGGGAGGGTGTTCCAGAATGTCCCGGACCACAAGGTGATGGGCCGGGGCCACCGCGTGTCTTCAAGGGCCCTGCTCACCCTCTCTCCCCACACTCTTTATTTTTGTTCAGTTTCTACGGCACCGGCCTCATCGCCGGCCACGGCTTCACCAGCCCTGAGCGCACCCCCGGGGTCTTTGTCCTATTTGATGAGGACCGCTTCGGGTTCATCTGGCTGGAGCTGAAGTCCTTCAGCCTGTACAGCAGGGTCCAGGCTGCCTTCCGGAACGCAGACGCCCCGTCCCCACAGGCCTTCGAGGAGATGCTCAAGAACATCCAGTCCCTCACCTCCTGACAGTCCACCTCCCCACGGCGGGCGGCTCAGGGCTGGGAGGGCAGCAGCATGCGCTCGGGGGGACTCGGCCAACACCCGACACCCCCCTGCTCGCAGGAGCCTCTGCGCGGCCGCCCAGATGCTTTCCACGGAGCGCACGGCACACCTGCATATCCGCCAGTAGCAACAGGAGGGCTGAGCATGTCTTGAAAAAAACAACAGAACCAGAACAAACAGACCTGGAGGATGGGCCGCGGGGTGTGTAGGGACTGAACTGGAGAGACTGGCCGTTTTCTAGGGAGAACACAGTCCTCCTCCAGGGAGGGTCACTCTGCATGCACTGGGGTCTGCTGCCTCCAGCTCATGGAAGGAGTCCTGGGGGAGGCATGTTGGCTCCACCATCCCCTCTGCGGGGAGCAAGCCGGAGGGCCACGGTGGCTTCCACGCAGCCTGGGCAGGTGGGGGTGCTGTGTGCGGAATAGGAGCTCCGGGGAGACGGGGTGGGGCTCAAGACCCACTTCTCCACCTATCTGCTTGGATTTGGGACAAGTGCACGTCACTCCGATCTCAGTTTCCAAGATCAGTGAATGGGGCCGGTGATCCGGGTCATGAGGAGATGCCCACTGCAGGCCATCCGGCAGCTCGGTGGCCCTGGTCCAGCACCACCTGGCCCTGCTCCCTGCAGCACAGGGTGCCTGCCCAGCCTCTCTCAGGTTTAGAACCAAGACCTGTGCTGCAGCTGTTCTGACAGGCAGTCACTGAGCGCCCTCCCTGCTCCCCCACCCCACACTCACTGATGTGAGACCGTGAGTTGCAGCTGCCGGTCTCAGAACCAGGACAGGGCCCCTTGGAGATGACCCACGTCTGCTCCCCTGCGTGGTTTACGAGATGCCACTCTTGAAAGGGGCGGAACATTGGGAGGGGTCGTGCCGGGTGTTTGATGCCCCTCTGCAGGGGAGAGGGCAGCTTTCTGGAAGTGTCAGGGGACCAGGCCCCTCCAGCGTGGAGAACCCGGGCGCTGACCCTTCTGCTGGCGCTGTCCCCATTGTTTTGTTGACCCCTGCATTTGGGAACCCCCACGAGGCCTGATCTTGCCATCCCCTGAAGAACGGAGCCCCGTGTGCCTGGGCACAGACCTGCTGGAGTTATGCTCAGCCCTCCCTCCAGTCCTCAGAGCATCACCGCACCTGCCTGCCAGGGCCAGTGGCTCCCCGGGGTGGACAGACTCTGTTGCGACCCAGCTTCTTGTCCTCATTGGGTGGACTGCGCTGAGCCCTCACTCTGGGCGCCCCAGGGAGTGGGCAGCTCTGTGGTGCCTTCACGTAGAGCCCAACCTGAGGTGCCCCATGAAACGTGTCCTGTGTTTCCTGGTAGAATTCTTCCTGACTGGCCCTTTTCTCAAATAACTTCAGTCTCCGCTTTAGTCCATTTGGCTACTTGGGCCTTCCTTCCTTTGCTGCCCAGAAGCAACAAGCTCTGGGCATGGCCCTGAAATGCAAACTAACCCTCCCAGGACCAGGACTCTGTGGGGTCCACCCTGGGCCATCACCGGGCACCGTCAGCCGAGTCTCATCAGTGACACCACCTCACACCTCCCAGATCCTTCCAGCAGGACCCGCAGTCGGGTAGGGACGTGGTTTCAGTTCCTGTATCTCTCGCAGGACTGAGCCTCAAAGCCTGTTGCCCTCCCCATCTCACAGCGCGGCTGTTCTTCTCTTGTGCCAAGCGTGGCTGTCCCCGATGGTGCAGCCACAAAGCCTTGAGGACAGTGAAAACGGAGGACAGCTGGGCGCTAGGCTGTTCCTCTCTAGGTTTCACCACTGTTTAAATAAAATCAAGAAAATGCGTGTTTTACCCAGAGCTAAGGGACTGTCTCCGTCTGAGGCCCCCAGCATTGTAAAGATGAGCATTTCTGATTAAAAACCAATCCCAAACTAAATGCTATCCTGCCTCTAGTGTCTGGCCTACGCATGGTTGCCACTAACAGTGACTAAAATAACCTTGGGCTGCTGGCCGCATTCATGTTGGCCTCCGTCTCGGGTGTCAGGTGGGGCCTGTGGGTGGCAGCGGCCTGGGTGTCGCCGGGCAGGGCAGTAGGAGTGAAGGGCGTGGGCTTGTCATCTGCCCAGAGGGCTCCTAGTCTCCCAACTGTACTTAGTTTCCAGTTCTGGAAGCCCCAGTTTCCAGTTCTGTAGGTGAGGTACGCAGACAGTGGCGGTTCTGTGCACAGACCCAGTACTGGCCGCTCCCCCTCATGGTGGATGGTCAACCGGCCCCGGAGGGGAACTTCCAACCAGTTAACTCACTGTAGGAAAGGATTCAAAAAGGCAGAGGGTGTTGTCCGAGGCTTTTGATAAAGCTGGTTCCAATGGGGATCTCTAATGACCCAGGTTAGGGGCTGGCCGTGCTCGTGTGGGGCTTGATCTGGGGGTGGCAGGTGGACCTCAGGCGTCTTTGGATGTTCCCCACGGTGGGCATCATCTTCACTGCCACTTTTGCTGCCGTGAGGTTGGGTATGGGGTGGAGGGATACCTCTCTGCATACCTGGAGGGCTCCACGCTCTGGGAGTTGATTATAAATGTGATTGGAGATTTCAGACACAGGTCATGGGGATTCTTCATGTTGGGGCTGGAGGTGTTTGGTGTGAGGCTGTGTCAAACACCCTTATTTTTTTGGCTTCGTGATGTAGGCCTGGCACTATACCCGGATCTGTTCCTTGCCCTCCCCCCGTGCCTCCTGGGGCTCAGAGCTACAGCATCTAATACTGGGTGAGAACAGGTTTAGGGGCATTGTGGTGGGAGGGTTTCAGTCTCCTTCCTCTGTCGGTTCAGACTGGAACCTCCCTTCCTAGCCTTGCCCTGGCCCCTCTGGGACAGTCCAGCTCACTGTGGCTGGTGCTCCAGGCCGCTGCTGCCCGGCTCCTCCCCTTGTCCCCTCTGGCCCTGACACCAGGCCTGGTGTCCCTGCTCCGTGCAGGGTACCTATGTCCCTGGCCGATGAGGAGGGTGGGAAAGCGTACGGCCGTCTAACTAGCTACATTCCCACTGCCTGCAGAACAAGCTCAGGGGTGAAGCTCTCCTGCCTTTCTCACTGACAACTTGGAGTCGTTCCCAGACAGCCAGATCCCTTCCTCAGCCAGCCGCCCTCTTGTCTGACACTTGAGGACTGCCTTCACTTTTCAGGTTGCCTGGTCTTTCTCCCACTGCCGCTGAGAGATCTGTTTAGTGCTTGTGAGCTGAGCCGGAGTGGGTCAGAAACCTGCTCAGCCCCGTGTCATTTGGGGAGTTCCCCGAGTTCCTTGCGACTGTGGTATCTCAAGTGTGGACCGGGAGCACCTGTGACTCGGTAGCTGTGTTCTCCTGGATACTTTCATGCTTTAACTTTAAGAATCCTTATGTGAGTGTTCTTAGGTAACCCTCACCTACCTTGAGGGTAAGATGCCTCAATTCACGGAGTCCATCCCAGTGTTAACAGGATACCTTCTCTGTCTTCACTTTTGGGAGAAGATCTGCAGTGTACTTTGTACATTCTCAGAACTATTTAGACAGAGAAGAAAGCCACATACCGTCAGTTTGCCTGATACTGTGAATGGGAACCACATGGAGTGCTGTGTCATTTATAGCTCAGCGGCCGGCAGGCCAGCCTTCCGGGGCCCAGGGTCACCAGCAGTGACACCTGATGCTCCAGCAGAAAAGTAGCCTTCTTCTGGGTCCTTTCTGCGCCTGCAGGGAGACCTGCCAGAACACGCGAAGGGATGAGAACCCTTTGCTTTTTTTTTTTCTTTTTAGCCTAATTCTAATTTTGGTTGTGGTTTGAGATCATGAAGCCTGCTTGGAGAAGAAAAACATTCATCCTGTTTGATCTTGAAACCCCACCCCCCGAGTGATGAAGACAACAGTTGAGATGGAGGCTGTGATCACTCTCAGGCATCTGCTCGGGCTTGCCGGGTGGGGCAGGGTCAGGACCCCAGGAAGGTCTGACTTGTGACCTGGACTCAACAACCTTGGGGTGTTGTTTCTCCATAAAGCAGCTTTTGAAATCTTGTGTGCTTTGTAATTTGTTTCTTTTGGGTTATGATTCAGATGGAGCCTGGAGCCCTAAGTGACATGGGCTTTGGATGTGGGCAGGGGCCAATCACAGGAGAGTGGTTGCTGGTCGACAGAGAGGACTGGGTCACCAGTGCGGGGATGGGGCCTCCCCAGGGGCCTGTGCTTCTCACACCCGGTCTGGATAGTTGTGATTTTCCCAGTTATGGAATAGAGTGGCGAGTGACCCTTGGGAACCCAGACAACGGTAGGCCCCTGGGTCCCTCCGTTTGGTCTGGGACCTGTACCCTCTCCCCAAGGGTAGGGTTGCAGTGGGTTCTCTTAGTCTGAAGTCTAAGTTGCCATTTCTGAGAACCGAAAGGTGGGATAGATAAGGGCAGGGATGTGCTCAGCGGCTGAGTAGACAGCCAAGGAGCTCATTTATGTATTATTTTCACCTGTTTACAAGAGTAATATTCTTGTGAAAAATTCAAATAGTGTATAGAAAGTAAAACTACATCATGTTCCCATCCAGCTGGGCCTGGATTCCTGAGAAGGGTTGAGGCTGAGTTCCGCTATCCACTGGGGTCCCATCCCCGAAGGCACC
Source organism: Bison bison bison (assembly GCF_000754665.1). NCBI lineage: Eukaryota > Metazoa > Chordata > Mammalia > Artiodactyla > Bovidae > Bison > Bison bison. The sequence continues at coordinate 12,322,794 of NW_011494867.1, read as the reverse complement.
ATGCTCACCCTTCCCCACTGCAGGGGGCTGCTTTGCCAGGCCTGGGGGCTTTTGCTCCCTGTAACCAGGTCCCTTTGTAGCCCCTCCTCTAGTGGGCCCTTCGGGTCACTGCATGCTGCATGACCCCAGCCAGCAAGGTGAAATCAACGAAGACACGCCTCTAGGGTAAAGTTTTCAGACCTTTCCCCCAACTTTGACTTGAAAATCCATTTAAGTGATGGAAGGCTGCCTCTCAGCCTCCTTCCTGGGAGAGGAAACTTGGGGGAAGGAGGGCTGGTAGCTTGACACTATGGTGGGAATGGTTGGGCTGTCCTTTTTTATTTCTTGGCTAGGTTCTTTGAGATGTAATTTATGTAAATTTGTAGTGTAAGTACATGTCTTTAAGTTTACCAACACACAAAGAGCTGTGAACAGGCACCATAGTCAGGATATAGAATGTTCCATCCTCCTTAAAATCCCTGGTGCTGCCCCTTCTTAAACCACTCCTCTGTTCTCCATCCCTATTGTTTGGCCTTTCCTAGAATGTCCAATAAATGGAAATACTTAGTATGTAGCTCTTTTAACCTGGCTTCTTTCATTCATTATCATTTCCCTCCAAAGAGCCATTGTACACGTTTTCCCCCTAACACCCCCCATGAAGTTTTAATGCCACAGACATAGTTTATATGTATAACGCATTTGTGCTTTCAAACTTTGGTGCTGGAGAAGACTCTTGCGAATCCCTTGGACAGCAAGAATATCAAACCAGTCAATCCTAAAGGAAATCAACTCTGAATATTTATTGGAAGGACTGAGCTGAAGCTGAAGCTCCAATACTTTGGCCACCTGATGAGAAGAGCCAACTCATTGGAAAAGACCCTGACGCTGGGAAAGATTGAGGGCAGGAGGAGAAAAGGGCAGCAGAGGATGAGATGGTTGGATGGCATCACCGACTCAATGGACGTGAGTTTGAGCAAACTCCGGGAGATAGTGAAGGACAGGGAGGCCTGGTGTGCTGCAGTCCATGGGGTCGCAGAGTCGGACACGACGGTGACTGAACAACAACAACAAAGCATTTGTGTGGGTCTGTGTGGGTATGGGAGCCCAGGCGGATGGCCGCATCACCATGGAATGTCTCTCCTGTTCACAGAGTTCCACAATTCTATTGGAAGGCAAGCTCCCACGGGCTGCCATGGGTGTGGGGGAAACAGTGCGGAGGCCTCTGCTAGAGGATGCTTCGGTGATCTCAGGGCGAGTGCTAGAATGGGGTACCTGGCACCTTGGGGGTGGGGGTGAGACAGTGACACAGGCAGTTGGAAATGAGAAGACTCTCCTGGCCTGGCTACCTGCCCTGGCCGTGCCATTTCATAGTGCCCCAATGACAGTGAGAGAAGGATGACAGTGGTCCTGTGTCCCCCCCAGCAGACTGCAGGAGCTCACAGTGAAGGAGGAGGAGAGGCCAAGACACTGGTGTCACAGCTGCTGAAGAGAGAAGTCTAGGTGTCACGGTTGGTGAGGTGACAATGAAGCCTGTGGGCCCACAGGAAAAGGGTAAGGTTGGGGGCAGCAGAGTTGACGGCATGCCGGTCACCAGTGTACACCTGTCACATCATACAGGGCCTTCATCTGGGTAAAAAAGTGAGTCCTGTGTTCAGGGCTGTGACGGTGGTGGCGCCTAATGTAATCTTGACCTGACCACTGTGCAGCTTGGGTTCAACCTGAGAGAGACCCAAAAGTCATGGGACACGAGAACTTAAAAATTACAGTTCTTGCTTAGACTTTATTTGAAAATCATGATTTCACTTAACCTACAGGATTTAGGTTTGTGAAAACTGTTACAGGTCAGTTAGGCAAGATGATCCTGAAATAACAAGCCAACCTCAAAACCAAACCACAACTTTTTTTCTTTAGCAGCAATACATGCTTTTTTAGGAATGTTCTCAAAGATACAGATGTCTGTTCTCACACAGATACATGTGAAGGAGTGAGAAGTGGCTGTCCTCCAGCTGCTGGCTGGGCTGGCACTGTGTGTGTTTTTGCTGGTATCTTCTGGTGGACATAAGCTCTATTATCTTGGGTGATTACCTGGGGTGGGGAATTGCTTAGTCACAGGATATTCACATGTTTGAGTGAGTGAAGTCGCTCAGTCATGTCTGACTCTTTGCAACCCCAGGGACTGTAGCCTACCAGGCTCCTCTGTCCATGGGATTTTCCAGGCAATAGTACAGGAGTGGATTGCCATTTCCTTCTCCAGGGGATCTTCCCAACCCAGGGCTCGAACCTGGGTCTCCTGCATTGTAGACAGACGCTTTACTGTCTGAGCCACCAGGGAAGTCATTCACATGTTTAGACATTGTAAATACTGCCAGTTTGCCTACATGGTTTTATCTGTTGTGTAAGGTGTGAGGGTTCCAGCTGCCACACGCTCTACAAACTTGGTACTGTCAGTCCTTTTAATTTTAGACATTTTTGGTGGAAATGGTGATGAGTTGCACTTGATGTGAAATGGCATGACAGTGTCAAGAGTGGTGAGGGCCAGTGCTTCTGCGGGGCTTGTGGGGCATAAACCTGTCTTCTGTGTTACAATATTCCAGTGGGCTCAGGAGAATAGAAATGACAAGGAATCCCAAGGGCCCTCCAAGGTTTGCAGAGATGAGACAGCCATAAATAAAATACTAGGCTAATGGTGAGATTCCTCGATACATTTTGTCATTAGCTATTAAGAGACCAGTGCTGACATTATTTATACAGATACACAGGTAGGGGGTGGTGTCCAAAATAATTAGCAACTAAAAGACAGAATAAAATAAATAATTAGCAACTAATATAGTGGGGGTGCTGCCCAATCAGCATGGGTGCTAGCTAGGAGAGCCTGCAGGGTGGGAACTGGCTGGAAGCTCAGCCCTGTTCATAGGTCATGAACTTACCAGTTCAATAAAAGAGCCATGAAACCTGAGTAGCGCCTGGGAAATCCTGTTTGTCTATGGCTAGGAGAAGGCAGTGGCAACCCACTCCAGTACTCTTGCTTGGAAAATCCCATGGACGGAGGAGCCTGGTAGGCTGCAGTCCATGGGGTCGCTAAGAGTTGGACGACTGAGCGACTTGACTTTCACTTTTCACTTTCATGCATTGGAGAAGGAAATGGCAACCCACTCCAGTGTTCTTGCCTGGAGAGTCCCGGGGACGGGGGAGCCCGGTGGGTTGCCGTCTATGGGGTCGCACAGAGTCGGACACGACTGAAGTGACTTAGCAGCAGTAGCAGTCAGCACAAGGAAATGTGGCCCACCAGGGCTACCGTTGCTTATGATGGTTTGATCAAATATTAGTATTAGTTGAGAATGTTAAAGTCAGCAAAAAAGGGGAGTTCCTTAGTTGTCTAGAGGTTAGGATTCAGGGCTTTCACTGCTGGGGCTGGGATTCAATCCCTGGTCAGGGAACTGAAATCTCACAAGCCGAGGTGTGGCCAAAAAGAAAAAAAAAAGTTAGCAAACACTGAAAAGTTTGTTTTCAAGAGATACTACAATCAGTTGTTCTGAATTCCACGGCCTTCGAACCCTCGGTTGCTTCAGAAACACACATCCTCAAAAGTCACAATTTGAGTCCGATTCAGTCAGTGACAAAGGCGCCCAGTTAAATCTCAGCGTCAGAAAAACAATGAAAGACATCAAATACAAATACGTCCCAGGTCCTGCGTGGGACACACTCCTACCGAGATGCTCCGCGGTTCTCGAATGGGCCCTGGGCCCGAGTCGCGCACCTCTTTTCTCTCCTTCCAGGGGACAGATACCCCGTCTACTGTGCCCTGCAGCCCCGCAGGCCCGTCTGCAAGAAACAGTGAGTGGATTTTCCCGGGATCGGGCGGGGAAAGGTGTGTCTTCCGAGGCCGACGTCCACCTAGGCCAGGTCCAGACCACAACCGAGGAGTCTTCACCTG
>NW_011494867.1:12286599-12318696 GCF_000754665.1 Bison bison bison | reverse complement strand
AGATGCCAGGTAAGTAAACATGTATAGAATGCAGCATCTGATTGGCTATTAGAGAGCCAATCGACAGCTAATAGAGTGCTGTCGCCGGAAGAGCCTGGCCTCAGAGGAGCGGGAGGGCGGAAGAGGTGGGGCTTTCGAGGTCGAGGGCGGTCCCGAGGACTGACGGGGCGGTGTGAGGGGCGGGCCCGAAGAGGAGTGACACGGTGAGCCAGCCCCGACTTCCGTCACGGCTGTCATCTTGAGCTTCGTCACCGCCCTCACCATAACTTAGCAGAATCGTGGCGGGCATTTCTGGGAGCTCTCGGGTGTCCGTTCGGTCTGTCAGCGCACACTCACCCCGAGCGCGTCATGACAGGCAGGTGCCTCCCTCAGTCTTGCACGCTGGGCTGCCGCGCCACACAAGGGGCCCGGCACCCGAGTCACCTGAGGGGGCCCCGGACCCCGAGTCACCTGGGGGCGCCCCACACCCCAAGTCTCCTGAGGGGGCGCCAGACCCCGAGTTACCTGAGGAGAACTCAGACCCTGAGTCACCTGAGGTGGCCCCGGGACCTGTGTCACCTGGGGAACACCGACCCTGAGTCAGCTGGGGCACCCCAGACCCTGAGTCACCTGAGGCGATCTGGACCTCGAGTCCACTGGGAGGCCACAGACCCCAGTTCTACTGGGGTGGCCCCAGACCCTGAGTCACATAGGGGGGCTCTGGACTGAGAGTCATCTGGGGGAACCTGGACCCTGAGTCACCTGGGGAGCCCCAATAGCCTCAGGTCACCCTGTCCCATGCTGCTGCTCCTGTTGCTGCTAAGTCACTTCAGTCGTGTCCGACTCTGTGTGACCCCATAGACGGCAGCCCACCAGGCTCCCCCATCCCTGGGATTCTCCAGGCAAGAACACTGGAGTGGGTTGCCATTTCCTTCTCCAATGAATGAAAGTGAAAAGTGAAAGTGAAGTTGCTCAGTCGTGTCCGACCCTTAGGGACCCCATGGACTGTAGCCTTCAGGCTCCTCCATCCATGGATTTTCCAGGCAAGAGTACTGGAGTGGGTTGCCATTGCCTTCTCCGACCCCATCCCATACTACTACTACTAAGTTGCTTCAGTTGTGTCCGACTCTGTGCAACCCCATAGACGGCAGCCCACCAGGCTCCCCCATCCCTGGGATTCTCCAGGCAAGAACACTGGAGTGGGTTGCCATTTCCTTCTCCAATGCATGAAAGTGAAAAGTGAAAGTGAAGTTGCTCAGTCGTGTCCGACTCTCCAGGGACCCCATGGACTGCAGCCTTCCAGGCTCCTCCGTCCATGGGATTTTCCAGGCAAGAGTACTGGAGTGGGGTGCCATTGCCTTCTCTGACCCCGTCCCATAGTAGCTTGTAAAAGGTAGGCAGGAAAGACACTACACTACATCATATAAGCAGGAAAGGCAATTCACTGACTAATTGAGGCTGTCAGGTGTAAGTCGTCAGGAACCGATGTACACAGATGCTTAAGGACTGTGGTCAGGGACTGTTGTCTCCATCTTTCAGCTTTGTTTTCTTCCCCTCTGGGGGCAAAATGACCACCAAGACCTCTGGAAAAGCTCTTGCAACTTCAACAGAAAAGGAAATTTCCTTTCCTAGTAATTTTAACACAAAGCCCCAGAATGAGGGAAGCCTGACATACTGCACCATGGGGTTGCAGAGTCAGACACAACTGAATAATAACAACAAGAATGAGTTTCACTGGGTTGACTTGGGTTATGACATTCTGAGCCAGTCTCTGGGACTAACTGGCTTCATCTTCTGGGCTGGAGGTTTGGCCTCCACAAAGGAAATAACAATGCTCTTATGACTGTTAGGGGGCTTGGGTGCTGTGCAGGGCAACATCCCATATTCTGTGTTGTCAAGGATCAGGTGTGGGAGTTGAGCTCTGTGACCTGAAGCTATTACTGTAAATAGATAGTAAAATAGTGATTATTATGATGATATCACTCTTAACCATTGCCATGTTACATATGCTATTAGGAAAGCTGGAAGTTTTGCTTTGTTTTGAATTTATGCTCACTGGACACTCTCCATATGGTGGCCAACATACTAGCAATTTGTTGTGCGGAGAATGGGGAAGAGTAGTAGAATCTGTGTAGCTCCAAATGCTTTTTCAGCCCAAGAGAGAAAGCACCCAGTTTTTTTTTTTTTTACTGCAAAGAATTTCATTAGATGTACGGTTTTGACAGTATTTTCCTTCAGAATTCTAAGTAAGCTCAGGGTGTATGATAAAGCATGTGTTGTGGTTGGCAGCTACACGTCTTGGAAAGTTCTCACCAGGTTGGAATGTTCCTGTCTTTCCTAAAGGTCCTAGCATAGGTTTAGCTGGAGTGTGCCTGGTGGTAGTGGTTTAGTCACTAAGTCATATCTGACTCTTGTGACCCCGTGGACTGTAGCCTACTAGGCTCCTCTGTCCATGGGATTCTCCAGGCAAGAATACTGGAGTGGGTTGCTGTTTGCTTCTCCAGGGGATCTTCCCGACCCAGGCTGATTCCAGCTAAACCCTTTGGGGATGCAGGATTCCACAATAGCTTGACATATGGGAACCCCTAGACCTTAGCCATGTGAGTGTGTATCTACCTGCTTCTGTTGTCACCCTCTGCCCCCTCTTTGGCTCAGAATGATGACCCCTTCCACTCTTGGGGGGCCAGTTGACTAGGATCTCAGAATGGGCAGTTGACTAGGACTTCCCTGGTGGCTCAGACAGTAAAGTGTCTGCCTACAATGTGGGAGACCTGAGTTCGATCCCTGGGTCGGGAAGGTCCTCTGGAGAAGGAAATGGCAGCTCACTCCAGTACTCTTGCCTGGAAAATCCCATGGACAGAGGAGCCTGGTAGGCTACAGTCCATAGGGTCGCAAAGAGACATGACTGGGCGACTAAACTTTCACTTTCACTTTCCACTCTTGGGGTTTAATGATACGAGCCAGGCTGGCTCAGGCTCTCATACTAGCATTCCTGCCTCCAATGTACACAAAGTCCAGAACTTTCTAAGCCATCTTCTTTTCTAGGAAAAGAAGCACATTTCCAGCTTTTGGGAAAGAAGTGTGTCTCATAGATCATTCGGTAAGGAAAGCAAACCTCAACTACTTTGCCCCAACCCTGACATGCCCTTTGGTGGGGAGTAGAGCAGAAAATATGGGTCCAGAAGCAGCATCTCACAAGAGGGTGTGTCAGCCAGTGGGGTCCATGGTTTAAGTGGCCATGCAAGCTCCCAAATCTCTATATAGGGTCACCCACTGCCTTCCCCGCCCCTCAGTGCCTCATGATACATTGAGACAGGGATTTAGGAGGTCTGGGAGAACCAGTGCTGCCCCTTAATGTATCTGTTCTGGGCAGCTCTGTCTGCTCCTGGAGAGGATGACTTTCCCTCTCCCCCAGCCTGTGGGTGTGGTGGGATCATATGGGATGGATGTGGAAGGTTTTGCAAACAAAGTTCTATACGCAGACTGATGTGGACAACCACAGAAAGAGCGGTCATCCATCCTAGAGTTGGTTGTATTTCTCCATTTTTAGAAAGAGAGATCCAAGACTTGCTCATAATAATGTGGCTGTAAGTGATTGCACATCCCGGGTCTGCGGGCTCTGTGGTCCCCCTCCAAGTGACTTTGGAGGATCTCAGGACAGTCTGCAGTAGCTGAGGCCCCTGTGCCTGCACTTGCCCTGGATGCCATGTCTTAACCTGGCTCCCTCTGAGTGTGGATTTACCATTCAGAGAGTGCCTTGGCTTGCATCACTAATGCAGCATCACGTTAAATTCTGTTTTGTCTGCCTCTTGCTCAGATGTGCCCTGTCCCCAGCACTGTTCATCTAGAGCCCATCTGCTGTGAGTGCCAGGCCAAATTTGGGGGCTACCTGCCAGTGCCCAGGGCTAAGGCAGCACTGCCTTACTGGGTCCCTCGCTCCTTGAGACCCCAAAATCAGGTAGGTGACTTGAATCAGGGGTTCAGATTTATGGAGATATGATTGACATGTGATAAAATGGCACACATATAAAATTTGATAAATCTTGACATATGCACACACCCATGAAACCACCACCACAATTGTGATAATGTACAGTCATCTCTAGATATTCACAGGGGATTGGTTCTAGGATGCATGTAGATACCAGAATCCAGGGTGCTCAAGACCCTTGTATAAAATGGTATAATGCAGTACATGTACACAACCCCAAAAGGTTTCCTTGTACCCTTTTCAAAATTTTATTTATTTCTGTTTTGCTGTGCTGGGTCTTCATTGGTGTGCTCAAGCTTTTCCCTAGTTGGGGTGAGTGGGGGCTACTCTGTAGTCGCAGTGCCTGGATTCTCACTGCGGTGGCTTCTCTTGTGGAGTATGGACTCCAGTAGTTGCAGCACAAAGGCTCAGTAGTTGCAGCTTGTGGCCTCTGGAGTGTGGGCTCAGTGGTTGTGGTGCACGGGCTTAGTTGCTTCCTGTCTTGTAGAATCTTCCTGAACCAGGGATTGAACCCATGAACCATGCATTGGCAGGCGGATTCTTAACTACTGAACCACTAGGGAAGTCCTCCTTGTTCCCTTCTGTAATTCCACTCAACCCTCTCTCCCCACAGTCCCCAGGCAACCATGGGTCTGTTTCTGTCACTATAGATTCGTTTGCATTTCCTTGAATTTTATATAAATGGAATCGTATAGTATGTACTTTTTTTAGTCTGGTTTCTTTTGTGGTGGTGGTGGTTTAGTCACGGAGTCATGTGTCTGGCTCTTTGCGGCCCCATGGACTATATATAGCCCACCAGGCTCCTCTGTCCATGGGATTTCCCAGGCAAGAATACTGGAGTGGGTTGCCATCTCCTTCTCCAGGGGCTTCTTTTACTCAGCATGATTATTTTTGAGATTCACCTATATGGTTGTGTTCACTGATAGTTCATTCCTTTTTACTGCTGAGCAGTGTATTGTTATATGGATAGACCATTCATCCAGTGAAGGACGTGTGGATCATTTCCAGTTTTTTTCTATTTTGTCCAACAAATAAAGCTGCTGTGAACATTTGTGTATAAGTATTTGTGTGAACATGCCTTCATTTTTCTTGGGCAAGCACCTAGGAAAGGCATTGCTATATTGTATGGGAGGCATATGTTTAATTTTCTAAGAAACTGTCAACTGTTTTGCAAAAATGGTTGTTCCATTTTACAATCTTCCCAACAATGTATAAAGTTCAAGTTGCTTCATGTCTTCATGAACGCTTGGTTTGGTGAGTGTTTTAAATTTTGGCCATCTTAATAAGTGTTTATCTCATTGTATGTTTTTTTAATTAAAACATTTTTAAAATTGTGGTTTCAAAGATTGCGGGATCTCAGTTCCCTGGTCAGGGACTGAACCTGCACTCCAGGCAGTGAAGGTGCAGAGTCCCAACCCCTGGACCACTAGGGAATCCCTCTCATTGAGGCTTTAACTTGTGTATTTCCACAGTGCCTAATGATGTTGAGCATCTCTTCGTATATTTTTACCATATGCATATCTTACTTGATTTGTGTCTGTTCAAGTATTTTGCCCATTAAAAACGTTGAGTTGCTTTTTTTTAATTACTGAGTATTGAGAGTTCTTTATATATCTGTATACAAGTTCTTTATTAGATATTTAGTTTGCAAGTGTTTTCTCCACGTTTTTGACTTGTCTTCTAATTCTCTTATTACTGTCTTTCAAAGAGCAGAAGTTTTAGATTTTGATGAAGTCCGATTATCAATTTAATAATTTAGTCCTTTCTGCATCTTGCTTAGGCATGCCTGTCCCCAGCACAGTGGTGTATCATGGTTGCCTTTCATCAGGCTGAGGACTTCACTTCTATTTCTAGTTTGTTGAGAGCTTTTATCAGAAATGAATCATTTAAGTTTTCAGGAAGACTTTGTGTAGAGTTGGTGTTATTTTTCACTTCTAGTGTTTTTAGATGTTGGCCGTGGGTCTCTTATATGACAATGTACATGGCAGAAAGTGAGTCTTCCAGAGTCTTCCAAAAGCTTACCTCCTACCTTCTCCTCCTTTTCAGGGATAAAACATTCCCAGAAGCCCAAGCTTTTTTGTTCCCTTACCCCCCAGACCCTTTGTTGGCAAGAGGGACTGGCTGATCCCTGGCCTGACCGCTTTGCATCATAAGCAAAGTTGGTTTCTTTTAACAAAAGGAGGAATGATTGCTGTGTGGCTACCCTCGTAGTTCTCTTGTCATGTCTTTTGGACTCTCAGCAGGCATGGTTGCTCTCTTGATTCTCCACCTAGCTGCCCCTCTGGCCTTGAATGTTCTCCCAACTCTGCTCCCCGAGTCCCAGTGTTTCTTCTTTCCCAGTGGACAGTGCTGTGCAGGGAGCTGCTGTGGGAAGGATGAGGTCTTGTTGCTTCTGGTGCAGCACCTGCCATGGAGAACGGGCTTAGCAGCCATGGGTGGATTGAGTAGAAGTGGCCAGAGTATCCTTATCCTGGCGGGCAAAAGGGTCCTATGTGAGAGGGGTCCTGTGCCATGGTGACAAGGAGCCAGGGCGCAGGGAGGTGCCCGGGTCTCCAGGCCTCGTCTTATCTGCTTTGGAGGAGGTCCAGGACTCCCTTCCTCCTTCCTGCAGCAGTGTCTGCTTGGCAGCACACCTTACACCCAGGGTCCAGTGCAGTCCTCCCGCGGCCTCAGAGGTTGCAGGGGTTACTCGAAGTAGTTTTGATTATGTTTTATAATGTGAGCTGTGAGCACATGGTTGGAAATTCCCACAGTGCAGCAGGGGTGTGGTACACAGAACTCTGTCCTACCCGTCTTCCAGAGGTGTCCTCATTTGGCCTTCTGGAGGTTTTCTGTGCTTGTGTTGTTTGGCTAGCAATGTACAAGTCACCCTACGACCCAACTTGATACAGCAGTCACTGTGATAACTCATGTGGCTGAGGGACACTCTGCTGGCAGCTTGGCCTCAGATATCCTGATCTTGGGGTCAGCGGGCTGTCCCAGGCACTGTCTTGTGGCCATGGCAGAGATGTGAGAGCAGCTGGACACCTATGAGGTCTTCAGCCTGACAGATCTGGCTACTGTCACTTCCTACTTATACTGTTGGCCAGTCCAGTACGTGATCTGACCAGAGTCAAGGGGCAGAGTCTACTGTTCTGGAAGGAACTGCAGAATTGCAGGGCAAAGAGTGAGGCTAGGGGTGGTGATGAGGCATTGGGGTAAGGATCTGACCCATCACAACTCATATACAAACAACACTGCACACATATTCTTTAATTTTTTTGATGTAAATGGTAGCATGCTGTATTCACAGTGCTGCATTTCTCACTTAATATTGCATCTCTGTGCTCATTGTATGTCAGGACAGACAGATCTGCATTATTCTTTCCAAAGGCCATCCATTCCCTTTGTCCCTGTGTCCGTTATTTATTGTCCCTTATTACCAGATTCAGGCTGATTGGTCACTACAGTCAGTGCTGCACTGAGTGTTCTTGAGCAAATGCACATGTGTCTTCACGGGATGCGGTCCCAGAAGTGCAACTGCTGGACCAAAGACTATCCATGTTAGACTTTGACCAGTGTGGCCAGGGTGCTGGCAGAGTCCTCTCTCTCATTGAGATCGCTGAGGCTCAGAGGGGCTAAATGTGGCACCAAGGGTGCTCCTGGAGGCCGGTAGTTTCAGGACGGAGCCAGGTCTCCTGACTCCCCCCATGTGTCCCACCACAGCACCACGCCCTGTGGATGTGCAGGTGGTGGGTAATGAGGGTGCTGGCCACCCCTGGGAATATCATGATGGGGGGACCTGCTCCCTCAGCCGGGCAGTTGGGGTGTACTGTGGGAGGGGCATAGCAGAGGCACTCTCCAGGGCCCTGTCCCTGAGGCTGAGGTTTTCTGGGGTGTGGCTCCACCCCTCTTTGGACCTTCTCTTCCCTTCCTCTGTTAGATCCAAAAGATGGTCCGGTCTTATATTCCCAAAACCACCAAGGCATGCCCCTGCCCATGCCACCGCTTTGGGGGCCACCTCCCGATGCCTAGGGATCAGGCCGTGATGCCCTACTGGGTGCCTCAGGTCCTGAGGTCTCACAAGAAGGTAAGAGGGAGGCTCGTATGGCAGCAAGGCCTGAAAGTGAGGGGTGGGCCGAGGGGGACCCAGAGATGAGGGGAAGGGTGCCGGGTTCCTTCCCCACAGTGGTCTGCATTGGTGTCTGGGGGTCTCCTCCAAGCTGTGGCCTAGGGCAGCAGAGAGCAGGAGGCAAGTGGTACTCAGGGCAGGCCCAGGTTAGGTGTCCTGGTGGTATTGGGAAGGGTGGGATACACTGTGCTCTGAGGGTCTGCTGCTACCTTTCCCATCATTTCTTCTGCCCCTCCTCCTCCCCCTCTCCTCCTTTCTCTTCCCTCTTCTCCAACTTGCTCACCTCCCTCCCTCCTTCTTCCCACCCCACCCTGCTGCTCCTTGCCTCCCCTCTACCTCACTTTCCTCGGCCTGTCTGAGCAGCCTGACCTTGTAGCCCTAGCCTGGCAGGCATGGAGCAAGGGTTCTGGGGAGGGGCCGTAGCTCAAGAGTCTGTGCTCACTCTTCGGCTCTGTCTGACCGCCTCCACACCTCTGGGTTCCAGGTCAATGTTTGTGGTGGGGTATGGTTGGCCAGGCCTAGCCCCGCTCAGTTCCAGGGCCACTCCTCTTCCTTGCTTTCTGAGTGTCCTGGAATTAGAGGCTTCTTCTGCCTTCACCCACATTCCATCTGCTGGTTTTCTGTCACCAAGTAGCAAACTGTCACCAGAATTAAAACCTGGAGGCCTTTTAAAAAAACATAACTTGCATTCTGAGCTGGTCATGGACCCGTTTCTGGGGGTCTCCAGGCTAAATCACTGGGCCCCCGTCTTGGTGGATCACTGGGCTGATGCACTTGCCCACGTTCTTATCTTTTATCCTAGGTGGTGAAAAGGCAGCAGAGTTTTAAAGGCGTCCCAGGTAACTCAGTGCACTTGTGTCTCATCACCCCCTCCCCAAGGAAGGCGGGGTTCTCATGAACATCATGATGGGAGTGGGGTAGACTTCTGTCATGATGGGTATAACACAGAGAAGGCCACAGTCTGGCACACATACAACTTCTCCGACACCTACCCTTACCAGGCATCACTAATCACCCCTCATCTTTTCCTAGTGAACCCAGAGAAGCCTCAGACTCTATCAGTTATCAATATTGACTCTCAGGATGAAACCAATTTGCATCCTGGGGTTAGGTGGTATCTGAAGTGTTTTTTAAGCTCTAATCTTCTATGATTCATGATATGACTTGTGTATGTATGTGTTATATATAAATATACATTTATGACAGTGTATAGGCTTGTATGTTGACATATTCTATCTTCATGTATTCCTGACACATTGTATGTTCATGATACCACACTTATGCATATATTCATCATACAGTGTATACATATATTCATATGTTCATGACAGGCCTAGCACATACTCACATGTTCACAGTGCAGTTCATAATCATGACAAGGTGTGTTCACGTATCCTCATATGTGGCCTGATGTACGCGTGTCCTCACACGCTCAGTCTCGGTGTGCCAGGAGATGGTGTCTCTACTTGCACCTTTACTTGCTTCATCTCTGAAATGAGCAGAGGTGCTTTTCCTCACAGATGGTTGACATGTCTGCTTTCTTTGCATTGCATGTGAGCAAGGGAGTGGACGTGTTTTGTGCAGTCTGATCACACCCTCCTCTTTTTGTGCTGGGGCCAGATTGCATGGTGAGTGCCCTTGATGGACTCTCTGGAGGAGGACCTGAGAGAACTGAGAGGTTGGGTGTCTGACAAGGGATTTTCCTGATGAGCAGGTGATTTGAGAGGCCCACCCAGAGCCTGGGTGTGTGCAGGTCGGGGTAGAGTGGTTGGGAAATGAGCGGCCACTACCTCTCATGCTCACCTCTTCATGTAGAAGATACTTAACTTTTCCCTGATTTTAAAAGCACTGTTAGGAGGAGCATGAATTGTCACAGCCTTTGGCAGAAGGTTTGGAGGTATCGATCAAATTTTATAATGTGAAAAATCTTTAATCCAACAAGCCCAGGTCTGGGTAATATCTGTGGGCACTCCACGCATGTCTGTCTGTAGCAGTAATTTCTTTGGTGAAAAATTGGAAGCAACTTAAGTGTCTCTTCGTGGGAGGATGGACATAAATAGAGGTGCGTTTGAAATGTGGCACCAGCTACCGAAAGTCCACAGCTGTTAGGGATGATGAAACGGACCCCCAACACGTTGCAAGGTAGAATAACAAGTCAGTGTAGCCCAGGCAATAGGACTCCACTAGTGTCAATTTCAGAGAAGGCAATGGCACCCCACTCCAGTGCTCTTGCCTGGAGAATCCCATGGACAGAGGAGCCTGGTGGGCTACAGTCCATGGGGTCGCTAAGAGTCGGACACGACTGAGCGACTTCACTTTCACTTTTCACTTTCATGCATTGGAGAAGGTAATGGCACCCCACTCCAGTGTTCTTGCCTGGAGAATCCCATGGACAGAGGAGCCTGGTGGGCTACAGTCCATGGGGTCGCTAAGAGTCGGACACGACTGAGCGACTTCACTTTCACTTTTCACTTTCATGCATTGGAGAAGGTAATGGCACCCCACTCCAGTGTTCTTGCCTGGAGAATCTCAGGGACGGGGGAGCCTGGTGGGCTGCCGTCTATGGGGTCGCACAGAGTTGGACACGACTGAAGCGACTTAGCAGCAGCAGCAGTGTCAATTTAAAAATGAAAGCTCTGTTTATGTGTAGGTTAAGGTTGGTTTCGTGTGTCTGAGCTGACAGTCACAGGTAATCCCTGTGGGTGGGAAAGGGGCAGGTCAGCCCAGCAAAGAGAGGCTTCTGGGGTGTGTGTGTGTGTGCGCATGGTGAACAAAACAGATAGCAACACGTTGCCTCAAGTTTTAGGTGGAAGAGCCAGAAATCACTTTATTAAAAAAAGTGGCCATAGAATGAGAACCACCTGAGAAACTGCTCTTCTTACTGTATAGTATAAACTCACCAATTTAGTGGTTTATTTTTATTGGTTGTTTTTGGCTTTGACTACTCTGCGTCTTTAAGAAAGTGTAAAAGCTTAGTCGTTTTATTAGTGAATCATGCATCCATTGATAACACTGTTAAAAACCAGTATTAATTTTTACTCCAGCCATGGTTTTATAGTTCAGGTGATTTATGTTAGTAATATTTCAAGCCTCAAACCCATTCAAGGACAGGAATGAGAATGTGTTCACAGGATGGGAGTGAGAGTGTGTTCACAGGATGGGAGTGAGAGTGTGTCACAGGATGGGAGTGAGAGTGTGTCACAGGATGGGAGTGAGTGCCAGTCTCACTGCCACTAGGAGGTTAGGGAGCCTTCTCTCCTCTGAGCTTCATACAGAGTGACCTAAAAATAAGAGATGGTTCGTTGGCTTCAAATCCAGCTGAGTTCCATTTTAGAAAAATCTGTGTTTCTGATCTTGTAAATAGAGGGCTCATGTGCTTTTCTTCTTTATGCTCTTGTGATAGTTTTTTATAAAGAAAAGATAGTTTATATTTGTTAAGAATGTATTTTATATTAGTATGATTAGAGTCAGGGGACTACGTTTTTAGTAGTAGCATATTAATAGCATAGTAAAACTAAATAAGAGATATAACATCAAGAGGGTCACATGTGACCAAAGCAGGTCTTGAAAAAGCTAAAGAGCATGGAGGAGATAGAGATGTTGGAATTCCATTTGTGTTTGTGGTGGTTGTTTACTGCTTATTATGGGAAATATCAGATACTCTGCAAAAGCCCATGTTCCCTTCCCTCGGCTACAGCCACGATCAACTGATCAACTCTTGGATGATTTGGTTTCTTCTGTGCTTCACCCACTCCATACCCCCTCCTCCCCCCAAAAAAAAGGAAAAAGAAAAAGATTACTGTGGAGCAGATCACCACTAACTACCATATCCTTTCATTCATAAATCTTTCAGTAGGCAGCTCTAAAAGATAAAGACTCAGAAAACACAGCCACAAAGGCCCACAGTCGCCCTAGAAACAAACACATAGCCATGCTGTCTTCATCTCCGTGGGCGCTGTGTGAGTGCTCACACCCCAGGGCTGCGACCTGCCTTGCTGTGACACCTGGTTCCTTTGCCCTGGTTTCCTGAGGGCTCTCTCATGGGTGCAGGCTCGAGAGTACCCTGGCCCCACACCCCTCGGGGCCTGACTCACTTTCTCTGCCTAGAAGCCCCTCTGGATGTGCGCTCCGGGTACAACCGCTGGCGGATCTGTGGTGAAGGGCGCCATCTCCTCAAGTGGCAGCAGCTCCAGGCTCTTCCCCAGGCTGGGCCGGTGGCCTCGGGGCAGCCAGAAAGCCCCCCAGCCTCCCTCCTGCCCCTCAACCTCAGCCTCCTGACACTCCTTCATGCCCTGCTGAGGGTCATGGAGGCCATCCGGTGAGCAGGTGTGGGTGGGGCAGTGGTGGCCTTGGGCTTATCTTACGTCCTGGGGTTTAGTTGAGTTGAAGGTGTAGGAGAACTTGGTTGTCGCGCAGCAGAGGGTGAGAGGTGGGCACCGCTCTGATTACTGTTACGTTGTTAGCATCGTCTGGATTGTTGCTCATACCTGACACACACATCTTCTTCTAGAAAATGCAAGGGAAGAACAAACCAGATGCATCAAGGTTAGGGCCAGTGGTAGGGTGGTGGAGCATCTACCCACCTTTATTTTCTCACCTGCCCTGTTCTCAAGTTTCTAAATTCCCCTTCCCCCAAAAGACCACTGGTTTCAGTTTCTACAAACTTCTGTTGTGTTGGGGTAGGAAATGGATTTTATGCCAGCCTGACCAGCCATCCCTCTGGAGTTTAAGCACACTACAGCCTCGGGGAGCCTGCTGCCTCTCTCACAGCCCAGCCCCGACTATCAAGGCTCCATATTGAAAAGCCCTTTCACCAGCCTTGAACACACCTGGCCTTGCCCAGGCCTGCATTTCTCACCTGGGGCCCCACTCTGCCTCTGCCACCACCCAGGAAGCCTCCAGGGCAACCTCAGGTTCATTGCAGGGCCTCTCCTCACCTGGTTACTTGCTTTAGTCCCCTCAGTAACAGCTCTCCTCCTCCTTCTCGTCCTCTTAATGCCCCAGTTTACCCATGTCCCCAACCATTACCCCATCCACCTTCTTCTTCCTGTTTCTTTTATCACACCTATATATAAATGTATACAAACACACACCAATATGTAAATAGAAGGCATGCAAATACATATCAATATGTAAATGTGCACAATTAGAATTTACATATATTGACTTATTTACTTTTTGTCTATCTCCTCTACCCAGTTGTAAGAGGAATGTTCTAGAAAATGTCCAGTATCTGAAAACAGTTTCAGATGCCTTTTGCCCAGTTTTTTAGTTGTTCAAATAGGAAACCAGCTCTGTCATTGTCACTCCATCTTTTCTGGAAGTGGAAATTCCTCTCCCTGCATCCTTCCTGGCCACTCTCCTAGTATTGGGCACTCCCTGTGGTCACATATGACGCCGTGATGCACATTTGCATACAGGTGCCTATAGTGGACCTGGGTTGCAGCTTCTCCAGGGCGAGTGCCCCGAGGAAGCAGCTGGCCAGGGTTCTGTCAGCTTTGCATGATCTGAATGGGTCAGCACTGTGAGACTTCCTTCTTTGTTTAAGTTTCATCTTTCTTTTTGTGTTTGTCAACCTGATGTCAAATTTGGTTGGACTCCCTGGTTCCCACTCTGGGAAGAACAAAGATAGAAACTTGTCTGTAGATGATCCATATTAAGTATTAATAGGTGGTTCAGGTGGGCCAAAGGAAAATTGCTAATACTTTTATGGGAGGTGTTTGCTTCTGAGCCAGGATCTTAGGGCAGAGGTCAGGCACTAACCAGCTGTTAGGAGAAATTCCTTACCTGCCTGGGGTGTATGTGGGGTGCCCTGTGAGAGCCCACAAAGCGCACACCCAGTTTATCTCAGGAGAAGCTGCTGGCCCATCTGCTGGCCTGGCAGAGGCTTGCTAGAACTCAGAGGCCATAGGAGAATGGATGAGCTCCGAACCTGCCCCACAGGGAGCCCAGAAGAGTAGTAATGAGTCAATCCTTGCCTTCTGGTCTGGACTTGCTGTGCCTTCGTTTTATTCAGTTCCTTCCACAGTTCTGCAGAGCTGGTGTTCTCCTTGGAGCCCAGAAGGGGAGAAGGGGCTGAGGGGGCTGAGTGCCTTCCCTCAGGTCGCACCCTGGACAGTGAGCCAGCCAGGGTGGCTCCCTGTCTCCTGTGCAGGCTCCTCAGTGGCCGAGTGTGCATTCTGCTCTGCCGCAGGGTTTCCTCCACCCTCCACCGCAGGGAGGCTCCTCACACGGGCCTTACAAGGCCAGTGTGGTTTCATTTTGGGGTCAGTTCCTAGTAATTGCCTTTCTCTTTGCTTTCTAGCCAGCTTTTTTGGGTATGAAGTTGAAATCAACGGCTACTGTCAAGAACATCAACAGAAATGTCCATCCTCCTCAAGGTCTTTAACAAAAGCCATCAAATCAGGGAGAGTCTGTGATAGTCACTGTTCTCTCAGTCAATGCAAGTTATTTATCATCAGGTGATTTTTAGTTGTAGTGGAGTTGCTGTGAATGTGGGTGAGATTCCATTATGAATATGATCAATAAATGTTATTTGTGAAAGTCAAAGTGATCACTTTTTGAAAAATGATTTCCTCAGATTTCCCTTTGTGAGGGTGGGACTCGTTCTCCACCTCTGTGTCCCTGAGGGCGGGGGGCCGTGACTGAACTCTTCTTCCCTTTGCAAGGACAGCACATCCTCTGGATGAGGATCCTGAAACGGCTTTAGCATCTGTTTCATGTGGATCTCACTTTAAGTAACATAAAATTGTATGCAGTTTATATTTTTAAAAACTGAGATATCATTCACACACTGTAAAATTCACCTTTTTTAGAGTGATTTTGTGCTTTTTTTTTTTGCTATATTTACAAGGTTGTACAATTGCCACTGCTACCTAATTCCAGACATTTTCACCCCCAAAAGAAACCCTATACCTATTAAGCACTTACTCCTTGTTCCCTTCTCTCCTCACCCCTGGAAACCACTAACCTACTTTTTCACTTTTCCAATTTTGTATAGATGGAATATGTATCCTTTGTATCTGGCTTGTTTTCATTTGGCATAATATTTTCAAGGTTCACCCACATAGTAGCTTCATTCCTTTTTTTATGGCTGGATAATAAGCATTGCAAGGACAGATCACATCTTGTTTATCTGTTCATCAGTTGGTAGATATTGGGTTATTTATACTTTTGGGGTATTACTAATAATGCTGCTGTGAACGTTTATTTATGACTTTTGGTGTCAACATGTTTCATGTCTCTTGGGTATGTACCTGGGAGTGCTGGGTAATATGGTAACTCTCTTTAATGTTTTGAGGAGCTGCCTCAAGTTTCCATGGTGGAAAACACTGCCTGATTTATTTGTTTATTTATTATTATTATTTTTTATAGCAAAGTTTAAAAAAAACTTATTTAATTTTGGTTGCTCTGAGTCTTCAGTGCTGTGTGCGGGCTTTTCTCTAGTTCTGGTGAGCGGGGTTATTCTTCACTGCAGTGTGCAGACTTCTCATTGCAGTGGCTTCTCTTGTTATGGAGCACAGGCTCTAGAGCACGCGGGCTTCAGTAGTTGAGGCACACAGGCTCATAATTGTGGCTCTCAGGCCCCAGAGCCTGTGGGTTTCAGTAGTTGAGGATCACAAGCTTAGTTGCTCTGCGGCAGGTAGAATCTTCCGGACCAGGGATTGAGCCCATGTCCCCTGCGTTGGCAGGCAGGGAAGTCCCTGTGCACCGTTTCCCATTTCATATTCCCACCATCAGTGCATGAACTTTCTGATTTCTCCCTGTCTGAAGAGACTCGTGTACTCAGGGTGTTGCCGTGAGTGCTAGTTGTGGGGTGACTCTTGCCTGTTGTTTCTGCTCAGGTCAGTGTGGGAGCCACTCTGCAGACACAGGTGTATTGATGTTTCTGAGTGCTTCTGTAATGCGACCCCACCATGCAGCAGTAACAGGGCCTCCCTTCCCCACACCTGCACCGGGCATGCCTCCTCCTCTGAACCTCTGCCAATGTGAGAGGTAAAGCGTGCTGTGACCTTTTAACTGGCATTGCTTAACTGAGGTGTGAGCAGCTCCTCATACTTTTGCCAGCATTTGTGCTGCCTCTTGGAGAAGGTGATGGCACCTCACTCCAGTACTCTTGCCTGGGGAATCCCAGGGATGGGGGAGCCTGGTGGGCTTCCGTCTGTGGGTTCGCCCAGAGTCGGACACGACTGAAGTGACTTAGCAGCAGCAGTGCTGCCTCTGCTGCAAGTGGTCTGTCCACAGCCTTCGCCATCCCTTCTGCTGTCTCACATGGTTCCAGCTGAGGACAGCTGATGATGCCAGTTACTGTACTTAAAGCAAGACAGAAGAGCGAGGCATCTTTAACTAGAATGTCCTTGGACTTCAGAGTGCAGTCCTGGGGGCTGCAGTCATGGTCGAAGGTGTGTGTGAAGCATGGAAAGTCAGCCAGGCATAAAGCAAAGCACAGGCTAATGTGTGTGGGTCCCTGAGTCACTAAAGTTTATGAGCTGGGATGGCAAAGTACGAACCCTCATGGGCCTCCGATTGTCATCAGTTGACACAGTTGGAACCTGAGACATGCTGTTTCATAGGCATAGCTTTCTTCCTCAGGAGGTCTGACTACAGAAACTGAAAGCAAAGAGATGGTCAAGTGGTGACGGTGCTAGGAAGAAAGGCAAAGCAGAAAAAATATGGGTGGTGATTGGGTGGGGGCCCTCTCTGAATAGGAGACCTGAGCGGAGGATTGAATGGGGTGACAGTGGGGACAGAGCCCCAGACTGTGGGGCGACAGGTGCAAAGGCCCTGACGATGAATATGCATGGAGTATGAGGAAGCTTAGGAGCCCAGTGTGACTACAGCGGAGAGTGAAGTGGACTGTGGTCAGGGATGGAAGTCTGGAGGTTAGCTCAGGCCTGGTCCTGAGGTCTTGGCATCATTTGCGGGTCTCAGGGTTTATTCTGACTTGAAGAAGCCCTTCGGAAGCGCCTGGACTGAGTGGCCCCAGGCTGGCTTCTAACCTGCTCCCTCTGGTGGCCATGCTGAGGACTGACTGAGGAGGGGCAGTCTCGCTACCTGGGAGGGTGGGAATGAGCCTGGGCTCCTGGTGTGTGCTGAGTGTGGAGACAACAGGATTTGCTGGTAGATTGGCTGGAGTGGGAGAGCAGCGGTGGAAGGAGTGGGTGTGATGGGCATGGTGGAGGAGCCACGTAGAGGCGCTGACATCACTGTTAGAACTGAGTCTGTGTGGAAAGGGGAGCTGTGGCTGGAGGGGTAAATTTGAGTCACCAGCTGGCTTGTTTTGGAGCCCTGGGGCTGGATGCAGTCACCTGGGAGTTGATGTGGGTGGGGAGGATGGAGACTGTGGCAAAAGGGGGGCCAGCTCCTGTGGGTCCTGCCATCTGCCTGCTCCGGGTCATCCAGGGTACCAGCAGACACACTTTCTCTACCACTGGGATTTCTGGACGGCAGAGTTGAGACTACATGCCAGGCCAGAAGACTGTGATCTGGTCACTAAAATGATACTGAGGTGTTCCTAAATGATTGACATGTCGCATAGCAATAAACATGGGATCTGATGTTGTTACCTCTCCCCTCTCCCTAGCTTCCTCCCCCTCCTCCTCTCCCATTCCCTCTGCTTCCTTCTATCCCCCTTTTACCCATTTTTTCTCCTCCCCCTCCTCCCAGTCTTCTTTCTGGGTAATCTTTCTGCCATCAGTGATCATGTACCAGAGGCTCTCTACAGTCTAGGAGGGCCAGTTTCAGGATCTCACGGTCTGTCTGTGTCCTCCTGGTGCAGAACTGTGAAGGACCCCCTCCCCTCCATTACCACCACCGAGGGGTTGCCATGGACAGCGGTGCCTGGCAGGCTGTAGTCAGTCCATGGGGTTGCAAAGAGTCGAACAAGACTGAGCGACACACTTAATGGTAAAGGTGGTAAATTTTGTTTGTGCACTTCACCATAATAAAAAATTAAATGGAAACAAAACTGAAATCATTGATGTTTACCATTGGTGTCGATCACTTGCTTGTTGTGCTCACAGCTGTTGTCAGCTCGAGTGTTGTAGTCTGTGTCTCGTGCAGCCTAGGGGACCTGAGGGCTGGGCTCTAAGAGCATGCTGGTGGAGTCAGCTAATCTCCAGGGCAGGGGGATCCTGTTGAATTGCTCTACATGTTTTACGAGGTGCCTACTATGTGCTAGGGGTCGTGCCAGCCACTCATGTGGTTCCAGCACCCAGTGTGAGGCCTCTTAATTGGCTTCAAATGTAGCTGCGGTGTTCCTGAGCCGCTTAACGACCTTGGGTAATGAGGTGTCTCAGGCACAATATTTGTTTAATGCTTTATTCATGGGCACAAAACAGTGGTAACATTAACTTCAGGGGAACTTTAATGATGTATGTGTTTGGTGAAGTCCCCAGCTCCCGACCCTTAAGGTGCTAGATCTGTTTGGGGCCATGTGAAATGTTTTGCATCACTTACAAGAAAGAAAAAAGAGGTGCTGTTTTTCTTTGGGAAAAGATGAGGTATTTCACAGCCAAACCTTGTTCTCCTGTGGAACATTTGTCAAAGACTGCAGAAAGGAAACACATGGAAATTTCCAATACTTCTTCTAAAGGAAGGAGCTGGACTTGTCACATCACATGCACCCATCTCCCCATCTACTCACCTGTCACAGGCTGAGGCCTGCTCTATTCCACCAGTTCTGGGGTCAGTGTTTGTGTCCAACCAGCTGGATGAGGCCAGTGATTTCATCTTTCTGAGCTCCCATTTCTTCACTTGCCAAGCGAGGCTTTGTTGGTGACAGGCTTGGTGCGTAGCCCAAAGCCTGGCCTAGAGCAAGCAAGCCTTCAATGCATGTAGTCAAGTTGTAGCCATGACCAATAATAATAGTAATATATTCTGAGATAGGCACTGTTTTCACCCCATTTTACATATGAAACTGAGGTAGAGCCCTCTGGTTCTGTTTCCTCTTAGAGTACAGGTGTGAAATGTGCAGGAGCCTGGCCAGGCTGGACCCTTGGAGCTGCTCCTTGCTGCTTGAGTGGCTGTGACTTCTAGATCCCTGGGTATCCCCAAGAGCCTGGGATCCAAGGGCCTGCCTGAGAGGAGGCCAGAGGTTGTAATTTCCTACCTCTGGACACAGTGAAAAGATTAGAAACAGAAAGATTATCACTTCATTTCTTTTCCTATTTAAATAGCTACCTTCCTTCCTGCTCCCCTCCAATCATTCCAAACAAAGTTTGCTTGGGGTGTTCAAGCTTCTTCCTTGTTTCTGTCCTCCCAGGTGAATGAGAAGCTGATTACGACCCGGGTGGGCAAAAGCAACCCCTGTTTGTGCAATCCCAAATTCTTCCTTCTTAAATAAAATTTAAGACCATCTGAAAACGAGCTGCAGGGGTGACCTCTCAGCTTTGATTCTTGGTTGAGTTTCTGAAAGGCATATGAAGCTGAGCCTGCTAATGCGCTGAAATAATTAACCTCAGCTCCAGGGAGGTGTTAATGCCTGAGGTATTCGCTTGCCAGTTGTCTTGCAGCTAGTGAGAAGCAGTGTCAGCCTCTCCCACTTACTGTCAAGTCGCAGCCTTACCATCTTTTCCAGGCTTGCTGTCGATCCCAGCTGACGGCAGCCACTTGACTCTGGTCCAGAGGATGACATAGGTGCCTCCCCTGTGCTTCCGGATGGTGTCCCTAGGGACAGACCTAGACAGGTGGTGGCAGCCAGCTTCCACGATGCCCAGTGGTTCCCCCTCCTGGAATTCACATCCTGTGAACCCCTGCCCCACTCACTGCGCCACGGCTGGTCTGTGTGGCCAGTAGACTCTGCAGAAGTGATGCTGTCACTTTTAAGGTTGGGTCCTGAACAGTGCTGCGGCTTCCATCTTGGTGCCTCCTCCTCTCGCTCTCCTCCTCGCTCTCCTCTTCCTCCTCCAACTCTGTCTCTCTGTCTTTCTGTCTCTCCAAATCTCTCCCCACCCTTCCCACTTCTCTCTTGGATCCTTTTCTTTGTGGAAGCCGGAGGCCATGTCCTGAGGAGCCCTGTGGAGAGGCCGCATGCCAAGGAACCTCAGCCTCAGTCGCTTGAGCGAGCGTGGCTACAGGTCCTCCTGCTTGTGCGGAGCCTTCATGACTGCACCATGCCATCTGCATGGTTGACTCTTCCTGCAGGAAAGTATCTTGGGTCTAGTAAGAGCTGGAGACATTTACTCATTACCCACCTACTGAGTGGACAGCTGATCATGAATAAACTCAGGAAGGTAGGAGTGTGAGAAGATGCTTCTAATAAATGAGCTAGAGAGACTTCTTTGCGGCAGTTACTAAGCATTACATCACAATGTTTTGCTGTTCTGTGATGGAAAAGGGGAAGGGAAGTGAACTGATATTTTGTAAGTGTCAACAGTAATGATACCTACTCTTCACTGTTTCCCACCTCTACCTGCTTCACATTCTTTTTACATGCATGGTGTTAATTCATCCTTCCTTTAACAAACAGGTGAGGTAATGGAGGCTCAGAGAGGTATAGTGATTTGCCCAAGGTCACATAGCCAGGCAGTGTGTGAGTGTGGGTTCAGCCCAGCGATGTCTCCTTGCAAAGGGGTGAATAGTGAATGGGACAGATGTGGAAGGGACAGTGCATCAGAGCTTGAAGGCACTGACGTTCTATAGATGGTGATCATGTTATCAAAAAAAGAAAAATTGAGACATACTGACTGAAAAAATATTTTTTATCAGGTGTATGAATTTATAAGAAAAAGAATCTTAAAAGACAGTCAAATAAATTGCTTGTTTTGAAAAGAAAGTTACATGAAGAGAAAACAAAATTATGCAGAAAGGTTTTTACCTATCAGTGTTAGGCCATATCATATCAGAATGTTGGAAATTGGGAAGACCCTGGAAGTGAGGCACTTATGGTCATCATGGCTACATGATCTGGTTATTCCAGATTAGTTCTAAGGATTGAAGCTTTGGTCACTCTATCTTCCTGGTGAAGCAGCTGGCTGGGTTTCAGGTCCTGGCTATTCCTGTGTCAATCATACTAATTTTTAAGTAAAATTTTAATTTTTTGATAACTTCAGATTTGTCAAAACTAAGGAACATTGTTCTTAAGTAAACTGTAGATGGTATTCAGATTTCACCAGTTTTTCCATTAATGTCCTGGGGCTCAATTCAGGATACCTTACTGTGTTTCTCACACATTTTGAGTGAACTTGAATTTGCTCTCAAAACCTTGGACCCTGAGCTGAAGTCCTACTAGTTAATCAGGAATCCATTCAGCTGTACCTTTAAGGGATAGCAGCCCAAAAACTTCTTGTGCTTTAAGCCCATTTCCTCCAGTGGCATGGTGGTCACAGTGGGTAGATATATTTCATCTCCTGGGCCGATTGTAATCTGTTGGTGGGTCTGCGTAGTGTGTCAGGAATGAGGAGACCACATCTGAATACCATGATCAACTAGCAAAGTCTGTTCTAGTCATGGGAGTAGAGAGGAGTGATGTGTGCTGAGTATATGCCTTCAGCCCCAGAATGTTTCACATTTCAACATTCTGTCCCCATGTCTAGGAGGGGAAGTCATATTTGAGTGCAGGATTATGGAATGAGGTATCTCTACCATCCTAGGCACACTTAGACAAGGGTAGTGGTTGTGGTGGTGATGATGATGTAAACATAGCTGCTGCTGCTAAGTCGCTTCAGTCGTGTCCAACTCTGTGCGACCCCATAGACGGCAGCCCACCAGGCTCCCCTGTCCCTGGGATTTTCCAGGCAAGAACACTGGAGTGGGTTGCCATTTCCTTCTCCAGTGCATGAAAGTGAAAAGTGAAAGTGAAGTCGCTCAGTTGTGTCTGACTCTTAGCGACCCCATGAACTGTGGCCTACCAGGCTCCTCCATCCATGGGATTCTCCAGGCAAGAGTACTGGAGTGGGGTGCCATTGCCTTCTCTGTAAACATAGCTAGGTACCATTTATTGAGTGCTTCTTAAGTCTCAGGCACTGTATTAAGTTTGCCACGCAGATATTGTGCTTATTCCTTAGAACAGCCCTGTGAGGTAGGGCACGATTGTCATTCCCATTTTATAAATGACAAAATTAAGACATAGGTAAGGAATTTTTTCCAACTCCTGCAGCTTTAAGTTTCCTTTTAGAGGAATCATTGTTCTCCAGCAAGGCAAGGGTCTGCCAAGTGCTGTCCATTCAGAGGTTCTCTGTCTCAGGCCGCACGTCACACCATTCTCCTTAGGTGTTGATCATTATCTGACCAAGTAAACTGTTTTGGGCTTTGGCAACTGCAGCATTCTGTGGGATTTATTCAGAGGCATTTGGGGCAAGAGCAGGACTGAGTGCAATTTCACAGAGGTGGCAAATAGGGAGGGCCAAGAGCTGTATGCACAAGAGAACGTCTGCAGGGTTCAGGAATTGAGAAATGATTTCCTTAAATGTGTAATGTATATCTGTGCCAGGGATGCAGATTAAAATCTGGGGTTTCAAAGGAAAAATTGCCGTCCCCCTAAAGGAAGTTCTTCATTGATTGCAGGAAAAAACAGATTTATTTTTTTTTGTTTTGGTAGGTAAAGTTCTCAGTAATCTGAGCCCTTACAAGGTTGTGAAACCCCATCTGCCCCAGGGCTCTCCTGGCCGTACACCCCAGCCTGACTGTTACCCCAGTTTTTATTTCCAGCCTCCTTTCCTTTGCTCACTCTCTCTGCTGAGAGCACCCTCGCTCCCTACTCTTTTCCTTTTCAGAGTCCCTTTCTTGTGGATGCAGCTTCTCTTCCCCAGGCCTGTCTCCCTGCTGTGTCCTGGCTGGAAGCCTCTGGAAGGCAGTGTTGTATGCGATGTTCTCAGTGCTTGGCCCAGGGCTTGGGGGTGAAGTGGTTCAGGAAGTTTCATAGGCCGATCAGTGTCTCTTAAAAAGTGAGCACATGTGTAGCCAAGAGGAATCTTCTTTCAGCTACATCTTCAGAACTGCAGGAGCTCCTTAGACAGGAATATCTGTGGCCAGGGCAAAGATTAAAGCGCTGTACTTTTGTCACACTCTTACTGCACTGTGCGCTGAACACGTGTCCCCTAATCTCACTCACTGAAGTCCTCTGGGCAGGTGGTTTTTCCCCTTTTATCGAGGAGGTTATGGAGACTGAAGTTACTTGGCCAGGGACCCACAGCTGTCAGGAATTCTTGCTGATCCTTGAACCCAGCAGCTGCCCAGAGTGCAGGCTCCCAATCCGGAAGGACATTAGAGTTGAGAAAGATGGCGGGGCCAGGATGCAGGGTTTGGGGCAACCTCCTCCCCTCCACCTCACCGTGTCTCCCACTGCCCACCCATGATCAGAAGCCCAGGCTGCTCTGTTGTATCATCTCCCAAATACCTTCTCCCCTCTTGCTGGGGAGTTGTAGTTGCATGTTCCTTAAAATGCAATTATAAAGACAAAATATAAAAAGTAGTTACCTAAAGCTTTGCAGAATCTTCAAAGTGTATTAAAACTGTTCTACTTAATATCAGTTCAGCTCAGTCGCTCAGTCATGTCCGACTCTTTGCGACCCCATGAACCGCAGCACGGCAGGTGTCCCTGTCTATCACCAACTCCTGGAGTCCACCCAAACCCATGTCCATCGAGTCGGTGATGCCATCCAACCATCTCATCTCTGTCGTCCTCTTCTCCTCCTGCCCTCAATCTTTCCCAGCATCAGGGTCTTTTCAAATGAGTCAGCTCTTCGAATCAGGTGGCAAAAGTATTGGAGTTTTAGCTTCAATATCAGTCCTTCCAATGAACACCCAGGACTGATCTCTTTTAGGATGGACTGGTTGGATCTGCTTGCAGTCCAAGGGACTCTCAAGAGTCTTCTCCAACACCACAGTTCAAAAGCATCAATTCTTCTGCGCTCAGCTTTCTTCACAGTCCAACTGTCACATCCATACATGACTACTGGAAAAACCATAGCTTTGACTAGACGGACCTTTGTTGGGAAAGTAATGTCTCTGCTTTTTAATATGCTGTCTATATTGCTCATAACTTTCCTTCCAAGGAGCAAGCATCTTTTAATTTCATGGCTGCAATCACCATGGGCAGTGATTTTGGAGCCCAGAAAAATAAAGTTGGGAAAACAGAAAGAAATAAAAATAAAGTTGGGGAAACAGAAAGCTGGAGCCCAGAAAAATAAAGATGGGGAAACAGTGGACTGTTTCCACTGTTTCCCCATCTATTTGCCATGAAGTGATGGGACCGGATGCCATGATCTTAGTTTTCTGAATGTTGAGCTTTAAGCCAGCTTTTTCACTCTCCTCTTTCACTTTCATCAAGAGACTTTTTAGTTCCTCTTCACTTTCTGCCATAAGGATGGTGTCATCTGCATATCTGAGGTTATTGATATTTCTCCTGGCAATCTTGATTCCAGCTTGTGCTTCCTCCAGTCCAGCATTTCTCATGATGTACTCTGCATTTAAGTTAAGTAAGCAGGTTGACAATATACAGCCTTGACGTACTCCTTTTCCTATTTGGAACCAGTCTGTTGTTCCATGTCCAGTTCTCACTATTGCTTCTGGACCTGTATACAGGTTTCTCAAGAGGCAGGTCAGGTGGTCTGGTATTCCCATCTCTTTCAGAATTTTCCACAGTTTCTTGTGATCCACGCAGTCAAAGGCTTTGGCATAGTCAATAAAGCAGAAATAGATGTTTTTGTAGAACTGTCTTGCTTTTTCGATGATCCAGTGGATGTTGGCAATTTGATCTGTGGTTCTTCTGCCTTTTCTAAAACTAGCTTGAACATCTGGAAATTCATGGTTCGCATATTGCTGAAGCCTGGCTTGGAGAATTTTGAGCATTACTTTACTAGCATGTGAGATGAGTGCAATTGTGTGGTAGTTTGAGCATTCTTTAGCATTGCCTTTCTTTGGGATTGGAATGAAAACTGACCTTTTCCAGTCCTGTGGCCACTGCTGAGTTTTCCAAATTTGCTGGCATATTGAGTGCAGCACTTTCACAGCATCATCTTTTAGAATTTGAAATAGCTCAACTGGAATTCCATCACCTCCACTAGCTTTGTTCGTAGTGATGCTTCCTAAGGCCCACCTGACTTCACATTCCAGGATGTCTGGCTCTAGGTGAGTGGAAGTGATCACACTTCATGATTATCTGGGTCGTGAAGATCTTTTTTGTACAGTTCTTCTGTGTATTATTGCCACCTCTTCTTAATATCTTCTGCTTCTGTTAGGTCCATACCATTTCTGTCCTTTATTGAGCCCATCTTTGCAAGAAATGTTCCCTTGGTATCTCTAATTTTCTTGAAGGGATCTCTAATCTTTCCCATTCTATTGTTTTCCTCTATTTCTTTGCACTGATCGCTGAAGAAGGCTTTCTTATCTCTCCTTGCTATTCTTTAGAACTCTGCATTCAAATGGGTATATCTTTCCTTTTCTCCTTTGCTTTTCACTTCTCTTCTTTTCACAGCTATTTGCAAGGCCTCCTCAGACAGCCAGTTTGCTTTTTTGCATTTCTTTTTCTTGGTGATGGTCTTGCTCCCTGTCTCCTGTACAATGTCACGAACCTTCGTCCATAGTTCATCACTTAATATAAATATAAATATTATATAATATAATATAAATGACTATAAATGTTACAAAGAAATGACATAAATAGAATTTTTGTAAGTGGTTAAATTTGGTAAATTTCGAAGTTGAGTTGGTCATTGAGCAAACCGATTCTTTTGGGGAAGAGATGTGTGGCCATTTGGGCCCCGTCAGGGCTGGTGCTAGCCCATGCAGTGGGCAGTTGGGCTTGATTCTGTCGGGAATTTCAATGAAATATGTAGAATGAGACTAGAAATTGCCTACCGAGGCCCAAAGGGTGAGTGTTTACCCACTGGCTCTGATCTCTAGGTGGAGGGAAGTTCCACAGGTGGTATGTCTTTGGCTCTTCCATGACAGGATGAGCTTCTGGAGGCCGTAGGCAGAGAAGCTAGGCAGAAAGCAAGACATGCAGAGTGCAGGGAGACATGCTACTGTGCACAGACTGCATCTGTGTACAACGGGCTGCTGCAGAAATTGCGGAGCAAAATGATGGACTGAGAGAATAGCACACAAGGCATGAAACAGCCAGCATGCCAGCCTCAAAGACACGCTGGTGCCTCCAGACATGCCCTGGGCTTTCCTTCACCTCCTTTCCTCAAGCAGTTCCTCCTCCTAAGTTGTCACGTTTCTGCCATGCAAAATGGAAAATGGTAATTCGTTTTACCAGCATCCCATTTAAAGATCTTCCTATAGGCTGTATTTGCTGCTCTTAGCCTAGGATTTGGGCACAGAGCCTAATGGAAGTCGTTATGTCATTAGGGATTTATTAAGTTCATAGCAATATTATCTAATATTAGATGTATTATATTCATAGTAACATTTACATGTCCAGGGCAGGTTGGAGAATATTTTGGCTCATTTGCTGTAGAGTTTGTGTGTGGTTTACACATTCATCTTCAAACTAGCCAGACTTCTTAGGGTCTTCCCAAGGTCAGACACAGAAGTGCCAATGCCCATCACAAGATAAACGTGTGTTACAGATGTTGGGGGGATTACAAAGTTCCTTTTCTCAACATAAACTGTTTGTGGTTCTCTCTGTTCCTTTGTCTAGGTAAGTTTATTTTTCCTGACTGCCATTACCGACTAAACTCTGTCTGCCTCACTTGAAAGCTCCTGGGAGGTGGAGAGACTGAGTTTCTGGAGGTGGAATTGACTATAGATTATATTAAAGACCAGGATTTGAAGAAACAGAGCTGGTTGGCAATTAACCCACTTCCCTGTGATCCTCAAATAGGAAGTCTACTTTCAGCTTTTGGGGGATCTCTGCTCTGGAAGAAATCCTAACTCTGTCATAGAATGAATGGGATGCATGCTACTGAACACTCATTCATTCATTAAACATTTCCCAAGTACTCACTGTGTGTCAGGCAGGGCTGGGCTCCATACTACACACATGTGATCTCATTTAGTTCTCTTCATAACCCTCTGAGGTGGGTAGTGTCCTCATTTTACAGATGTGGTTGGTTTGATCAAAAAGATGTCAGTAAAAATTCCCTCCAACCTCAACCTTTGTGCTATTTTTTTCATATTTTTTTACTTCTATAGATGTTATGAACTCCGCAATACATTATTATTATATCATTAAACAGTTAATGATATTTTATTGCCATCCTAGGGTTTAGAATATGCATCTTTAATTTTTCAGTTTGCCCTCAATGTATCACTTCATGAATAGCATAAGCAGTTTGTAATAGTCTACTTCCAATTTCTCTCATCTTTTGTGCTATTCTTATCGTGTATTACTTTTACATAGGCTATAATTCCACAGTCTTTTATTTCTATTTTTGCTTTAAACACTCAGCCTTAAAAAGTTGCTTAGAAGATCTTTTATATTTCCTTTCGTTTATACAGTTTCTGGAGCTCTTCACTTCTCTCTGCAGGTCTGTGTTTCAGTCTTGTTTTATATTCTTTTCACCTGAAGAACTGAACTTTAAAATTGGAGAAGGTAATGGCACCCCACTCCAGTACTCTTGCCTGGAAAATCCCATGGATGGAGGAGCCTGGTGGGCTGCAGTCCATGGGGTCACTAAGAGTTGGACACTACTGAGCGACTTCACTTTCACTTTTCACTTTCATGCATTGGAGAAGGAAATGGCAACCCACTCCAGTGTTCTTGCCTGGAGAATCCCAGGGACGGGGGAGCCTGGTGGGCTGCTGTCTGTGGGGTCACACAGAGTTGGACACGACTGAAGTGACTTAGCGGCAGCAGCAGCACCAGTCTACTGGTAATTCCTTCTCTCAGCTTTTACTTTTCTGAAAAAAATTTAAATTTTGCTCTCATTTATGAAAGGTATTTATTCCTGGAGGTAGAACTCTGTGTTGACAGTTATTATTTATCTTAGTACTTTTATGTTGCCACTTCCTTGTCCTCTGTGTTGTATAGTTTCCGATGAGAACTTTGTTGTCATTCTTATACTTCCTTAATTTATCTGAGTTGCCTTTGAGATTTTCTCTTTGTCTTTCAGTGTTTTGAATACGATATGTCTATTTTTATTTATTTTTAATAATCCTGCTTGGGGTTCTGCAATCTTTTTTGGATTTGTGATGACATATTTTATTACTTTAGTAAAATTATCAGCTATTACTTTAGATATATCTTCTACACCATCAAGTCTTTCTTTTTCCCTCTGGGATTTCAGTTACATGTGTATTAGATTATTTACCTTGTCCCAAGTATATTTAAAGCCCCTCATTGTCCTCACTCTCCTCCTCTTTCTCCCTCATCTCTTCCGGCTCCTCTTTCTCCTTCCTCTGTGTTTTACAGTTTGGGTGATTTCTATTGATCTAGCTTCATGGATTCTTTCCTCATTCATATTGCGTCTTCTGGTGATCTCAGGGCATTCTCCATCTCTGTTACCGTATGTGCCTTCATGAGACTCCCCTCTGTTTCCACTCTCTCAGGCGTGACTCTCTTGAGCTGAGATTGCTCACATATTTCTTCTTTTTTGTGTGTAAATTGGGAGGATAAATCTAGTGCTTATTATCATTGCCAGAATCACCCTTTTACTTCAAATATGTCCATGTCTTTATATTTCAAACTTATTTCTTGCAGACAGCATGTTGCTAGTTTCTTACTTACTTGGATTAGCAGGTAGAGTGTGATTTTTCTAAATCTAGGTCAACATTGAGAACAACTATAGTCTGTGTCCGTGGAAGCACAGAGGTGAGGACTTGCTTCACTGAGCACTTGATATCCTCATCTCTAGGGAGTGATATGTGGGTAGTGCCCTGGCTGCAGACTTTGGGTTCAAATACACCTGGCTTCACAGCCCTCTTGCCCGGATTCCTTAGCCTCTCTGAGCCCTGGTTTAAGTCATGTACAAAGAGGAATAACAGATGGGGTACTAAGGACTAAGTGCAGTGACCGCCCCCGTCTCTGTCTGCTTTACCACAAGGCCTGGTACACAGTAGATGCTTATTAAATGCTTTTGAATGAATGAGTGCTTTCAAGAGTTCTGCTGGCTCATTAAAATAAATGAATAAATAGTCCCCAACCAATCATTCCATTCCTTAAGATCCTATATATGGAAAATGATTTTTTGCCCTGACCACCAATTTTACCGCCTCCCCTTGTTCAATACAATGTTTGCTTTCTCTAATGAGATTTTCCAAATTAATTGGAATACATTAATTTATGTGGTTACCACCCCACAAAATGCCATCTGTACTTTGCTTTTTTTCTTAATATAAACATTCAATTTAGGAGACCTGTTAGAAAGGAGCCTGATTCAGGAGTCAGGAACACAAACATTTCTTGCCAGCTTGGTTGCCATGTGACTTTGGACAAACCCTTTAACCTTTCCTGAGCCTCAGTTTCCTTATCTGTAAAAGAGGATAAGTGACTGAAGATGAGTGTGAGAATCATAGAACTGGCCTCAGATACTAAGCATCCTCCATTCTCTCTCTCACCTTTTACTCCCTTATCACATCTCCCTCCTATGACTCCACTAGATGTAGGCAGGCGCTCCAGCCAACTTTAAAGGGTACACAGTGAGGACAGGTAGGGGGTGTGGAGGACTCTTCTGGTTCTCATTTGGCACTGCTGGCTGCTGCTGCTAAGTCACTTCAATCGTGTCCAACTCTGTGCGACCCCATGGACGGCAGCCCACCAGGCTCCCCCGTCCCTGGGATTCTCCAGGCAAGCACACTGGAGTGGGCTGCCGTTGCCTTCTCCCTCATTTGGCACTAGATGTTGCTTTTGGTCTCCTCCTTCATACCTAGCTAAACCTTTAAGTCGTTCCCCTGTTTGCCCTGGATCCTGGAAACAGTAGAATATCAGCTTTGGAATCAGAAGAATTGCACAATGTTGCCTCTCCAGATGACAGTCTCTCTTTAGAAACAAGCTCTGGGGAAGTGACTCTGCTAGCGGCCCCTCCTCTTCCCCAAGTTCTAAAAGTCTAATTTGCATTAAGTGGACAGGTCCTGTCTACCTGGCACTGCCTTCAGAGGGAGGCAACCCTTTCTAAGGCCCTGGGCATTGTGGGGAAGGGAGAGGCAGAGGAAAGGAGGATTTCTTTTCCGTTACTTGATACAGTGAGTAGGTCTTTTGTCACTTTGTGACTTAAAGCGTGGTCCATGGACCAGAGCAGAGGCGTCCCTGGTGCTTCTTAGAAACACAGAAACAACCTCACCCAGGACCCAGTGAACCAGAATCTGCAGCTGGACAGACCCAGGCAATTCGTATGCACATTAAAGTGTGAGAGGCACTGTCTCCTCAGTCAGTGAGGAAAACTTGGGGCAGCAGCAGTGTCAGGTGTGTGCAGTCAGCAGCATTTGGTGCAGACGATGGAGCTGTCAGATGGCAAGGACAAGGTTCAGGGGGGTCTGTGGAAAGGTGGCTTGAACTGAGATGGCTCCATGGCCAATGGGGCTTCCGTCCAGAAGAGGCCGCCTCCTATTGCTCCCTTAGGTATAGGGTTGTCACTTCACTTTTGGCTAGTGTATTTTGAAGCTTTAAAATTTTGATTAAGTCCAACTTATCCATTTTTCTTTTATTGCTTGTGCTTTTGGTGTCATGTCTAAGAACCCGTTGGAAGCTCCAATGTCATGAAGATTTAGTCCTATGGTAACAGTTTAAAGTTTAGCTCTTACACTGAGCTTCTTGAT
This sequence comes from Bison bison bison, assembly GCF_000754665.1. NCBI lineage: Eukaryota > Metazoa > Chordata > Mammalia > Artiodactyla > Bovidae > Bison > Bison bison. Next base: position 12,287,974 of record NW_011494867.1, on the reverse strand, counting down.
CCATTTGAGTTGCTTATTGTATAGGATGTGAGGTAGGGGTCCAGCTTCATTCTTTTGCAGGTAAACAGGCTTTGATTTCCTTATTCAGAGGATCTCTCTAACTATTGTGTGGAGAATAGCCAGGGGCAAGAAGGAAGCAGGGGGACTAATTTCCCACTGTTCCATGATAATCTGTCTCTGAGACTAATAAAGTTAGAGGAAATGGTTAGAAACCCACTACTGGACAGCCATCATAGCCATAATTGATTCAGGCAAGAATCATTACTGGATGCTAGCATGAAAGTTTCTTGAGGAACAGAGTATGTGGTCTCAAAGAACCTCCCTATGAGAAACTTGTTACAAAGGGTAAAAAACAAACTTCACAGTGAAGAAGCCTGAGAGACACTGCCTTAGTCAATAGTGATATCATCATGTGCAAACAGAATTCATGGGCTTTCTGATACAGTGCCCTGAGAAGGACACAGCATCACTTTCTGGGTTCCCTGCCCAGAAAGCACACCCTGACTCTGATCATGACCAAATACCAGACAAACTTAATTTGAAGGACATTCTACTCAATGATTGGCTCCAGAAAGACCAGAAAGACTGAGGAATGTTCCAGGTGAGAGGAGACTAAAGAGATGGAACAGCAGAACACAGTGTGTATTCTGGGACTTTTCTTTGGTGTGAAGGACCTTCTCAGCGTAGTGAGTATAATGCAAGTAAGGTCTGTAGATTGGCGACATCAATCAGAGCGAATTTCCCAATTTTGAGGTGCTGCACCAGGTGCTGTAGCTGAGAAGGCAATTTCTCTGTTTAAAGAAACACATGAAGTGCATAGGGACTGAAGGTGATCATGTCTGCACGACAGCTTACCCTCCAATGGCTCTGAGAACAAATGTGCAAGAGAAGGCAGATGTGGGAAGACGTTGCCACCTGGATGTGTCCAGCTTAAGAGTACAGTACAGGGGATTTTTTTTTTTTTAATACTCTTCTGAACTTTTTTGCCACCCTGCTTATTTAACTTATATGCAGAGTACATCATGCGAAATGCTAGACTGGATGAAGCACAAGTTGGAATCAAGATTGCCGGGAGAAATATCAATAACCTCAGATATGCAGATGACACAACCCTTATGGCAGAAAGTGAAGAGGAACTAAAGAGTCTGATGAAAGTGAAAGAGGAGAGTGAAAAAGTTGGCTTAAAATGCAACATTCAAAAAACTAAGATCATGGCATCCGGTCCCATCACTTCATGGCAAATAGATGGGAAAACAATGGAAACAGTGACAGACTTTATTTTCTTGGGCTCCAAAATCACTGCAGCCATGAAATTAAAAAATGCTTGCTCTTTGGAAGAAAAGCTATGACCAACCTAGATAGCATATTAAACAGC
>NW_011494867.1:12238728-12286390 GCF_000754665.1 Bison bison bison | reverse complement strand
GAGAGTCCCTTGGACTGCAAGGAGATCCAACCAGTCCATCCTAAAGGAAATCAGTCCTGAATATTCATTGGAAGGACTGATGTTGAAGCTGAAGCTCCAATATTTTGGCCACCTGATGTGAAGAACTGACTCACTGGAAAAGACCTTGATGCTGGGAAAAATTGAAGATGGGAGGAGAAGGGGATTACAGAGGTTGAGATGGTTGGATGGCATCACTGACTCCATGGACTTGAGTTGGAGCAAGCTCTGGGAGTTGGTGATGGACAGGGAAGCCTGGTGTGCTGTAGTCCATGGAGTCACAAAGAGCTGGACACGACTGAAGACTGAACTGAACTGAACTGAACTTTTTTTGCAAGTCTGAAATTGTAAAAATAAAAAGTGTTTGGGGAAAAAAGAGAATCTTGCCCCTTAAAAAAACACGACATACCCGGGGACCTCTGCACTGTCACTGATAGGGTGTTTGATGGGCTAGTTGGCTACTCTGGTGTTCCCAGGATGGCCATCAGAGCAATATTGAACAGCACCAGGCATCTCCTCCACCACGGCACCCTGCCTGTGGGCCTCACGCAGCCTTTCATCCTGAGCTGCTCGTACCAACAGCCACTCCTCTTGGGTGTCCTGGCTGCCAGGTATCCTTCAATCTTCACATGGGCCCTATTCTTATTTCCATTTTACAGATGAGGAGAGTGAGGTTCAGAAAGAGGAAAGCAGAATCGAATTTGGAAATGCGTCTGTCCAGCTCTGCTCTTGAGCAGTTTGCCTCCACCCCTGCGTCTCATTCTCTTGTTCACTTGTTTATCATCTGTCTTCCCAGCCTCAGCTCCTTGAGGGCAGGGCCCTTGTCCTGTTCTGCTCACTGATGTATCCCAAGGAACTGGCTCAATGCCTGCCTGTGACAGAAAGTCAGTATCTCCTGAGTGGAAGACCATAATGGGGCTTAGCACACTTCATAGACAGGCGTTGGGCTTGAACCTCAGCTCAGATCCTGATTCTGCTACTGAGAAGCTGTATGATCTTGGATAAGTTAATTAACTTTGCTGGAACCCAGTTTCTGAATCTATGAAATACAGATTCTGCCCCTACCTCTTAGGGCTTGTGGTGAAGAGCTAATGGACCAAAGTGCTTATTGTAGTCCCTGACATTGCGTGGATTCTCAGACCCCACTTATTGAATGAAGGAACGAACAGCAGTTTCAAGTGGGCACTATCTCACTGAGACCCTACTTCCTCATATAACAGTGTTTATTGGGAGCAATATGGAGGGCCTTACCTGGAGACCTTAACTTCTGTAACAAACCACGTGGAACTGTTGTCTATGCATTTAGTTGTGTGTTTCCTCCCGTGTGTGTGCTGAGCTGGCAGGGACCCTGTCTGCCTCATTCGGGTTGTACCGTCAGCATGCCCACAGCTGTAGCCCAGGGCAGCCAGGCCTGCTTGCTGCTTGACGATTGACTCAGCATGTTTTGCTTTTTGACGTATTTACTAGGGTTCTCCCCATTCTGGGTCCTGTACTGGACACTAAGCACCTGCCTTCCTGCCCTTGATTTCTTCTCTGGGGCCCTCAACCTGCCTCATGATTGGGGTTCCCGTGGCCGACCCAGTGGCCTACCCCTAAAGCTTGCCTTGGGCTGCTCTCCCGGCCCCAGGAAGCCCTGTGCCCTCTGGCTCACATGCCTGTTTGTTACCTGACCTTTGCAGTATGCTGCTGGGCAGCCCTGGAAGCTCCTGTTATTGCAGCTCCTGCAGCAGATAAGCGAGCACATGGAGGCTGATCCAGCCTTTTCCCCACACCTCGTGTCCATGTTTATTTCCTCTCCTGACTGGGACTGAAGAGGCTAAAGTGCTCTGGAGATCACAAGGATGGCCAGCTCGCTGGACACCTCTGAGCTGGATGCCTGATGTCCTGCACGTGCTGGCCAGCAGGTGGCGCCGTCCTACATTTTATGGGCTGGGAGGTGAAGGCGAGCAGAGAAATCCTCCAAGGGTGACTTTAAGATCAAGGGAAATTCATGGGCATTTGGACCAGTTTTCTGGAAGAAAAACAATTCTGAACATAAAATAATGAGTTAAAGCTTCCATTCACGTTTTGTATTTGAGTTTTGAGTTCTGTTTGTAGGAGGACCCATCTTGAGGGTCAGAAGACATTTTTTTCTGTTTGTTTTGCCTGGAAGTCCTGCAGGAAGGGCTGGTGGGGCTGAGAACCCAACTTTGTTTTTCTAAGAGATTGAGGAGGTAGGCTCTGGGCTGTGTCCTTTCCTCTGTGTCCCTGGATGAGTTGCAAGAGAGAAGCAGGGGTAAAAGTCCTGATGCCCATGAGGTGTTGTGGCTGTGAGTTGATGACTGTGAGGGGCTCTCCCTGTGCTGCTGCGTAGAAAGCAGGGCTGTGGCTGGGCTGGTGCCTTGGTACTGTAGTCAGAGACGGTGGGGGCCTTGGCCACGCGTCTTTGATTGAGGGGCTTTGTTGGGGAATACAGCCCTGCTTACTGTTACAGGGAGGTGGCGCTGGCACTGCAGAGCACCCGCTCTGCACAGGGAGCTGGGAAGACACAGATGAGAACCCCCAACCCTGCCTCTCGGACCTCAGAGGGGAGAGGGTGCCACAGTCTCTCTGGAGGTTCTGGCTGAGGTGCTTGTGGACAGGGAGGGAGACTAGTCTGCCTGGGTGAGGTGGTAGGCGTCATGGGAGAGGTGACAATGAATTTCTTTAGGAGAGGACGTATGGGAAGGGTATTTTGAGCAGAGGGCACAGCCCAGGCAAAGGCATGGTGATGGGAAAGCTTCAGGCGTGGTGGAGGGTGGGCCGTGGGTGCATGGTAGGCCCATGTGGATGTGGACTTCACTCAGGCCCACGGGTTCTGGGTGGGGCCTTTGGGGTGACTTTTTAATCAGTGCTCTGTGCTACTGAAGCATGACTTCCCAGTGGCTTTTCTTAGAGCCCACAGCTCAGCCTTAAACTGTAGAGAGGGGGAGTGATGGATTCACACTTCCCTACTTCCTGCGTTTTACTTAACGTCTCCCTTCCTTCTCAGGTGGGGGCCTTGTCCATGTCCCCTGCTGCACTCATGGTCTGGGTGCTCCCTCAGGCAGAGGCCTTGCCATGCTGGCCTTTGCTGTTGATCTCTAGAGCTGGGCCTCAGCACCTCCCGGGCTCCCACCTGGCCAGGTTAAGTTTGTCAATGCCTGTTTGAATGTCCAAGGGTTTTATCTGAGGACATCCAACTGAAGTTTCAAAGACAGTTGGCTCAACTCAGTAAACAAATGTGGAGACCCTGGTTGTTGTGGCTTCTGGTTCCTGTGTCGTTTCTCCCCGTCGTGTGAACGCCTGCTCGGCCTGCCCTCCTCAGGGGCTCTTTCACTGGAACCAGCACACGGTCCAGCCTGGAGCCCCTCCTGGTTGATTCTTTGTGCTGCATTTGGCTTTCTCTGGAGGGGCCTGTGGGCCAATCTGCTGTGGCAGGGGCAGTGCTGGGGGAGTTGGGCTCAAGCCTGGGGACATCACAGCTGCCTATGTCCAGATGGGGATGGGGGGAATCCACTGGTGGAAGCGCCCTTGAATTTCAGGGTTTCGAGGGGAAGAACAGCCCAGGTGCCTCCGCCTAAGCCACGGAACCGTGTCACCAGAGCTGGGGGCAGGGCAGGGGCCCAGTGTTGGGCCGCAGAACAACATTTTGGTTTTCACCTTCAACACTGAACAGCCATTAAATGGAAAGGAGGCCTGTGTCCCTCCCTCGGCAGCCACGCCGCCCGCTGTCCCGGCACCTCACAGAGCGGCTTTTGTTCGGGGTCCAGAGTGTAAAATTGGAGTGTCAGGTTGTCGGTGCGCACATTTTGAATTTCCTGGCTTTCATCAGCTGCGCCACTCAAACGACAATATTTAATCCCAAATGTTTCCTTCCCTTCCTCTCCCCCTCCTGTTTCATAAACAAGGGGGCTTTCCCCCTTTTCTCTCTGGTAGACTTTGCTGCCATTTCTTCAGTCACAGTGAAAATATACTTGTGATTTTTCTCTCATGTCTCTGCAGTTACACATTCCAGGGACCTTGGGAGAACCTGACTTTCTGGGACCTGGTATAATGTAACCTTCTTGCTGAGCCCTCCAACCCCACCAACTGTGTCATAAAGGAGAGCTGGATGCATTTACTTCCAGGGCTCAGATGGCGCAGCAACAACTCCATGCCATTTTATCCTCTTGGATGTGGCTAGGGTCCAGTTGCCCATTGGTTTTTCTGTACAGGGATTTTTTCATGGTAGTCATTAAAGAATGATTTGTCCTAGGTGGGAGAATTAGCCACCTAAATTTTAAAACTTGAAGTTTCTTTTCGTTGCTTGGTGACTCCGAGAAGTAATTGCTGAGCAAGACAGCTCTTGTGAGACAACAGGAAGATTCTGATAATATCCCATCTGGATTTTCTAATGACCGTCTATACATGTGTGTGTAACGTCACTTTACATCTTGCACTAGAGCATTCCAAGTCACATTCCATGTAGAGAAGCAGCGTGCTGTCCTAAGATGAGGCACTCTGGGGTGAGAAGGAGTGGATGTGGCACCTGCTTGTGTCTCAACTGTGGCTTCTTGGCGTGTGCAGCCCTGGGTGGGTCTGAGGTCTCAGTGGGGTCTGACACCTGAGCAGTATCTGCCACCTGAGGCTTCCAAGGGCTGTGGGTTGGTCAGTTTTGTGTGTAGATGTGGTCAGGCTGTAAGACCAAATTATTTGATCAAATGCTAATCTAGGGGTTGCCGAGAAGGCTTGTAGCTGTGACCAATCAGTAGGCTGTGAGTAACCTGGATAGTCTGAGTGGGCCTCATCCAATCAGTTAAAAGGCTTGTGAACAAAGGCCGAGGTTTCCCTGGGATGAAGAATTCTGCCTCAGGACGGCAGCGTCAGATCCTGCCTGAGTTTTCAGCCTGCAGTGGCCTTACAGACTCTAGGCTTTCCCAGCTCCACAGCTGTGTGAGTCACTTCTTAAGATGAATCTCACAATGTACACATATACACATATGTAATATGTAGACATATGCATATATAAAAGATGATTGCTCCTTGGAAGGCAAGCTATGACAAACCTAGACAGTGTATTAAAAAGCAGAGACATCACTTTGCTGACAAAGGTTCATATAATCAAAGCTATGGTTTTTCCAGTAGTCATGTACTGATGTGAGAGTTGTACCATAAAGAAGGTTGAGCGCTGAAGAATTGATGCTTTCAATTCTTCCTGGAGAAGACTCTTGAGAGTCCCTTGGATGGCAAGGAGATCAAACCAGTCCATCCTAAAGGAAATCAACCCTGAATACTCATTGAAGGACTAATGCTGATGCTGAAGTTCCAATAGTTTGGGCACCTGATGCAAAGAGCCAACTCATTGGAAAGGACCCTGGTGTTCAGAAAGATAGAAAGCAAAAGGAGAAGAGGGTGACAGATGGTTGGACGGCATCACCAACTCAATGGACATTAATTTGAGCAAACTCTGTGAGATAGTGAAGGACAGAAGCCCGGTGTGGTGCGGTCTATGGGGTTGCAAAGGGTCTGACATGACTTAGTGACTGAACGACAACAACGAGTATCTCCTGGTAGTTCTGTTTCTTCGGGGAAACCTGACTGATGACTGGCTGAGACAAGCAGGGGCTTTATTCAGGCTGAGCTATGTAAGAGAACAGCAGCCCCAGGCCGTTGGTCAAGGGTCTCTGAAATCAGAAACGAGCTTCTCTGTGCCTCTCTAGGCCCTTCTAGGAGTCTTGAGTTGTTTTCCAACAGGCACATGTGTGTGGGAGGGGGAGTGATGCAGGCGTGCAGGACATGCATTGCTGTGTGTGTGCCCCCGGCAGGTGCACCCACCTCACCGGGAATCACCCACCGCATCTGAATTCATGGCCACAGGCAGAGAGTTCTGAGAGAGGGTACTGCAGGTGGTGAACTTCTAGGGTGCTTGGACCACGGAACTTCTTATGGGCAGGGGATGAATAAATATCGATGAGCCCAAGATGAGTAGTAGAGGCATGTAGCATTGTGTCATGCAAAGAAATGCAGAAGTCAGTGAGGTGGATTGTGCTAGCCTGTTGTCCACCAGCAGGCAGTGAAGCAAGTGGGTTAGCTCTTCTGGGCTGCAGGTGTAAGAGGGTGTCAACTTGGTACCTGCCATTAGGGTTCTGAGGCATAGATGTGCTGATGCAGGTGAGGAAGGAAAGGAGGGTTTCCCACGATTGAGGCCATCCACTCCAGCTGTGGTCAGCAAGGGGTTCATTGTGAGCAGAGGACTGAAAGTCATTGGTGTCCTCCTCCCATGAAGCGCTTTGTCAGAAGGAAGGAAGCCATCTCCCACTGAGGGTGGGTCTGCTTCAAGACCACCCTAAAACCCAATTCAGACAAAAGACCACATGTTGTATGAGTCCACTGATGTGGAGTGTCCAGGGTAGGTAAGCGTATGGAGACAGAAAGCCAAGGGTTGCCAGGGGCCAGGAGAAAAGGGGATGGGGAGTGACTACTTGTGGGCACAGGGTTTTCTTTTGGGGTGATGAAGGCGTCGTGGACATCTTGGAACTAGACAGAGGTGGTAGTTGTACAGTCCCATGAATACCCTAAATGCCACTCAGTTGTACATTTAAAAAATGGTCAAAGTGGTAGACTTTATGTTACGTGTTTTTTAACACACACAGGCTGGATGTGACAGACTCTTTGGATGGACGTGACAGAGACAAGATTCAGGTGAAAGGTCAGCTAATTGGCTTATGGGATGGAAGTGTCAGCAGGTGGCTGGACTCCAGGTCTCCACTGTCTTTTGGAGTAAAGGCTGCTCAGCCACATCCCAGCTTTCCACAGGGTCTCCGTCTGTGTCTTCCTCAGGCTCACGTAGAGTAACTACCGTTTCCTCTCCTCCAAAGCCTCCTGGATGCCTACAGAGGCCTGATCAGATGCAGCATTCACCAGAGACCCCGAAGCCCCAACATGGGGGTGTGTTTGGGGTGGGCAGAGGCAGACTGGGACCCAGCACACCTGGCAAAGTTGTCATGCATGGCAAGTGTGGGAGGGCAGTCATGGGGAGGTACTTCTGAGACTAAGCCCGAGGGTTCATGCCAGGACAAGATGATGGAGTAGGGCCCCACAGGACAGCCTCTGTTCCATGCGGAACTGGGCAATTAATGGATATCTTGGTGCCACGTAGGCTTTCAGTTCTGACCATCGGAGTCAACGTGACACCACAGGTGTGGGGCATGAGTGTTGGGGTGTATGTGCTGTGGGTTTGCAAGTCCATACACAACAACTTAATAATGGGTCTCGGTGGCTGGTTCTCTAGTTGATGGAACATCTATTCAACTTTTGACAACAGGCCAGTGGGGGGCTCTCTTCATCTGATCGCCAAAGATAGTTTCACCTACATTCAGGAAAGAGACTGTGAGAGCTCTAAAATAAATAAACAAAACCTAACTTCAAACAGGATTGGTGTCCTGAGGAGGTTTCCTTTCCCCACCTTAATTTTCGGATTAATCTGTTTTAGAAGTTCCTTGGCTGCTGCTGTGTGTGTGTGTTTGTGCATGCCTGTGTGTAAGAAAGGAAACACTAAGGAGAAAATGTGTCATGTTCTTCTGAAACCTCCACTGGCTAGGTTCCCTCTCTATACCTTGAGGATAGCCCTGCCTCTCATGTTCACAATCGTCTCTGAAGCCAACTTTGAAAGAATGAAAGGAAATTGGGCTACCCAGGGCCTTGTTCCCATAGTGGCTCCATGCCAGGACTGTCCTTACCTGCATATTCTGAGGTTTTTTTTTTATTAACTGAAAGTGATCTTGGTTAATAAAAATATGAAGATGAGAGCTGGATGCTTTCTGATTCCCAGCTTTGGTCCCTTTTTATGCTTATCAAGATAGGTTAACTCACTACTTAGATCCATCAGTTCCTGCTCTTGGAGGTGGGAGTCAGTGCTGTGCAACAAAGAGGAAAGACCTCTGATTTTATTAATTTTAATTTCAAATTATGGGTCACCAAAGACTCTTTTGTAATGATTTGTGAATTCTTGTGACCCAGTAGGGGGTATTAGTTATAAATGAGTTTCTTTTTTATTACTTTACAGTGTATACAAGTTGGCAAGAATATAATTTCAGGGTTAAATAGTCATTATATTTATTTTTAAAAATTCATTATATTTATTTTAAAAAGTCATTATGTTTATTTTAAAATATTCATTATATTTATATTTTGGGGCTCCAAAATCACCACAGATGGTAACTTCAGCCGTGAAATTAAAAGACACTTGCTCCTTGGAAGAAAAGTTATGACCAACCTAGACAGCATATTAAAAAGAAGAGACATTACTTTGCCAACAAAGGTCCATCTAGTCAAAACTATGGTTTTTCCAGTAATCATGTCTGGGGGTGAGAGTTGGACTATGAAGAAAGCTGAGCGCAGAATTGATGCTTTTGAACTGTGGTGTTAGAGAAGACTCTTGAGAGTCTCTTGGACAGCAAGGAGATCAACCCAGTCAATCCTAAAAGAAGTCAGTCCTGAATATTCATTGGAAGGACTGATGCTGAAGCTGAAACTCCAATACTTTGGTCACCTGATGTGAAGAACTGACTCATCTGAAAAGACCCCGATGCTGGGAAAGATTGACGGCAGGAGGAGAAGGGGACAACAGAGGATGAGATGATTGGATGGCATCACCGACTCAATGGACATGAGTTTGAGTAAGCTCTGGGAGTTGGTGATGGACAGGGAGGCCTGAAGTACTGCAGTCCATGGGGTTGCAAACAGTCGGACACGACTGAGCGACTGAACTGACTAAGTATTCAAATGATTCTGAAGTTATGGCAAAAGGTGCTGCCCCATCCCTCCTCAGGCAATCACCTTCAACGGCTTCAGTGCCTCCTTCCAGTTTCCTTCCCAAGCACTTGTATATGTATATGGATCGTAATACTTTTGTCATTTAATGCCACATTCAGTGGCAGCCAATATTTAATGTGTAGAATAATTCTATACGTATTTATTGGCTCAACTAATATTTCTGAGCACCTGCTGTGTGCCAGGTGTGATGCTGTGAGTAGCAGATTCAATAGAGAGCCATCACACAGCTCATAGCCTGCAGGCATGTTGTGCTGGGGCTAGTTTCTCTCTATCTAACAGGCTATCTAGGCGTTTTCTCCATGCTCACCCTTATGCCCTGTACTCTTCAATGTTGAGAGAAAACATTGAATTTTGATGGACAGCAAATTAACTTCCAATTGATTTTCCATTATAAAAAAAGAAGCAATGAAGGTCTCATTGAGCACCTGGGTGTTTTATAAGATTTAAAGATTCTTTGGGCAACAAGGCACAACACACCAAGCCTCGTCTAGAGAAAACTCCCACTTGCATACCACACTATTACAAATTACAGTTCTCAAAACAGAGTCTTCAAGTACAAGTTTCCATGGAGTCTTCACTAGTTAGCCTGGGAACTGATAGTTCTACAGTTATGCACATGAGGAAACTGAGGCACAGAGAGGTCAAGAAACTGGTCCAGGGTCCCAGAAGCCACAGAGCTTTGAGTTCAGGCTTTGTGATGCTTATCTAGAACTTTCCATCTCAACTCTGTCTGGAGTCTGGCTTCTCTGCTCAAAGTTTGGTCTCTGTCCCTCTGAGTATCTTTGGGAGTCGTCACAAATCTGAAGAGCAAGCACAGAACCATCTCCAACCTCCGACAGAAAGCCAGGCCTTTTCTCTTCTGTATAATGGTCCATTTCATACTCAGAACAAGGAGATTTTCCTGTTCCAGGGTGCTAAGCCTTGATTCCCTTGGAACATTAAAATATCAGGGTATGAACAATTTCCAAACGTCGCTTGTCTCATCTCTCACAGCCCTGACACCTGGAGAAGGAAAGACTTTCCAGAGGAGGAGAGATGCAGGCACATGTCACTCTGTTTGAATTATTTTTCTTAAAGGCGAACACTTTTCAATAGTCCAAAGCAGGGGCCCATCATTTGTGAGAGCTCTTTGACATGTTGCTGCTTTAAAAATTAAGTATGTGGAGTTTGCAGAATGGACACGGCCTTTCAGTTTTTTAATTTAAGGTTCAAAAAGTGCTTTCACGCTGTAGTCCCTGGGGGACAGGAAAGGCTGTTTGTTCTGTCCCCGGCCTCCAGGAAATCTGGCCCAGACCACCTACGGGAAATTAGCCTGAGACCTCAGCCTAGCTGGGAGGCGACAGCAGCGCTTCTCGGCACTGTGGCTGTAGTTCGCACTACATAATCTAATCTTTCAAGGATATTTTCCTCTGGAGAGGCAGTGAGCTGAGTAACTAAACAGACACAATGCTGCTAATCCCTCTTTCCCGAGGCTGAAGGGTTTAACTCCTTGCCTTCTGTTTTATCACAGTGAGCTCAAAGTGGGCTGTTGGGATCAACATCAGAATTTCATAAAAAACATTTGGTTTTGTACTCTGTGCTGAGACTATGCAGTGTCCCTGGTCTTACTATGTGTCTGGCATGGCTCTACAGACTTCAAACAGAGTTACTTCTACCCAGGAGGTAGGTACTGGTATTATGCACAGAGATGTTAAGTAATATGCTCAAGGTCACACAGTAAGCAAGGCATGTGGGCTGGGATTCAACCTCAGGCCTACTGCTTCAGAGTCTATGCTCTTGACCCTCATTAAAGAGGAAGGGCCCAGAATGCCTCTGAAATGTCTGCCTAGTCAATTTTCATTTATTTAGTTGTTCATTTATTCATTCATACACTTCTTCATTTGTATTCAGCCTTTGCGCTGTTTGAATGCCAAAATGATTTAGACAGAGGCACTCATTGGCCTCCCATGGGTTGGCAACCAGACATGGAAATGAATAAACCCCGAAATAACTCTGATGCAGAGAGCAGAGGGCAGCAATAGCTGTGCAAGGGCCAGAGCGGACAGTGGAGTGAGGGGAGCATTGAACTAAGAAGCAGGGGAAGGTGAGGGAGGCTTCTCAAGGGGCCAGGAGGTAGAAGGGGTGGCATTTGGCATTAAGGGTGATGATGCAGTACCTTTTGGGAAACTCCTGGGGTATGTGGTCAGCTTGGAGGGCTGTGAGAGGGAGCAGAGGTAGAGAGGAGCCTGGACTTGGTTATCTTAGCTAAGGCAGGGTTTTAATGAGAATCTTATGAAAAAGCAGTTAGTTAGGTGAATAGTTTCCTTAGATCTGGTCACTCAGCAGTCTAGGAACCAGCATTTCCAAGTGGTATATGGGGCAGGAAGCAAGGTGGTCGGTCCTTGCTAAAACCATAAGATATAGAACTTGGTTTCTGCAAAACCAGAGTCTCTCACTTCCCATCAGAATATCCACAGAACACCACTGTCCAGGACTTCTCAGCAGCTCAGGAGCTGTTGCCATATGGCTCAGCGGGCATTAGCCCTCTCCCCCACTGAAGACCTGGGCTCTAAGTGAAGCCCAGCCCCCCAAGACACAGGTCAGGGGCAGGTTCTTGACCCTCATCCATCACAGTGTGACTACCGGCTGATGCAGGATGTGAGTGGGTTCCAGCTGGTTCCATCCCAGTGGTGGCAGACAAACCATCCTTGCATTTTTGCTCTGCGGCCCCAGCCCCAGGGCAGCACACAGACCCCCGCAGAATGCCCTTCTCTCCAAGCCTGGCTTGGCGGAGCCGATGCTGAAAGTACTACTCAGCCAGCTGGGTTCAGAGGGACTCTGCAGTGGGGAATGTTGCAAAGCTATTTTGAGCTGGAAATCGCTTTTTGCTGTTTTGAAAGGTGCAGAATGATTTAGTAATTACTCCCAAACATGGGGACCTCCTTCCTCGCCTCACCTGAAGGCCCTGTCAGCTTTCACCTGTCAGACTCGTGTTGGTTTGAGGTGGGTGTCCCTTTCCCCATCCCCTCCCCTCTGCTTCCTCTGCCCTTTGTGGCCCTCCTCTGCAGCCCCTCCCACTCCCAATCTGGAGCTTGGAGGGAGTTCTAAGGCGCCTCATTAACGACTTAGATTTCTTGTGACTGCTTCTTTCTTCGTTTGTTGGTTTTCAAGCTTTCTCTTAAATAACCATATAGAAAGGGGCCCTGTTTGTTTTTATTGCTTAGTATCTCCCTGCCAATCAGTTCTTCACCAGACAAAGGCTGTGTGATCCCCAGGCTAAACAGGACTAAACAGAAGTGGGGAGCTTTTCACGCGGGAGAGGATTCCAGCAGACACACGTGCTCCTGGGAAAGTTGCCCATTTGGAAAGGCTATTTGCCAGTGATGGCGCAGATTAAAGGAGCTCACCTTTATGCCAGAATGACACCCATCTCACAGATTAGGAACCTGGCACAGTTAGTTGCTCAAGGTCACACAGTACAGTATGCAAATGGAATTTGCGTTCATGGTCTGGGGAACCACTGTCATCCCATGGAAATATAGATGAGCTCACGTATAATTCTAAATTTTCTGATAGGCTCCTTTTAAAGAATGTAAGTGAAATGAATAATACACTTTATTTAACTCAAAACACCAAAAGTATTATCAACATTATAAATATTAGTGAGTGTTTGGGCAAAATGTTTGTGTCCCCTCAAATCCAGTGCAGTGATACGTGGAGGTGGCCACATGGGGAGGTGATTAGGCTTAGAGGAGGTCATGCAAGTGGGTCCCCATGATGGAGTCAGCGTCCTTGGAAGAAGAGGAAGAGATCAGAGCCCTCTCCTATGAGAGGACACAGCGAGCAGTGGACAGACGCTGCTGCCCAGGCTCCCTGATTTGGAGGTGTTGCTGGGTGTTCATCTGCTGCCCCTGTGTCTCTGCAGGGCCGGGTGCACCAGGAAAGCGAGCTGAAGCAGTGTGGTGGGCTCAAGTCTGTATATGACTATTTCCACGTATTTTTGAAATCCAGGTGGCAAAGTTAATTTCAGACCCTTTCCTCATCAAAGACAAAGGGAAAATGGATCTGTAAGCCCCTAGTCTTCTGCTTCTACTTTGTTAGGGCGACCCTGTTTTTTTTTTTTTCCCTTCTCTAGAACATTATTATGTATTTTAATAGCAAAAAATATTACATGGGAACAATGGGGAAATATTGAAAGCATATTGTAAAAATACTAAGTGGTCCTTAGAGGCAAATTTGCACACATGTGGATTAGTAGTTTGTATAAAATGTATAATGTAACTATATTGTTTTCCATGCTAATGAAATACATCAGTCACTGAAAATGTTTTTCAAAAGGAGCTTAGTCCTTTACGTGAACTCATTTTCCTTCAGTTTATAAATTTGGAAAGCAAGGAAGTAGGGGATGTAGAAGAGGAAAAAGGAGTTAAAACACACTGCTTATTCTGGTGATGGAATGCTATTGAGTGTAACATCACCTTTGGAAGAGGAGGGTTCTACTTGCACATTTAGTTTTCTTTCAGTTCATTTATTAATTTGTTCAACAAATATTTGAGTTAGATTCTGTGTTGGGAGTGGGAGAAACCACAGAGATTAAGACCAATGTGGTCCCTGCTTGCATGGGGCTCCAAGTTCAGTGGGGGAGACAGGTAAATACTTAGAACCACAGTGTGGTTGGGACTGCAGGGAGAGTGCAGGTGTATGGGGGTTTGTAAAGAGGGGCCTACGCTGGAAGGGGGTGGTCCTGGCCAAGGGAGGTGGTCCCCAGGAATTGACGGTTGTGCTGAGACCTGAAGGGGGAGGAGTTGGCCAGGTGGACAGTGGACGGGGCCAGGATGTTGCAGGCAGAGGGAACAGCGTGTGCAAAGGCCCCAAGACTAGAAGGTGCCTGGGTACTTTGACTCCAGTCTGTGCCCAGTGTAAACTGGCAGGGGAGACTCTCTTGGCAGGTCCTGGCTGTGAAAGGAGCCCCATCCCCACCCAGCTGCCCAGCTGCGAGCACAGTGCCCATCACTGCCCACACTGCTAGGAGCCATGTGAGAGTTTCCACCCTAGGAAGCAGACCTGACTGGGGTCTGCCAGGGAATCCCAAGAGTGGCATGGAGGCAAGATGGAATTCTTTGCAATTCCCCATGTAAGCAGGGACCACATTGGTCTTATTCTCTGTAATTTCCCCAGCTCCCAACTCAGAATCTGACTCAAATGTTTGTTGAACAAATTAATGAATGACAGAAAACAAAAACAAAAACACGAAATGTGCAAATAAAACTCTCCTGTTCCAAAGGTGATGTTACACTCAATGGCGTTCCATCATCAACAGCACAGCAGGTTCCATTACAGCTGGTTCAGAGACCGAGACTGTGGAGTGTCGGGCAAGGCATGCAGCTTCTCTGAATCTCAGTTCCTGATCTGTATGCAGTCTGAGTGCACTATTTCATGTAATCTTCATAGCAACCTGTGAGATCCTTCTATTGTTAACTTGAAGCTGAGGAAAAGGAGGAACAGAGAGGTCCAGAAGCCCATCTAAGATCACACAGCTTGAAAATGGTAGAGCTGAGACTGGAATCCTTATCTTCAGGATGCTGGAGTTGAGAGCCTGTGGGAGTGGGCAGGAGGAGGGGACTGTTTGGATTCCTATGGATCACTGATCCTAGTTAACATTCACATTTGGTCAGTGAGCTCATTTACAACCGTGTTCTTGTCCCCTTCACATGTAGCATAGAGAGGGGTGAAGCATGTGACTTGGAGTGCAACTGCCTGGGTTGTACTCCTGGTTCTGTTTACTGAACCTCAGCGCCCCCTTCTGTCTAATGGGAAAATGAGGTTGGTAACTTCCAGGGCTCTTGGTAGAGTTATGTGAGTAATACTAATATGGGTACACAGTAAGTGCTCAGTAAAATGAAAACCAACCTCTGCCAGAGGGCAAACATACAAACTTCAACTGAATCATTTGGTAAATCAATTATTAAAAAAAGAATTGGGAGGAGAAAGTGAACCCTGTCATGTGGGATCCCTTGATACATTAAGTCCTGGTTTTATTTTGCTCACTCTTGATGAGAGAGGTGCTTTTGTTATTCCTGTATTTTGGATGAGGAAAATGAGACTTGGAGAGGAACGTTCTTTAGCTCAAGGCCCCTAGCAGGCAAGTGACAGGTGGATGCTCTCTGTGGCGCCCAGAGGGGTTTGCAACCCACGGTATGGCCAATCTCATCCCACTAGACAACGCCCAACGCTGCAGAATCCATGGTGATCTTAAACTTTCTCTGCTAAGAAGTGGCAAGCCAGGCCCGAGTAACTAGCCCAGGACCACAGGGGGAGTTTAAACTGAGCCTGAATTAGAGCTCATAGCAGCCAGGTTTATGGTCTGAGGCCAGGATTACTAGCTCAGACCTCAGTTTTTTGGCCTATGAATTTCTACTAAGTCAGTTAAAAATTAAATGAATCTATTTAAGTGAAAATGCTTAGAGGCAGAGAATTTAATTACTCAAAGAATTTTTCTTTTCTTATTTTTTTTACTATTGAAATTAATTAAAAAATAATTTTGCAAATGTATGGCTGACACTCCGCCAGGAACATATCATGTGTAAAATTATTCCTGTCTACCTCATGTATTCATAAATCCTGGCTGGTCATCTATTTTCATAAGACCATTTGGAGCCCACCTTTGGGGATTTTTTTCCAAACAAATTAAGATTTATAACTTTTCCTTGGGAAAGAAAACCCTGATGGATATATATACACATATACAAACATATCTGCGTGTATGTATAAATATATACATGTGAACATATGTGCATGTTATCTTAATGTAGTTTTTAGGCTTGCTAGTGGTGAGTGATCAGAAATGGGGAAATGTCAAATGCAATAATACTGGTTTAAATACTGACTTTTAAATCATAACCTCTGATTGACTTCAAAACTGATTTGAACTTTGGGGCCATTTCTTTGTTTAAAACTTCTTCCCACCTACTACATAAGGTATATATACTCATTAAAGAGATGCACCTCCATCTCTTCAGCTGCCAAATACAACCCCTGTTAAATGTAATGTGTTTCTTTCCAGTGTATGTGTATTTTTATGTGCCCCTAGTTAGTACCTGAAGTACAGTATTGTATTCTGCTCCTTTTCATTTCAAATTATATTGTAAGTGTTTCCCCTGGCATTATGCAGTCTTTAAATTATTTTTGGTGGCAGCATAGTATTTCATTCATTGGATGCTGAGCCTAATTAACTACACTCCTGTATTTAAACCTTGAGGCTGTTTCTAACTTTTCAATATCACCAATAAAATGCAGCCATGAACAGCACTGTGTTAAGTTTTGCCCCTATGCATGGGGTCGGAGCAGGCTCCTCCTTCAGTATCTGTCTCCCTGTTCTGGTTGTCTCCTTTGTCATACCCTCATTAACAGTAGCTTCTCTGGCCTACTTGTCTGCACTCTCTCTAGGATCAAAGTGTTGGGGAGCAGGTCTCACCTGGGCCCATTGGAGGTGTCCCCACCCCCATGGTGGCCTTGCTCACAGCTGGCTGCCTGCCTCACATGGGACATTAGCTGGAGACAACAGGTAGGAACCCATCTCTGGGTTGTGTGGAAATTCTGCTCAATTTTCTGTAAATCCCAGACTTCTTTAAAAACTAAAGTCTGTTAATTAAAAAAAAAAAAAAATCTTTCCCTGTTCAGGATCTTTAACGGAGGGGCCATTACCAAAAGAAACATGTATCTAGGGTATTTGGGACAGATGGGCCCAGAGGAAGCTGGACGAATGTGCAGAACCCTCAGCCCCTGAGATACCTCAAGAGCACCCTATTTGCAGCTGCAGGGTGAGGAAGGGGAGCCAGGGGGTGCAGGGTGGCAACCTCTGTCTCTAATGCGACTCTTCAAGGCTCCGCCCTCTCCCCCCGCGCCACGGTTCGCAGAGTCCTACCTTTACACAGCTTGCCGGCCTTGTCTCTGGCTTGTTTTCCCATGTAGATGAAATGCTTTGCACCAAAGGAAAATTATACAGTGTAAACATTTATTCAGAAAATTGGTTTGCAGCGTTACCTCCCTGGAGTACTTGGCCAAGAATGAAAGCCTGGTACGAACGCCTGCCGGCATGGACAGGAAAGACAGCCCTCAGCTCAATATATTTCCAGCTTTTATGAGGCAGCTTTAGTGGAGACGTGTCAGCCTCTTGCCTGAAGTGCAGGCTGGACAGAGCCCCGCCCCCACGCCGGATGAAAGCCGGGGCCTGGAGAGGGGTCGAGAGCGTTGGCACCAGAGGCTCAGTGACCAGATGATACTGTTTGTGACTTGCAGCTCAGCTTCAAGGGGGCAAGTGAGAAGAAAGGGTGGTGCAGTGGCCTCTGAATCCTGAGGGTCTGAAAGGGATGGTCTTGATCATGTCTTGCTAAGACCACAGACTCTAAAGATGTCCCCATTTGGAGACATGCACACGTTGCCCCCAACTTTGGCACTTCCTTTTTCTGCCTGATTTTCTCCAAGCACAATTGTGGGTTGAATTGTTTTCCCAGAAAGATATGTTCAAATTCTGCCTCTGGTACTTTTGACAGGGACCTTATTTAGAAATTGGGTCTTTGCACGTGATCCAGTTAAGATGAGGTCATCTGGGTGGGCCCTGATCCGATGACTGGTGTCTGTATAAGAAGAGGAAGGCTGGAGATATAGGGAGAGGTCACATGACAACAGAGTAGCAGAGACTGAAGGGATGCGTCTACAAGCCAGTGACTGCCGAAGACCTCTGGCAACACCAGAAGCTGAGAGAGAGGCACAGGACGGGTTTCTTCACAGGTGTCAGAGGGTGTGTGGCCTGGCCAACACCTTAGTTTGGGGCTCTGGCCTTCAGAACTGTGAGGATAGATTTCTGCAATTTTAAGTGCCCCTGTTTGTGCAGTTTTGTTACAGCAGCCACATGACACTCATGCATACCGGATCATTTATTGCTGATGTTTACAGTCTGCCTCCTCACCCCATCTTTAGGCAAACAGGACTTGTGTCCCTTGTGGTCACTGCTGGACCCCTGTGCCATGCAGATGTTAGGCCCTCAGTAACTATGTGTTGAGTGAGTAGATTCTCAAGATGATCAGCAAACCTTTCGTGGAACGATTTTGGGATAGATTTTGGGGGTCTTGAAGCAATGTTGAGAGGAGCCTACCTTCTCTGCCTGCCTCTCCAGAATCGCTGCACCAACCAGAACCCCTCACACCCCCTGTAGCTCCTCTGCACGGAGCACAGAGAAGTGCCTCACCCAAGAGCACACAGAGAGGTGCAGCAAGCTCTTCTTTCATTTTTCTTTAAATAATTGTCCCCTGCCCTGGTCCGCACTTATCACCCTGGGTTATTCCCGAGAAGCCCCAGGGAGGAGAGGAAGGGAAGACACATAAGAGAAAGGAGCTGATGGAAGCATTTTTCAATTCATCAAAAGGGAAAATATGTTTTAAAATAAAGACACCCATTTCGAGAGGGAGTACCTTGTTTTTCACCCACAAAGGCAACAATGCTCAGATACTGGCCAGGCTGGGAGCTCCCTGTGGGCAGGAGGGACCCTTTCCCACTCACAGGGTATCTCATGCTGGACAGAGTCTCGACCTTGGAAACATATCCGGGGTTTTGGCCAGGGCGACCTTTCCTCCTCCCGTGCGCTCTGGAAAATGATATACCCTAGAGCCAGGGGGGCAGTGGGAGAAGCCTAGCCCTGGAGGCTGGAGCATCGTGCTCGGGCTGGATGTAGTCAGCTACATGGAGCAAAGTCCTGGTCCTCCTCTGCCAGAGGCCGTGACCTCCAGGCTTGGTGGCCTCTTTCAGAAACTCCCGCCAAGTGCAGGGCTTAAGGGCCAACCAGGGAGCAGCCCCTGCTTCTGCTCCCTCTCCCACAGCCAGAGGCAGAGGGGAAAAGGCAGAGGGTGGCCAGGCTTGAGGGGCTGAGTGCCGGATCAGATCTCTTTGGAGTACAGGGAAGTGACGGAATCTCATTGAGTTGGCACGTGGACCCAGGAGAACCGTTTCATTAACTGATCATTCAACAAAGACTTATTATTAAATATTTTTTGTATAATCTACTAGTATTTATTGAGCACCTACTGTGTGCATACTCATCGGTACTAAGGAGTGAATGACCCCAGACCCCTGCCCTCCTGGGGCTGATGTTCTGGCGTTTAATCATGACCCCACTGAGATAGTGCTTAGGTGTATGTTCACTCATTTGTCCTCACACGAAGTTTGGTGAACGCCGGGAAAGGGGGAGGGAGAAGCATTGGCACCGTTCAGGGTGGCAGGGGTGCTTCCTGGTGAACAGCTGAGGAGGGGCGTGGGCAATCGGACCAGCGGAGCCACAGGGAAGGATACCCCCAGGTCCTGCCCTGTCCTGCCCCCATGGGCAGCTGGCTGTAGCTGGACCATGCATCATTTTGTTCTGAACTCTGTTGTCTATGTGTTTACAATTTCTTAAGTTATGATTTCATGATCAGGGGGTCGTGGCTGAGGCCTGGAATGGGTCCTCACGCTCTGCTGGACCCCCTTCTCTGAGTGTGGGCTCCTGATGTCTCAGCTCACTGCAAACCTGTGCCTTCAGGATGGGACTTATCTTTCCTATTTCTCCAGATGTCTGGGCTCAAATCTGCTTTTCACTGTGTTGTGGACAGGAGGGCAACTGGCTTAACTTTCCTGCTCCTGGACTTACCCCTAAAATGGCAGGATGCTGCTGCCCGGTGCCTGGTCCCCAGAGGGCGCTCAGCAGAGGCTTGGCGTTTTCCATCCAGGAGGCCTCCCGAGCCCAGCCAAGGAGGGAAAGCTGCTTGGGGGTGTTGTTCCCCCAAGTCACAGGGTACCATCCTTATCCTGTGTTCCTTATGGGAATTCCTGGGGCTTGAAATTCCTCTTAGCACAGGGTGGTGTGAGGACTAGGAGAAGGAATAAGGGGAGTTGCATGGAGAAGACAGAGCATCTCAAGGTGTAGGCGGCCCTGGCTGCATGGTGCACGGAGGCCCAAATGAAGATCAAGTGTTCTGACCTAAGTGAAACTCCACGGATGAGTGCCCGTCCGCCTGTCTGTGCAGCTGATTGTATTGGCAAGCAGAGGGCTATTAGCTGTGCGGGTTCTTTGCATCAAGCCAACTGGGCTGGCTTAACCTCCCACAGCCCTGACTAAAGAGGAGGCTTCGTTGACTGATTTCTGAAAAACGAGTAAGAAAGCAGTGGTTGGAGTTGCTTTTCCTCTTGGGATTTTCAAATAAAATCAGAGACTAATCCCTCGTCTAATACCAATTTAGTAAGGGCTGAGTTAGAATGTAGTCAGCTCCATTTATGAACACCGGTTAATATTTCTTTATAGAAAGCTATACTATTTTCAGAAGCATTTCAGACAAACATCCTAAGAAGACTTAGCAGGCTCACGATGTTTACCTTGGACCTGAATCTTGTTTCTAATTAACCGAGTCTTCAACAGTCCATCAGAGAATGCAGTTACCTGCCAAACTTCACACCTAAGGGGAAAAAATATTCCCAATAAAATTTTCCTTAAAAAAATCCACTCACTTTTACCACTAAGACGTCCTCAACATATTTAAATCAATCCCTCTCCATGAACACACAGAAAACTAATGTTCTAGATCCCAAGCCTGTCTCTGTGGGTCCCAGATTTCGGGGAAGCCATTTAATTCGACATTAAGTTTTCAGCAGACACTAAAGTAGGGATTCCGCGAAGACGGAGGGGCTGAATGTGTGGGCGCGGCGAGTCCAAGTTTTCCAGGCTGCAAACACACATTCCTGTGATACCACACATTCTGCGGGGAGAGTTTAAATGATCGTATTGTTTCACTTCACCATACAGAAGCAGCTGCTTATGGAAAGTAAAGCTTTCCTTCTCTCTGTTCAAAAAGAGACTGGCTTCATAGAGAGGCTGTGGGTTTCTCTCATGCTCCAACATCCAGCAGTTTAGAGTTTATTTCGAGGTACTGGGTTGGACAGAGTGTATTTTCTCAGATGTGAGTTCCCTGGGAATAAGGGCGGGAGATCTGTGGAGGCTCACCCTTTCTGTTATGTTTATTGCTGCCCCCTGCTCTGTGGTGTTGGGTACCTAAGAGGCTCTTGTTAAATATTTATTGAATAAGAAAATGTTCCTTGAATAGGTGTGACAGCTTGT
This sequence comes from Bison bison bison, assembly GCF_000754665.1. Classification (NCBI taxonomy): domain Eukaryota; kingdom Metazoa; phylum Chordata; class Mammalia; order Artiodactyla; family Bovidae; genus Bison; species Bison bison. The sequence continues at coordinate 12,265,440 of NW_011494867.1, read as the reverse complement.
TTTTACAAATAACTTCCTAAATATTACCTACAAAGATTCTTGGAATTTTGGATCATCTGTCCTATGCCAACAGTGGTACTTGGACACACACACACACACACACACACATACAGACCTTGTTGATTATTGTAGATTAGTGAGTAGGAACTTAGTGTTTTTTTCTCTTAATTTTGCTTTTAGCTTGTCCTAAAAAAATAACAACAACAAAACCTCATGTCAGCAAATGAAATTCTTAAGTCTGTTTCACGTGGTTTAGCAGAAGCAGGCTGGTTTGTGAAGGAGGACGTGATGGTGCAGAAAACCCCCAGGTATTGATGTCACCACTGCCAAGCCATCTGGCCTTGGAGAAGTTATTTACCCTCTCTGGGCCTCATTCTCCTTATCTGTTAACTGTGGAACTGAATCGATGTTCAGCTGTCCTGCCAGCTGTGAGAACCAGAGTGACTAGAGGGAGAATGGGTCCTCAGGTTTAAAGACTCAGAATGACGATGTGATCCACTGCTTCTGCGGGGCAGTTAATAGCATGGTCAAGAGGCCTACAGCAAAAACACTGTATCTCTGAAAGGTTTACTGGAAACATTTTGGTTTTCTTTTGCTGGCTTTCTCAGGGACAGTTTTTTAAAAATTTATTTTTAATTGGAGGATAATTGCTTTACAATGTATTGGTTTCTGCCATACAATCAGCATGAATCAGCCATAGGTTGATGGCTGATATGTCCCCTCCCTCCTACCTACCACCCCATGCCTCCTCTGTCAACTGTCACAGGGGGAAAATTCTTTTTATATTTGCTTTTGTGTTTCTCTTGCAAACTTCTTTCTGTCATACAGTAATTTTATTAATTATTTTGGTTTGAGATCTGAGAAAGTATTTATTTATTTTAGTATTTATCCTTAACCATTTCAGAAGAAATTGAAAATGACTTACATCAAAATTGTCATTCAGTCGCTAAGTTGTGTCTGACTCTTTGCAACCGCATAGACCGCCGCACATCAGGCTTTTCTGTCCTCCACTGTCTCTCGGAGTTTGCTTGAATTCACGTCTGTTGAGTCAGTGATGCTATCTAACCATCTCATCCTCTGCCACCCCCTTGTCTTTTTGCCTTCAATCTTTCCCACCATCAGTGTCTTTTCCAATGAGCTGACTCTTTGCATGAGGTGTATTGGAGCATAAAAATCATTAATTCAGAATGAAAGACAAGATCAAAGAGAATAAAGGTGCAGAGACAGACAGAAATTATATTATGAAATCTATACTTAGGGAAGCTATAGCAGTTAAGCATACAACTTAGCTCTGAGCTTCCTAGCAGCCAAGGAAAAAAACAAAACTAGAAGAGTGTTGTTAATGTCAAAGATAGGGAGGCAGAAACTCACAAGGGGCTGATGGTCCTTGGCTGTCTGCTTAAAAGTTTCTGGAACATTCTTTATCCTGATCTGAAAGGAAGATTTGTGAGAGTTTGGAATCTCTTGCTGAAGTTCAAATCCAAGAAGCTGAAAGTTGCTGATCTTCACTTCCAGGTGCTCAAAAAAATGTTAAAGTTGGACTTACCTGGTGACTCAGTAAAGAACCCATCTGCAATGCAGGAGACCTGGGTTTGATCCCTGGGTAGGAAGATCCCCTGGAGAAGGAAATAGCAACCCACTCCAGTATTCTTGCCTGGAGAATTCCATGGACAGAGGAGCCTAGTAGGCTCTAGTCCATGGAGTTACAGAGTCGGACATGACTGAGCAACTAACACTTTCACTTTTTTTCACTTTTGCTGGCAAAAGTATAGATGATATTTCCCTCCAGAAATTAAGAACTGATGAAAATAAGCAAATCTTACCAAAAGAGGATGTGTGATAATAGAAAAGACAAACCCCTGGCTAGAGGTCAAGAGACCTGGATTTGAATTGCAGCTCTGCCAGTAATCTGTGTCTTAGGGAAGGTCCTACAGCCTCTCTGGGCCTCAGTTTCCTCATCTATAAAGTAAGAGGGTTAAACCGGTCTCCTCTGAGATCTCAGATATGAGAGTTCTACTTCTGGGACTATAATGGTATTAGGAGTATCTTTGATGGTATCTTTTGTCTTCTGCAATCAGACCTGCTTAAGGTACAGCACTTGCATCTCAGAAATCACTTTGAGATTGCCATGTTGGCCTCCCTAGAAAGTAAAATGGCCTCCTTCTAATATAACATCTTGAAAGAAAAGATCTCTTCTTGTCATATGGAATTTTTCCAACCAAAGCACATTTCTGTGATCTGAGGCATACACATTTGGCTGCAGGTGAAATATGCCTGCGTGGACAAGGGTGTCAGGCTTTCTCGGGCTCAAACACGGCTATCACAAGGCTGAAAAACTGCAAGGAGGTTTTTCCAAGAAGTCGTCTCTGGGCAAAAATGTCGCCACTTTCATTGGGGGGAAAATGGTTTCAAATATTGGCTTTTGTTTTTATGGAAAATGGTGAAAAGTTTGAGGGAAAACCACAAAATCCTTTGCTTTTATTGAAACCACAAAAATTGATTAATTTTTTTTCTTAAAACAGTTTTTGCTGAGGGCTGAACTTTCTTCTTTGAAAGAGTCTACTTTTCTTTTTCTCAAATATCTCCTGAGAGCCCCATGAAAGGTCTTTCTGTTAGCTGGTTGAGCTGAGCCCGGGAATCCTGGAGCTCTACACAGAAGCGTACTTTTTTGTGCCCAGACCCTGCCTTTTGGGGATGTCTTCATGCTCCAATCTCCAGACACTGGCTTAACTTTTCCCAGGTCTCCAGGGAGGCATGGTGCCCATGAAGCTGGTGAGCATTTCCCAGGCAGCTCCAGCCTCAATAAAATCATTGAATCTGACTTTACTTTCAGGATCATCTCTCTTCATCGCTGCGGCTTCCTGCACAAATGGAAAACTGTGTGCATAGAGGCTGCCTTTGCCAGTGGGGGTCTCGAAAACTGATTTCATGAACTAAATTGGTGCCCCACCTGGTGGCTGGCACGGGCTATCCCCGGGCAGGAGAACTGTTTATCTCAGCTGAAATCTGTCTTGCACTCTGCCCACAGCGACACCCTTGCCAGCTGGGCCAGGGTGCTGCTCCTTCACATGGCATTCTGTGTTTCTTAACAGAGGCAGCTGGGGAATTCTCCTGGGCCATGAAGAGACAGTTGGTTTCTGCTCTCCAGAACAGGTTTGGTTTTGATGCCAGTTGGAAGGTGCAAGGGAGCTACAGGGCATCTTTGAGTGATCCTCCCCCGCACCTCAGCTCAGAGGCGCATTCAGGTCTCGTGTGCGAAGACTCACTGATGGCTGAGAGGCTTGGTCTGTGTTGGCCTCCACTTTTCCCTGTCTCTCCTGGCTGGCATGCCCACTCCACAGTAGGGCCGCTCCATTCCTAGAACTGGACTGTTGGGTACATATTCTACTTGCCATCTCCTCCTGGCAGATTTCCTGGCCCTTCCTGGTCTGGCATTCCCTCTGACAAATGGGAACAGTGATAGCACCAGCCACAGAGATTAGTTGTGAGGGTCAAATAGTACAGGACTGGGCACACAGTAGGTGCTACTAATTACTATTTACATATTCTTGAAACTAATCCTGCTGAATCCAAGACTTATTTCATTTTACAAGTGAAAAGACTGCAACATGACAAGACTCAAGACAAATATAGAGAAAAGATGATTAGCGATTTCCTAATGCAGAGACTGTCCAGCTTGTATGTTTCAGTTTACTATTCCTACAGCTGCGAACTGTCAACAGGATGAAGTTCAGCCACCTCTGAGTAAGGGTCCAGTGTAAACCAAGCACAATGTGACGTGCTCTCTAGTCATGGGCTCCCCAGTGGACCCAGGTCTGGGGGACATTAACCTCCTTCACAGACGAGGGGTCTGAGGGTCTGAAAGATGAGTTCACCCAAGGTCAACAAGCAGAAACTGCAAAAATCAGAGCCCTGACTTCAAAATCTCTGGGCTCAACCAAAATGCTGTACTCCTCCGGTCCCCACATATGAGTCTTAAACCAAGAGAGTCGCTTTATTTAAAAGAAAAAAGCAGGAGATTTCAGTCTGAAGTGTTGTTCTGGTCTGTGGTCATAGGAGGTGGAACCAGTGGAAGGTTCAGTTCCTTGTCTGTCTAGGAAAATCTCTTCCAACCTCAAAGAGGTACTGAGGGAATGGAGCGAAAAGTCCATTCTAGTTGGGTGGATGTCCCTTCCCTGCCCCACAAAGCAAGTGACACAGTGTTTAACAGCCTGGGCAATCAGTGTCCCAGAGCCCAAACTCCGTGTCTTGTTGAAGCCCAGGAAAAGGGCTCCAGGTGCTTCCCTTCTGTTCCTTGTCAAAGTCACCTTCACCCTGAGAAGACCTAGCCTCTAGAGGCTGGATCTTCTCTGCAAAGCTCACCCCTTCCTGGTTCTGTCTGAGTTATTATTATTCAAAACACAGCCTGTCTGCCCATTTGTCCCCAGGTAGGAGAGCAGATTAACAGACAAACACTTCTTTTCCTGATCACTGATCTGTAATTTCATTAGCTTTTAAATTCAGTGTAAGTATTGTCTGATCATGGGCTCAGGTACAGTTTGGAACAAGTTTCTTTTTTGCTCTCTTATCTGATTAAGAAAACATCTCGTTGTTCAGATTCAAGACTAACAAGTTTCTCCACATCCAGTCCCCTCAGATCTTCATTTTTCTTCATTCTTTCTGCCCTGTTTAGCATCGCATAATTATTGAAACATGTCTGTAAGCTACTTGCACATCTGATCATCAGATTTTCTCTTGTTTCTGACTCTTTCTCCATCTGCTCCCCACCCCCACAGCATCCTGTCACATCTGGAAGAGTCCCTTGCCACTCCATGCCCAACTGACTGCTGAACTATTTCCAGATCACATCTCTCTTTTCCGGTCCTGGCCGCCTGACATGCTCAGTCATATATGCTCAGGCCCTAAATTCTGGTTGTCTCTGATTCCTCCCCACTCAGATGATAACTATGGGGCAGAGACATTGTCTCATTCCTTCCATTCTGACCTGGTCATGTTAAAGTATAGTTTTCAAAAGGTAAAATCATGACTCTCACACAAATATGAAATGAACAACGATAGGAAATTTAAGTCACAAATAAGTTGGTATGATGTTAAACCTGGTTCAGAGGAGAGTGTGAAGAGCATACATGTCCGTAGGCAATCAGGCAGATGGAAATGAGTTTCCTAATCAGTGCACACTGAGTTTTTATCTCTAGGATGGAAGATGTGTGTTTGGAACCATCTTTTCTACAGAGTGAGTGAATTGCATCTCTACAGGACAGAATTTATTTGCACTTCTGGGGGCAAGAATCATTTGCATTATTCTGTGTCTACACCACACACTTGTCTTATAGTGTGTACAGTACATACTCAAAGACCAGGGCAACTCCAGAGCCTTTGCTAGACAATTCCTAGAATTCAAATGAAGTATATATTGCTATTTCAAATCAGTCAATCAATTTCATTGATTCCAGTGACATCTTTTTTCCTATTGTAAAGTGTTTCACAATTTTTCTTAACAACCACTTTTAATTTAAATCTATTCTTGGTATGGAACTTCCCTGGTGGCTCAGACAGTAAAGTGTCTGCCTACAATGCGGGAGACCTGGGTTCACTCCCTGGGTCGGGAAGATCCCCTGGAGAAGGAAATGGCAACCCACTCTAGTACTCTTGCCTGGAAAATCCTATGGACGGAGGATCCTGGTAGGCTACAGTTCCTGGGGTTGCAAAGAGTCGGACACGACTGAGTGACTTCACTTATTCTGAGTATACGCATGGAAGGGTTGTAATTTTCAAGCCTCCTTTTAGGAGAAGCTCAGGAGAACACAGTCAGGTGAGGAGCAAGACATCACTGGTTGTAGGCAAATCTTCTAAAAATGACACTTTCGTCTAGGAAATTCTTGGCTCAAAGACCTTGTGTGGCTCCCTATCACCTGTGTGACAGCTTCCAGATACTCCCGCGTGGCATTTAAGCTTTTCCACAACTTAAGACATGATATATGTTTAAATCTTCAAAAACATTTGTTAAAATAATACATGGCTTCAATTAAAAAATAAATTAATTAAAAAAAAATACATGGCAATGGCAAAAAATTCAAAGATTACAAAATCATATAAAATAAAAACTAAAAGTTAATAGCTGTATAGTTTTAACTACCTCTTAAATATTTTGCATGGACACAAGAGAAAAAAAGGATAACTGGTTGACAATGATTGGTTGCAGACTGAGGGTCAACTTGAAGTTTATTTGAAAATCACTTTAGCATATATCAGAAATGCCAGTTTCTTCCAAGAAGGAGGTTGTTAATGACATCAGGCAAGGAGGTTCTGTCCGAGACCAGGTGTGGGGTGATTTTTCATTATCACCTCTAGAAATTTTCTTGATATAGAAAATCATATTCATATTTATATCTTTAGTCATATAGTTCTTTAAGTATTTATTTTTAATTGATTGATGATGGCTTTACAATATTGGTTTGATTTCTGTCATATATCAACGTGAATTAACCATAGGTGTACATATGTCCCCTCTCTCCCACCTCCGTGCCCAGTCCCACCCCTCTTGGTTATTACACAGCCCCGGTTTGAGTTTCCTGAGTCATACAGCAAATTCCCATTGGCTGTCTCCTTACATATGCTGGTGCATATGCATCCGTGCTGCTGTCTCCATTCATCTCACCCTCTCCCTGTTCTCCCCCACCCTGTGCAAGTCTGTTCTCTATGCCTGCGTCTCCACTGCTGCTCTGAGAACAGATTCATCAGTGCCATCCTTCTGGATTCAATATATATGCGTTACTATATGCATCTTTAACCGTACAGTTTTAACATAAATGACGTCACTTTCCCCATACCGCTCTTTTGTTGCTGTTGGCCGTGCTGGGTTTTGTTTGCTCTCTCTTGCTGTGGCACTGCTTGTCACAGCGTGTGGTCTTCTCTGGTTGTGGTGTGTGGGCTTAGTTGCCCTGAGGCATGGGGGATCTTAGTTTCCCAACCAGGGATCGAACCTGTGTCTACTGCATTGGAAGGTGGATTCCCAACCACCAGATCACCAGGAGAGTCCCCCTATACCACCTTTTCAATACTTTGTTTTAAACAATTATTGTGTGTCCCAGATATTGTTAGGAATAGGTTATGTGTAATATACCTTAGAATTTTTTGTGTATCAGCACAGACATAATCTACTCACCTGGCCCACAATACAGACTGTCCCCTCATCCAGCTGCACAATGACCAGAAACCATCCTTGATGATGGTTATTGAAATTTACTTTTCAAAAAATGAGTACATATATCAAATATGTGCTGACCAACTCGTCAGAGAGAATGGCAGTGGGAAGGCACACGCTGTGTAGGTGCTTGTGTGTCTGTGTGCTCCTGGGGCGCTGGGTTCTCACCCCCTGCCCCTTCCTCTTTCTCTCCCTCTGTCCCTCCCGCTTCCCTACTTCTATCCATAAACAGTCATATGCTGTAAGCCCTGCGGTGGGTGCTGAGAATTCAGCAGAAGGTAGGACAGAAACAGTCTCCGTGTGCTGCAGCTCCCAAGTTCCAAGCCCCTTCAGAGACTTAAGTGCATCTGGAAGCGTAACCTTGCAGATGGACATCCGTGCCCTAAGGGAAAAGCACAGGGTATCCTGAGGGAGAGGAATGGGCTGGTTAGAGGCACCTGTCTGTGTCCATGAGCTTCAGGAGGACACCTAGAGGGTAGGTGTGGACACCAAGCATGCGACACAGAGGAGCCGAGGGCAGGATAGGTGGGGCTTAGTCCCACAGGCCCCGCAGTGGTCGAAAGTGTGAATTTGGCTGTTCGATGGGAACATAACTGACAAAAGAGCACCCTAGCTTACCTGGGCTGTGTTTGTGGAGTGCCTTGTAGGGGCAATGGACTCTGGAGCCCCATCACGGCTCCAGAACTGACTTCACCACCTGCTGGTGACCAAGGGCGAGAAGCTCCACTCTCTGTGCCTTTGCTTTCTCATCAATACAGTAGGGGAGATAATAATCCCTGCTAGGTCTGGATGGGTGGCCAGCCCAGCGCCGTGCGACTCCTGGCTGTGATGCACGCTGTCTGAGCCCTTCTCACACCACCTGCTGTCACACAGCTTTCTCCAGACAGGCTCAAAGATGCAGCTTCCAGTTGCATCTTTAAACAGGCAAAGTGAAAGGGGGAGCCGTGGGCATCTTGTGATGTTCGCCCAGCACCCCTCCTTCACTCCGATTCTGTGGTTGAGGCCCGCCAAGCCCCGGCAGCCTGCTGTTCCTCAGTCTGTGTGCTGAGTCTGTGTTTCTCTGTGGCGTGGGGACGGGATGTTAGTCATCCGCTGGGGATGTGGCTAAATATAAGATAAATATTTTTCTCAGACTTGTGAGTTTCCCAGGGCTAAGGATGGGAAAGCCAGAGATGGCGCTGGGAGTTGGAAAGAATTTTGGATCCTCTTGGATAGAGGTCTGGGTAGACGATGAAAGGCAGGAGCCGAGACTGAGAATGGAGACCCGGGGGAGTTAAGCTCACAGAGACTGGACTCAGGTGGGCTTCTCAGAGCCTCACCCGACACCGAGCTGCGCCCTGAGTTCCCATCACACCTGACTTGCTTCCCTGCCCAGAGCCTCCCAGTGGCTGCTGTGGGGAAAACGGAGGCTCCTTGTTCCTTGGCAGCACCGAGGCGCCCTTCCACTTCCCTCCAGGTCTGCTCGCCCAGTGCTGTCCTCATTCATCCTGTCAGTCTGGCCCTTCCCCTGCCCGGGGCCTTGCCTGCACTTTCCTGTGCCTAGGGGCACTTTCTCTTTCACTTGCCTGGTTACCCTCTAGAGAATTTAGATTTTAACTCACATGTCACTTTAGATCATGTCACCTGCCCCCGTGATGAGTTCTCGTCACCGTGGCCCTCTCCTCTCCACTGGTGAAGTGAGGTGAAGTGAAAGTGTCTGACTCTTTGTGAGCCCATGGACTGTATGTAGTCCACCACGCTCCTCTGTCCATGAGGATTCTCCAGGCAAGAATACTGGAGTGGGTTGCTATGCCCTCCTCTAGGGATCTTCCCAACCCAGGGATCGAACCCAGGTCTCCTGCATCGCAGGTGGATTCTTTACCATCTGAGCCACCTGGGAAGCCCCCTCTCCAGTGGTGTGCTTATTAAATTCCTATCCACCCCCCATTGGGACAGTGACACTGAGGGCAGAGATAGGGTCTCTTTTGCTCATCGTAGTGCTCCCCTCTCCACCCCCAGCACCAGGCCTGCACACAGTAGGTGCTCAGTGTGTATCTGTTGACTGACTAGATACAGAATGGCTTCTAGGAGGAGGGAAAGCAGTAGGGCGGTGACTTTTTGTGACTCCCTTAGCCATGGGGACTTCATTGCCTGCCAGGGTCTGGAAGCAGTGCTCTCAGAGGTGGCTTGAAGGGTGGGTGCACGGCTTAGGAGCTACGGAGTGTTCATACTCCACCATGCACACAGAGAACTAGAGAAGCTGGCCTGGAGTCAGGGAGAGTCGGAACTTGGGACACATAGATGAGTCATCTAGTGGCTGGGCCCAGTTTCTGAAGGCTTTTTGTTCCCATCCCAGCCCCCTGAGACCTAACTCTCGTGAGTCGCCCATGTCACCTTACAACATACCCCTCTCTTTGGCTCAAGTCAGCTCAAGTCAGTTTCAGTCCCCGGCAGCTCCCAGGTGCTTTAGCAAGATAATCAGGGAGCAGGCACAAAAGGAGGCCAGAAACCCAGACAGCCTCTCACGTGGGACGTGGGACGTGGGACGAACCTCCTTCAGTCCTGGGTGAAATTCCCCCTTCCTGGCACACTGTGCGGTGTCCAGCAGCGAAGGGGCTGCTTTCCTCTGACACCTGCCCTTGACTCCAGAAAGGGATTTGCAGAATCCATAAAGAGACTGAGCCGCCCCAGTGGGCAGACTCAACACACATTCCACCCAGGAATGGTAGGGGCTCCATGAAGCTGGACAGGCCTCCTTCCTGGTCCCGCTGGGGCCAGGACGCCAGACCGGCCCCAGGAGCTTTTATTGGCGCTGACTTGTGTTTGGACCGTGTGACTGCTCCAAGCTTCCCTCCAGGACGGCGCTGGCTCCCCCTCAACATTTACACCTTATAAACCACTGCTGTGACCGGCTGGGCTGCTTATGTGAGGCGATGCACAGCCCCCGGTAACGGAGAGTAAATAACTCAGCAACGTTTCCTTGCGCTTTTCCAGCTTTCGTTCGGTCTCAGAAGAAATAAAACAACGAACTTAATGGTGTTCTTTAATCTTCTGCGCTAGTGGCTTTCTTTATAAGGTGTTATACAGAGTCCATGTAAACCCAAACTCTGCAATGGGGTCAGTGTTTCTCAACAGGTGCTGGGTGGGTTTGGGTTAAGACGTGCCCACCCCCACCTGAGCCTCCTGAACAAATACAGAAGCAGGAGGTTTTTTAGCAACACAGCCCTCATTCACAAGCCAGAGAGCTGCTCATGGCCAGCTGCGGGACCCTTTCTTCACCCACAGAGTGTTCCCACCCCAGCTCAGTGGAAATTAGGTAAAAATGGGGGTTTATGGAAAGGATGAAATCCAGGTCAGGAAGAGAGCAGGTGTGGACCTGGATCTCTGTGTCAGCTCAGCTGGAGGGGCTTGAGAAATGACTGTCTCTCTCACATCCACTTCTGTCTGCATGTCACGCTCCACTTGCTCTCCAAAACAGCTCCCTCCATGTCGGGGCAGAAAGACAGCATTTGAGCTGTTGTCTCCTGGCTCATAAGGCCCCAGGGAGAGGGGCTGCACCTTCCACTTCTCCCAGTTGCTCAGAAAAACCTCTGGAAGCACTCTGACTGCCTCAGAGGTTCTCCCCTGGGCCAATCAGCTGTGTCCACCAAGTCATGGCAGAGTATGGCCACTCCCACCAGAAGAAGGGGTAGGGGAGGGGAGAAAAAGCATGTGTACCAGGAGGAGGGGTCATACCTGGAAGGAAGGAGGGATGCCTGAGTGACAAGACTAGATGCCACTGCATGCCCCTCATGTGGCCCTGCTCTGGCCTGGATTCCGGGACCTTGAGGGAGGCTGGAGCCCACTGCATTGGGGCTGGCCCTGTAGGGGCTCAGCGATCCCAGTGTGCCCCCAGCAATGAGGGCAAGGGCAAAGGGATCAAGGGTAAAGACCTCATCTCGGCCTTCCCGTACCCCGATCCTGCCTGACCCTCCCCGCAGTCCAGAGGATTATCCAAGCTTGGGCTCTTGGGATTCTTGCCTGAGAAAGGTCTCAGCGCTCTTCACGGCCTCCTATTGGTCGAATGTTCTTGTCATCAGGTCCTGACGTATGAGTCACTCTTGCTGCCCACTGCACCCCGTGTGGTCTCTGATGTTTACACTGCTGGCCCACTTGCCTCTGTCTGCAATGCCAAAAGCTCAGAATATCAGAACACTGAAACATTTTCCCCAGGTTTGCCCCAAACTAATTGGGTGGTAAAACTTGACTTGAACTGATATGAGTCTGTTTGGGTCTTGATTTATCCCAGTTAGTGGGGGTGTTCATATGTTGTTCATAATCCGCCTGCAATGCAGGAGACCCTGATTTGATTCCTGAGTCAGGAAGATCTGCTGGAGAAGGGATAGGCTACCCACTCCAGTATTCTTGGGCTTCCCTGGTGACTCAGCTGGTAAAGAATCTGCCTGCAATGTGGGAGACCTGGGTTTGATCCCTGGGTTGGGAAGATCCCCTGGAGAAGGAAAAGGCTACCCACTCCAGGATTCTGGCCTGGAGAATTCCATGGGGTTGCAAAGAGTAGGAAACGACTGAGTGACTTTCACTCACTTCATATGTTGTGCTGCCAAGGTGTCAACATACTTGATTGCAGAGGCTGCCCTGGACCCTGCTGCAGTGTTAAGACCATACTGGGTGAGTACCTCATTGCCATTCAAAATTCCTAAAACTCTGAAACACATCTGGCCCCAGCAGTTTCAAATAGGGATTGTGGTCCGGCTAACATCCTTGGCAGAATTCTAGAAACCTTACATGGGGTAAAATTTGACCAGTTTTCCCAGGGCTGTGGTGACACTAAATGCGGTAAGACAGAGAGCCTGGAATTGGGTGCTTGATGTGAAGTCATCCTCCCATGAGTGTTGGCTCTTTGCATTACAAGTCTTAGGTTGTCAGATCTTTAGAGCGCCCTGTGAGGCCTGGCTTGCATCGCCACTGCTTTACAGATACTAAAATTGAGGCTGGGAGAGGTGAAGTAACATGCCTAAGGTCACAAAGATAGGAAGCAGCACCACCATGAGTGGCTGATTCCAGAAAAGACAGTTCTCACCACTGTGCTCCCGGCCATGGGATACCCCATGGGATCTGCTAATCATGGGCTCTCTGGGCTTTGTCCCCACCCACTTTTGGTCACGGGATAGAAGTTGACATCTGGTGTGCCAGCACGGTTTCAGCACCTTTGGTATATTCTCTAATCCAGTTCTCGCTCCCACCCTAGGAAGTGGGTGGCAGGGAAACCAAGGCACAAAGAGAGTAGGTACTTGCCCTGGAAAAAGTGAGGAAGCCTTGATTAGGGGCTTCAGTTTTGCTCCAGGTCCCTGAGCCTTTCCCGGAGTTGCCTCACTGTGTGTGCAAACAAGCCCTTTGCTCCGTTGTTCCCACCGTGTTTTAGTCTGCAAAGCGCTTTCTTGAGGTAAGCACTGCAGAAAGGTGTTATTCCATGTTACGGCAGCTCAGACAGGTGGCGAGTCTGGGAGAATGACACACGGGTGCGGTGGGGTGTGTGCGTCTCTCCTTGCTGCTGGGGCTACAGCAGCAAGCTCCAGGGAGCTGGAAGCGCAGAGCAGGGCTGATAAAGGACTCTCTCGGTTGCCGAAGCTCCATGCTTCTGTACTTCAGCCAGTGCTCGGTGGGGAGAGGCTGGCTTTGGGCTGCACGGTGCAGGGAGTGCCGTCTGACAGGCCACCATGATACGCCAGTGGCTCATGGGAACCGAGTGTCCATGCAGCTGACATGGCAGGGTGAGGAACAAGAGACTCCTGACGAAAGGGCACCACCACTCATGGGAAGTTTGCCCCAAACATCAAACTGAACTTGATCAGGTCTCCTGAGCTAACCACCAATTGACAGGAGACACAAAGGACAGAAAAGTAGGTTCAGCCACACCGTGAGGAAGTGGCCAGCCAAACCCAGACTGTGGCTCCTCCAGTGTCTCTTCCTCTCCTTCTCCTCCTCTCTCCGTACCTCTGTGTGTGCTCAGGGCGAGGCACCTACCCTCTGTGCCTTAGTGTCCCTACTGTTAGATGAGGGTAATGAGATCACCCACTTCATACACACACATGCATACAGCTATATACACACATATATTAATACACATTTATGCATACATATATGCGTATACATGTATGTATATTCATGTGTGTACGTATGTATGTTTGTGTCTAGAGAGAATAAATAATCTTTATGATAAAGATACTTTGAAGTCAAGCCAAATGATTGTAATTTGTGGTCCTTATTTGAATTCTAATTCAAACAAACTGTTAAAAAATGATTTATTAAAAAAATGATTTAGAATATGGAGGGAAATTAGAAATGTGAACACTGCCCAAATATTTGATGACATTAAGAAATTATTGTTATTCTTCAGGTGTGATCATAGTACTAGAATCATAGTACTAGATGGGTGAGGTAGAGTTGAAACAAGTTTGGGCAGGAGTTGATCATTTTTGAACCTGGAAGCTGGGTGATGGGTGAAAAACAGAAAAGTGAAAGTGTTGGTTGCTCAGTTGTGTCCGACTCTATGTGACCCCATGTAGCCAGCCAGGCTCCTCTATCCATGGGATTCTCCAGGCAAGAGTACTAGAGTGGGTAGCCATTCCCTCCTCCAGGGGATCTTCCTGAAGGGATCAAATCCCAGTCTCCTGCATTACAGGCAGATTCTTTACTGTCTGAGCAACCAGGGAAGCCCTGGGTCATGGGTACATTGAGTTAATTGTACTGTTCTTTCTATTTTTGCATGTATTTGAATTATTCCATAACATAAAGTAAAGAAACAATATGTTTACTTGCCTGAAGCAAGACTGGGTTTGGAAACCATTCAAGCAATATAAAAACTGAGTAAAACACAAAAGTTCTTCGTTTTTCCAACTTCTTTCCCTGTCCAGGTAATGACTGACTGAGAGTTTGATGTATATCCTTCTAGACTTTCTAACGTCTATATAAACAATCACATATATTTATACTGTCTTACACAAATGGGATTATGCTATGCACAGAGGTCTGTAGCCTGCTTTTTTCACTCAACAATATATCACGGCCCATTTTTCACGTTATACTCCATTTCTTTCTTTTTAACCACACAGCATTCCTTTGTATGGATATACCATAATTTATTCAACCAGTCCCTTTGGGTAAACTTTCAGGTTGGCTTGAGTCTCTTGCCATTACAAGTCGTGCATCACTGGACGTCCTCGCCTGTACTTCTTGGTGCATTCGTGTGAGGATCTACATCAAGTGCATTCCTAGAAGGAGAGTTGCTAGACTGGGACATGTGCTGCCAGAACGCCCTCCACAGAGTTGCTTCTCTGCCAGCAGGAATGACGTGACCTGTGTCCCTGCTCTGCCTTAGAAACATTATTGATTTTTTCCCCCTGATCATGTAGGCAACACTTGCATTTTGAAGGAATTTGGAAAAATGCAGAAAAATGAAAGAAGAAAGTAAAAATCACCATGTTTCCACGTTCCCTTCCAGTTGCTGTTTATTTAGGTTGTTTCCAAGTTTTTGCTGTTGGAAGCCATGCAGTGAATGTCACTGTGTATAAAACTTGATACACATTGTGCTCATATCCTTAAGAGAGATTCAGACAGCAGGAGTCATAGAGAAAAGCTTTTGGGTGATTTTGGGATTCTTATACTATACTTCCAAAACAAATACGAGGATGTGTGTGTGTATTTTGAGTCTCACGAGTGATGTTACGTCTTATCTAGTGTGGGGTGTCTCCTCTGAAGAGCTGTCTTTTTCTCTATTGCTTGTTTACAGGAAGAAGTTAGACTGTGCTCTTCTGCTTTTTCTCCTTTTGTCCAGAAATGCTCAATTAGGATTGTGGGTTAATTACTAATGTGATTACCAGCACAGACCCTGACCTCAGGTTACCTGGGCTCACATGCCAGCTACGCATTATGGGGTGCATCTTTAGAGCCCTGGTTTCTCCTCTACAAAATGGGGGTATCAGTATATCTATTATGAAACGATGTAATCCCCAGGAAGCGCTGGGTCTGAAAGTGGGGTGTGTGACGACAATGACACTGTCTACAAGAACATGAGGTTGGAGTTTGGAGCATAGGATATAGCTGAGAAGATGAGCCTTAAAAAGAGATGAACTCAGGGTTGAGAGGTGAGTGCCAATGAGGATATGGAAGGAGAAAATGAAGGAGTGCTCCCTGCGGACTTCCTGGCAGAGGGGGCAGTTGAACCGAACCTTGAAGGATGAACTCAGGAAAGCAGGCAAATGGGGCCAGGTAGGAGCATGAAGGACGGCGGGTAGGCATGGTGTGCTTCTCTTCCCCTCTTCAGCCTGTTGTGGCTCACGCTGGGCATCTATCACCCTAATGAGGGCCAAGGGGAGAGCTGGGTGGGGGCAGGAACTGCCACACAACAGGAATAAAAACGCTCGACCCTCTGTGGGATGAATTCAGTCTCACTGGGCACTTTTGTTTTGAATAATTAACTAATATAGCTGAGTAGATTTCATAACAAAGACAGGGAAGTATGGAAAAGTACTTTCCAGCAGGGAAAAAAATGAGATATTTTTTTTTCCAGTTCCATTAGCACCAGCAGGAATAAAGCTCATAAATGTTATACAACATCTCCATTCCTTAGAGGAACTTGAGGAGTGAGTGTGTAAAACATGAAGAGTGGGCAGTGAGAGAACCACATGACGGCTCTCCCACTCAGGCTGGATTGGGGTCCAGGATCAACAGTGCCATCCTGAGAAGTCTCCCAGCGGCTAAATATACCCGCGGCTCATCACGTGGCCCGGCGGCTGTCCTGGGACAGGGTGCGCAGGCAGGGGGCGGTGCGGGGACTCCGACGGGGGGAGTGGGGGAGGCTGCACCCAGGACAGCGTGGGCTTGCCTGTTCTAACAGTGCACGGAATGCTCAGCCAGGGCCAGGGCCTCCAGTGGGCAGAATGGGAAGGTTGACAAGATCATGAGCAGAAATCACAGATGCACAGCTGCTTTCTGGAGACACTGAGCGATACGGCGAAGGGTGAGGGTCTGTGAGTGAGGGCCCGAGAAGAGCTCTCAGGTTCTTCCGTAAATTATGACAGTTTAGGAAGTCAAAGTGCATTTTCAGATTTAGTGCAGTTTTGGAGCAGTGTGTTAATCTGTTGGGTCTGTAAAATAGGTTATGATAATGCCCACTGCACAGCAATAATATAATACAGAAGGGGATGTATGTTAGGTGCCGTCTGGTTGTCGAGTTCTATGCACTGAACTGTTCGCATGAATGGAGGCTCAGGACAGCAACCTTCTATTGAGCCTCCTGATTCCACGGCCTCTCCACGTGGTGTCTCAGTCTCCAGGTCTCTTCATATGTTCTCTCTGACAAGGAGACCTGGATTTCCTGAGAGCAGACTCAAGGGTCCAAAGAACCAGGTCTTCTTTTTACCTGGGCTTGGACGACCCAGAGGTCACTCCCGCAGGCCAAGCAGTCATAGGCCCTGCTGAGTCCTGGGAGGGGGGCCCTGCGCCTACGAGGTGGCAGAGCTGTTGGGGGTGGTTTGGAGATCACCTTTCACAAGTGCTTCTCAGTGGGGCTGACATTCAGGGACAAGGCATTGGGAGCACGGCTGTGGTTAAATACTCCTTCATAAATTACTGCTGCCCCTGCAATGCCCCTGCACCACCCCCTCCAAGCCTCCTCATGGTCCAGTGACTAAAGAGCAACATGTGGCAGAGTGGGGGCTTCTGAGACTTGTTCCAGTGCCTTCCATAGCTGGTGACTGTGGCTTAGCAGTGGTT
The DNA here is from genome assembly GCF_000754665.1 of Bison bison bison. Lineage (NCBI taxonomy): Eukaryota > Metazoa > Chordata > Mammalia > Artiodactyla > Bovidae > Bison > Bison bison. The sequence continues at coordinate 12,248,483 of NW_011494867.1, read as the reverse complement.
AAATATTTTGAACATCACTCCAGGGACAGAGTCTCTCTAGTAAGTGCTCAATAAATGGGAACTTCTTTCATGACTGCTAATATTGTCTTGTATGTATTTTAAGAAGGGGACCCAGAGATTATGCCTTTGAGAATGAGAAGAAATGCTGGCCTTTTCCAGAAAGTCAGCATGATTGAGCTTCCCTTCTGGAAAAAGCCCTAGTTGTCAAATAAGAAAATCAGCACTTCCTACTGGGTTTTCCACTTGGTCAAGGAAATGAGGGCCTCACGCTGCACACTGAGCGAAGGCAGGGCGGCATCTATACAGAAGGGACGTCTGTCCCGGAGGCATCCCTCGGTTCCCCTCCCCAACAGCGTGCTCCAGGGTGAGACTCGTGGCCCAGACCTGGGCCTCGTCCCAGCCTCCCAGCCTGTTTCCTGAGCTTGCTGACAGAGCCGTCTGCACAGCGCGAGGGCTCACATTCCAGGCAATCTTGACTTCGAGGCCGTTCCTCCCGGCCCAATTTCAACAAACAGACAGACCACCACAATCCGGCTCTTGCCGTGGGGCTGGCACCCCAGCCCCTGGCGATGGGAAGCGCAGATCGCTCCTAGCCAGGGCGGCAGATGTGGGCCTTCTGAGCAGCCGCCCGCCTGCAGGGGTGCAGGCCTCGAGGTTAGTATCTGGGGGCCGAGCAGGGCCTCTCCTCCCCTGGCAGGGCTGAAGTCGCTCTGTCGGGGGAGCTCGTCGGAATGTCGAGTGTCGCGGTGCTCTCTGTGATTCCCATGGCCGCAGCCCAAAAGCAACCTCCAGGCAGATGGGAAAATCTCCTTTTTGTATGAACATGAAAAATTCTTTGAAGACTGCTCGTCTGTGTGTCCTGTTTGGAAAAGTAGGAGGCCTGAGAAAATGGAAACCACCCTCTCCATTAAGGTATGAAGTCTGGAGTAGAGAAAGATGGAATTTGGAACTTCCTTGGAAAGTTCACAAGAACTAAACCTGTTTAGAGAACATTTCCTGTGGAAAATGTCTAATGCCTGCAATATATTCCCAAAGGTCTCACTTTTTGAAGATTTTTATAAAGAAAATAGTCTCGTAGTTTGGGGAGGGTGATCATGTTTTTTTGTTTAATTCTTTTTATGGGGAGTGTATATAGTTTGTTTAATCTGTGTCCTCCCCCACCCCCGACCTCAAATGTGACAGACATTTCTGGCTGATCCCTGAGTTCCATCCCATTGACCTTAGATTTAGCCTCAGGATCCTTCTTAGCACAGTTCTCCATTTCCAGTCAGTAAACTGGAGTGGAAACCCTTTTGCTGTCTTTGGACTCCATGATCACACAGGGATCCTCTAGTGACAAACTGAAGCACACACCAGTGCCACACCGTTTACACAGCCTCATACCATATCATGCTCTGTGTCCCCATTTAACCACAAGAGAACTGATGAATGGGTCATGTCACCCAGGGCCTGCCAGACATGAGTGGGTCTGGGATGGGGACCTGGGGCCCTAACCTCGCTGGTCTGTGATCTTGTCACTTGAAGATGCTCTCTTTAGATCAGATTCTGTGCCTGCCGGCTAAAGTCGCCTCAGTCGTGTCCGACTCTTTGCAACTCTATGGACTGTAGCCCACCAGGCTCCTCTGTCCATGGGATTCTCCAGGCAAGAATACTGGAGTGGGTTGCCATCTTCTCCCCCAGGGGATTTTCCCAACAAAGGGATCGAACCCACGTCTCTTATGTCTCCTGCTTTGGCTGGTAGGTTCTTTACCACTAGAGCCACCTGGGAAGCCCTGGTTGTCTTGTAATTGTGCCAAAGACAATAAATTTGTTTTGGTTTCAGCTGTATTTTATTGGCTGTAATTTATTCTAAAATAAATTACTTGGCTTTAAGGTGTTGAAATAATTTATTATAAAATAATGATATTTTGCTGGTTTTAATTGTTTGGCTTTAACGATGGTTAGTGTATTACTCACAGTTGGTTGGCATCTTAGGTCCATGATGGAAGGATGTTTGTTGAGGGCTCCTGTCTCCCTTGTTTTCAACTCCTTGGCTCTGGCTTACACCCTACTTCAGAGTAAAACATCAGAACTAGTGTTCACAGGCAGGCTGTCCCCTCCCGGGCTCCGCCACTAGGGTGTCTATTCAGAAACTTGGCAAGAGGTTGGTTAGGATGCAGCTGAGAACCACAGAAGCTTTTGTTGTACACTAACTTTCTTCTGTGGGATTTAAAAAATTACAGAAATATTGGCACGCCGTCTTAGTAGCTTCAGGAATCAGAAGGAATTTGGGAAAAAAAGTTTATTTGTGTAATGCTTGTTCCTGGGGGTTCCCTAGATGTGGGCACATCTCCAGCCAACGATACGCATGGGTGGAGTGATAAATTGCATGTGTTTGAGTTTATGTAAATTAAATAAAAGTGCCGTTTTGTAGCTGTCTCTAGAAATGTCCCACAGTGAAATGGTGAGAGGGCGGCTGCTGCCACTGTACCCTCCAGCCTCATCCTTCTCTTCTGGTGGAGATTGTGGAGGAGGGTGAGGATCTTTGGAGAATGGACCCAGGCAGATCCAGGTTCAAATCCCACTCTTGCCAAGGAGCAAATATCGGGGTTGCCTGGGGAACACTGACCTCTCTGAGCCTCAGTTTTCAAGTCTGTGCAGTGGAATGGTGCCTTGGATTGATATGGTACAGATATGCCCAGCATAGGGTGGATTAAATCTCAGTAACACTGTTACTTGGAAAAGGGTGTTGGAGCCCAACTGGAAAGGAAGCATTAAGTGGGGAAGTACGTTTCCCTTCACATGTGATGACCCTCCTGGCGGCACTTTGAGTTGAGAAGGTATTAAAATTCACCTTGAGTTCTAGCTTCTGTTTCCACGAGAAACCAAATGCCGTGAATAGCAACCACCTATTCTGTTTCTCATTATTTCTTTCAAAGGAAAGTAGAAGTGATTCTTGTCCAAGGAGGACTGCTGTCTTCATCTGCTGTGCGTGCTTCAGGGCATAGTTGACTGCTGTCAGCTTTATAAATAACATTTACAAAATGGGTTTATTTTGGCTGAATTACCACTTGTTAAGAGCAACAGCTACGAAGTCCAAATACCTCAGGTTGCAGTTGTCAGCTGTGGTCCTCATGTCCTCAGGCTGAGCCTCAGTTTTCTTATCTGTAAAACAGGCATAAAGATACCTCCCTCAGAGGGTTGCCTTGAGTTAATAGAATTACATGCACACCCAGGGTACCTAGCGGGGTGACGAGTCAAAGCCGCTGTCAGACCACGTTAACTGTGAGCAACCCAGCGTTTCCACGAAGGGGAAAAAGGGAAGTAACATTTTGATAAAGTTTTAACAAAATATGTATGGAAACTTGGTTGAGTACCTCCTTGGGGAGCAAGTTCTTTTAAGCTTTGATTATCTGAGTGTAGAAATCCCCCCACAGGAGAAATTTCCAGCCTCTCTAACATTTGTGGACTGCAACTGAGGATGAGAAAGAGGAAGTGGTGTTTTGAATGGACCAATGAGAGCAATAACTAATGTCTGTCGAGCAGTTTATAGAAACACTTTATTACTTTGCTGAATGCTAACAATGACCATATGAGATGTGACTCCAGGGACCATACTCCTAGTGTCTCTGCTTTATTGCACTCTGCTTTTGTGGAAACACTGTTCAAACCATATTTGTTTTGACTTGGCTGAGGATGGAGGCAAGTTGCCTATGTACAGTTGCTGAGGTTGTGCACTGCGTGATCTAAGGCCCCCATTTGCATCACAGATATCATAGATATGGGGGCTTATTATGACACTTTTCATAATAAAACATGGTAATAAAGTGATTTGTTCCAACAAAAAGTATATTATGACTATTTTCTGACAGATTGAGAAAGGGGTACGTTTTTCTAATTCACACCAGAGTTCTGTATGGCCTAGTACTGGCACAGTTATTTGATGGGGTCACTGCCTGCTTCCTCTGGAGGAAGGGAATCATATCATAATGAGGGGAAACTAGGAGTCTTATTTTATCTCTATTTCTGGTAGCAAAATACTATAATCAAATATGACCTTGTTAGCAGGCGTCCACAAGAGGCAGGGAATATGGTGGTTAAGAATGGGGATCAGAGCCAATTGTGTGTCTTTGGACAATTTGCTTAACCTCTCGGTGCCTCAGTTTCCATACCTGTAAAACAGTGACAATGACACAACCTGTCTCGCAGGGCTGTGGCGAGTCTTAAATGAATTTATATATGTAAGCATGTAGGAAAAACCTAGCCTTGTGATAAGCGTTAGCTGATTTTATGAAAGTGGTTGACCGCCTTGCTCACAGAAGGGTGGTCTTGAGAATAGGAGCTGACCCTCATTTTCATAACTTGACTGTCATGTAGCTGCATCTGATCACTTGTAAGTTCCTGCATTTTCATGGAGGAGGTGGGTTTACAATTGGGACAACCTTCAGAAAGGAGATCAAGGTATTTTAGCTATGCCCCTGTTCAAAGGACTGATTCAGTACAACTCAGGCCCTGCCATCACCGCCTAACAGCATTGACTGCACATTTTTACCCTCTAGATCTTGCTGTAATTTTGTAGATGGAATTTCGTAAAGGGGTTTATATATTTTATCATGATCATTTAGTTTGCAGTATTTAAAAATAGATGTGTAAAAGATACACAGTACAGGCTATAAAACACCCTCAAATGGCATTAAAATGGGAATGAATCCATTCATTTGGGTTTCAGCTGAGTTTATCTTGTATTTCAACTTTTTTAATATCCAAAGAGCTGTAGAAATAGGTTATTGAGTAGGAAGTTGGCCAGGCCAGGGCTCTATACCATGTGGGCACTTGTGAATGCTGGCAAAGCCTTTGGAATTTGATCCTGATTGAAATGTAGTCATTTTCCACCTGCAAAAACAGTTTTCTCCATCAAACCTGGGGGTGGGGAGAGGATTTATTCACTCCCACCCTCTCCAGTGTCGATCTTTCACTTTACATTAGGCTCAAAGCCCTCTTATTGATGCTTATATGATAGAAACTTTGGAAAATATTCAGTATGTTTGTTTGTGTTTCTAAACTTAAAATGTTTGCCCTGGTTTTTCCCATCAGTCTGATGAAATGAGTCATGTGAAATTGAACTCAACCTCTCTGGGGTCTTGCAGAACCCCCAGGACCTAGTAGGTCCTAACAAACTCTGTGAAATGTGTAGATGAATATATTTTGGCTCCTGCATGAAGAGGATGGACTTCAAAGTGGCAGGTCATAGATATTTGGTAGAGAACTCAAGAATGGCAGGCATGAGCCAGGACCTAAAGTGGCAGACAGGAGACACGGACCTGGGCCAGCTGTGGCATCAAACCTGTGACTTCCCAGCTGCAGCTCAAGGCACAGGTCTTATAACTTCTCTGAGCCTCAGCTTTCTCATCTATAAAATGGGAACAATGATTCTATGTATATCTCTGGGGGTTTTCATGAGAGTTAAATGAGCAGATGCACAGGGAATGTGTCGGATTAAATGCAGATGGTCAGTGCTCATTGTGTGTTAATTGTTGGCGATAGGATGATGATAGTGATGATTTTGATGATGATGATGATGTATTTTTGTATTTTTATCTCAATTAAAAAATTCTAAAAATTCATAAAGCTATTCTATATTTTCTTCCAAATGTTTTAATATTTTGCTTTTCATCTTTAACTGTTTAGTGCCTCTGGAGTTTATTTTTATCTATGAGGTGAGGTAGGGATTTAACTTTTGTTACTTTGTAAAGGAGTTCATGTATTGCCACATCTTCAAGAAGTTCTTTAGTTCTTTTTTGTTGGTCAGAGTGAGGTTCAGAGTTTTAGAACTCTTTCAGTCCTCTGGGAGATGAACTTGGCAGCAAGGTGATTTAGAGTTTTATTTTATTGGTTTTAAGCTAAGGGGATCTTTTCACAGATATGTCACTATTCAAGTCTGCTGCTGCTGCTGCTGCTAAGTCACTTCAGTCGTGTCCGACTCTGTGCGACCCCATAGACGGCAGCCCACCAGGCTCCTCTGTCCATGGGATTTTCCAGGCAAGAGTACTGGAGTGGGTTGCCACTGCCTTCTCCCATTCAAGTCTACCACTAGATTATCCATCTACCCACCCATCTATCCATCCATCCATCCCAAACTGCTTGTGAGTTATCATGTTCCTTTGGTCTGAATATTCATATCCTTGTCTGATTTTGGAAAAACTTTAGGTTATTAGTTCATCTAAAAATGTTTCTCTCTCATTCTCTATTTTCTTCTTAAGGAATATTATTAAATACTTGTTGGAGCTTTTCATTCTGTCTTCCATGTCTCTTAATTTCTCTTCATGTTTTCTACCACTTAATTTCTGTATGTTGCATTCTGTGTGATCATTTAGCTCTATCTTCTAATTGATTTTCTTTTTCACTGGGTCTAATCTACGCAAATAGAACAAGGACAATCACATGTGGGACAGTGATATGATGTGTAAGTTGAAAACTTCAGTGCAAACAGGAGCTTGGAGCAAGACATTACTAGGAAGAAGAAGGATGTCATGCCCACTTCCCACAGTCCTGGAGTGATAGGTTGGACAATGGGTCCCTGCCACACATGTGATGGGAGCTGAGCCAGTGTCATTTGAGTTGGCATCTTGTCACCCTGGTATTTTCCAGAATTGTATGATGTTTGGCTTAATATTAATAACCTCATGTTTATTTTTCATTTATAGCTCTTCGGAATTTTCATGGGAAAATTTAAAAAATATTGGCTTAGAACATTTCTGTGTTTGAGTAGCAGGTTGTCCTTAGAGAGCATGTTGACAAAAGTACCTGCCTTGGATTTCAAACTGGAATATCAACTTCAGAGGTGTTTCAGGACCAAGGATTCCTATTCAATACCCATAAAACATGTGCCTCAGGACGAAGGTATAGGACTTCCTCTGGGCTATGCTGTGTGACTTGTGTGAGCAACTCTACTTCTCTGAGCCTCAGTTTCCTCATCTGTAGAATGGGGAGACTAATTGAACTTTGTCTGCCTTCTAGGAGTGTACCAACTGTCACATGATGTAATAGATATGAATGTGATTTTCAAACTGTAAAGATGCTTGTGAATGTTCAAGTGGGGAACTTCTCTCCATCCAACGCTTATGTTTGGTGCTGGCTTTTACTCCCCAGTGGTCAAGGGAAGGAAGTCTTGAGTGCCAGTGCCATTTGGAGCTCCTTTACGAGGTCTATGCATTGTCTAAGTTACAGGTTGCCTCTTATTATGCAACAGCTATGATGAGCCCTATTTCTTTCTGGACCCATCACTCATTGCATAGACAGGTCTATGTGATCATGTGCAGATCTCAAGGTAACATCATGTTAAGGGTGTGTGAGGGTGCCCTACAAGTTACAGGCTCTAATTCTCATTTCCACAATGAGTAGGAGTAATGATAACAGCTTCCATTTGCTGAGGACTGTTAACATACAAGTCACTTTACCCATGTTAAGTGCAAAATAGGTGCTATTATCCTTATTTTACAGGTGAGGGTCTTGTGTCTTGGTGTTGATGAGAAGGGACTTTCTCTAGGTTGTAAAGTTTGGAAGTATCAGAACTTGGAGTAAAATCCATGCTCTCTGACCCCAAAGTCCATGTTCCTTTTAGGACATGATGCTGGTTTAGATATGGCTTTTGTTTTTAGCCAGCGAACCAATCAACTAACCAACCAATTAGTGAACAACCACCACCCAACCAATAACAACCACTAGTAAATAGTCCATCAACTGACCACCCATCCACCCAAACAAAAAATTGTTTCAAAAAGATAATCTTATTTATTTATTGGACTGTGCTGGGTCTTATTTTTGGCACATGGGATCGGCATGTGGGATCTAGTTCCCTGACTAGGGATCAAATTCTGGCTCCCTGCATTGTGAGTTGGAGTCTTAGCCACTGGACCACCAGGGCTGTCCTCCAGCTAACCAGTTATTAGCAACCTTCACCTAACCAATAATAACCAACCAATAATGAGTCAACCAGTCACCAGCCGACCAGCAATGTGTTGCTTGCTATCAGTCATCTGGTCATCAGTGAGCTTTGGGGTGGAGAGAACGTACTGTCCCATCCTTAGGGAACTGCCCATCTGTGGGAAGGTAAGGACCACTGTCCAGCTCAGTATCTGCCCCCTCAGCTGGCCTGGAACTCCTGTAGGGTGAGGGTGATGCCTTGGTTGTACTGTATCCCTAGATCCCAGAATAGGAGCAGCATGTCATTGGCTGGGATGGAGGTGTTGATGGGGGCTCAGTAAATATCACACAATATCACACACAACGTGCATACAATTATGTGTGAGTGTGCACACATGCGCGCGCGCGCGCGCACACACACACACACACACACACACACACACACCATGGAACGACTCAGCACACTGTGGAATGAATGAAGGCACCTCTGTCAGAAGTAGCTCCAGGGGTCAGATCCATCACAAAAGGCTGTGTAAAGGAAAGGTCAGATCCTCCTCTGGTCTGGAGAGTCACCTCCTGGGTGTAGCAGAGCAAACACTCCCATGGAAGCTGCCTCCCGCTGAGCACTCACTGGGCTCTATTCTGGATGGGGAGCATGACGTGGTGGGAAAAGCCCTGGACTGGGGTCAGGGGTCCGAGCCCAGCTGAGCCGCTAACACCTTGGGTGGCCTTGGACCGCTGGTCTCAGCCCCCCTCCACCCCCACTCCCTCATTTTATGGACGAGGCCACCGAGGCCCCAAGACCTGAGTTCGCCCCTCTCCAAGGCCCCTTCTAGCTCTGGCATTTCCAGTCTTTTCTGGCTCCTCATTAACAGAATATTTTCATTTTCCAATCCGCATTCCAGCTTCCTCCCGTGAGCCTCGACCCCTCTAGCAGAGGAGCGGGCACCGTGTGAAATTCTCTGAATCACACACCGGGGACCCTTGCCCCATCTCCAGTAGAAGGGGCCAGAGGCTAATTGGCAGGCCTGGCCGCATCCTGTAGGAGCCCCGTAGACGTGCGCGCAGGCCGGGGAGCCCGGCGCTGCCGGGAAACGTATGCTCCTTCTCTCCGTATCTGTTACAGGCCCCGCGGTTCACTGTCTGCTCGGAAATTGGGTAAGTGTTTTCTTACCCAAACTTGAGTAACCGCCGTTGAAATGTATGGTTGGAAAGTCTTGGCTCTCAGAACAGACCACACAGTGACTCGCCCAGTGAAACTCAATGCCCTGGGCTTACTCGGTTTTACCTACGACACCGCTACAGGAAGAAATGGGTTTGGAGGGGATGAATGTCTTTCCATCCATTTCTGAAAGGTTTTATTAGTCGGAGGAAGGCAGAGGGTGTTGGTGCAGCTCTGCTTCTTAGCCTGGGCCTGGCCTCGAGCACAGGGGCAAGAAGAAGGCCTGGGAGGCAGGGAAGGAGCATCCCTGGGGCCTCTTGGCCTTGGGGGCTGGGCTGCCTGCTGCATGTGTCCAGTGGGAACTGGGGGCAGTGAGGGTTCCAGCGGGCCCACCGTGTCTTGTGCCACATTCTGGCAGGCTGCTCGGCACCCAGCGCGGGCCCCATTTTTAATCAGCCTCTTTCACCCACACAAGCCAAGAAAAAGCTGTAAAGTCAGAAGAACGCTGGCATCTGTTCCCTGCCTCAGAACAGAGCAGACATTGTCCCGGCCTTCCAGTCCTCTGCGGCCCTCATTCTTGTCGACCACACAACTGGTTCCAATCAGTTTCCAGAGGCTCTCTGTGGTGTTTTAGGATGTTTGCTTGTGCATTCTCGGGTCAGTGACCCTCCAACCTGAAAAGTCACCTTCC
>NW_011494867.1:12228237-12238628 GCF_000754665.1 Bison bison bison | reverse complement strand
GTGCACCACCCTGCTCAAGGAGACGCCCAGGAGAGGCTGTGGAACTGCTGGCCTGTTTGAGGAATGTGCACATGGACGCTTCTCTCCTTGGAATGTGGGGAACACAGTTCAGGGCCTGTAAGACCCCTTCAGCTCTCAGTGACCCTTATTTGTTAAAGGGACCACGCCCACCTTTCCACCTTGTTCTCAGGGCCTTGGGCCGTTCCTGTCTGAACTCTTTTTGGGGCTAACAATGGCCATGTCATTCACCCTCTGCTGAGCAGATTAGCAAGGTCGAAGGGATGAGCATTTCCTCACTGCCAAATGAAATTGGATTTGTTGTTAGAGCAGCAACTTGGACTTGGAAAATCAAGTCCTGCAACAGGGGACTGGCCTCCCTGCCCCCACATGGTAGAAAGCGCCATCTGTGCCAGAACCCAGTCCCTCTCAGTGCCCCATTTCCAGATATGAGACTTCAAGTCAGATCTGTTTCTCCCGAGCAGCGGAAATGAATCTGGAGGGCCCCTGGTGTGGGACAGGCAAACTGCGCCTTGCTGAAGGCCGACTGGTTGCCAGGCACCGTGTTAAAGACCCTGTGTTAACATCTTTTTCTTGTCTTTAAGGCACTTCCTTTTCTTTTGGGGAAAGGAACTGTATACTCTGATTTCCCACCGTGTGTTCAGCCAGGAGGGTAACTGCAGGGTTACAGAGGTTTTGGTTTCCTTCCCCTTCCTCCCCCTCCCATCTTCATCATCAGTCCCACTGCTCTGACTTGGATAACTGAGGCTCTCAGATGTATTTGGAGGTGTCAGGCAAATGTACCCATGACCCCCAGGGTTGAGACTGTGTGAGGGGAGGAAGGCCTGAATTCTTCACTGCATCTGTCACAGGTGGGCCTCCGGAACTAGATACTGAGACAGGTTGGGTGCAAGACTTTTGGGTGATGAATACTTTTGAAAGGAACCAGAGGAAATGGGATGGGTAGAGGAAGAAGGTGAACTTCAATGTGGCCTGGTAGAGCCTGGGCCAGTCTGAGAGGGGTGCATGGGGTGAGGACTGTGGTCAGAGTGTCCGTCAGTTGGCCTAAATGCCCAGTCCTTATACCCAAGACCCCGGGAAGGCTGGCTTGCCTGGGCGACTCTCTGAAGCTGGGACAGACTCCCTACTGCTGCGGACTGGAGCACAGTTTTATTCTAGATCAGAATTTCCTAGCTCTGCTCTAGGACCCTGGGAGTTATGAAGGTGAGAAATAAGGGCCATGAATGATTTCAAAATTCAAAACATGTGTCTTTATAACTGAAATGAAGCCATAACCAAAAGGTGTCTTTGCCTTTGTCAGACCTGATGTACTGATGCCAGCAGTGTTGGGGTGCACAACAGCAGACGTGTCGAGGGTGGGGCTAGGGGCCAGTCACTCACCACTTAACCACTCTCCCTTGACCAGACTCTAGTCAGGCTCCCCTGAGTGCTTTTTCCATGAGGTCTCATCCTTCGGCATGTCCTCAGGAGCCCAATTTTAGCACGAAGTCTGCTTAGTCAGTTTAGCCAGAATCCCCCACCTTTGATATCTGACTACCCTCAACATACAACACAGCGCCTCCTTCCCACTCTCCCCTGGTGGTGTCTGACCACCTGGCCTGCCTTCAGCATGAATCCTGTTGGTCAGCTTAGCCATATTCACCTCATCCCTGGTGTTTCCATCCACTGACACTAGCTATTAAGTTCTCATTTTTCCTTGTTGAACCCAATCTCTCTTTCTTCCTGCAGTGTCTCACTGGGCCCTACATCTATTGCAATAGTCCTGAATAAAGGCAACCTTACCACTTTAACAGGGTGGCTCAGTGGAAAAGAATCTGCCTGCTAATCAGGATATGTGGGTTTGCTCCTTGGGCCAGAAAGATCCCCTGGAGAAGGAAATGGCAACCCACTCCAGTATTCTTGCCTGGGAAATCCCATGGACAGAGGAGCCTGGTGGGCTACAGTCCATGGGGTCGCAGAGTCAGACTGACTTAGTGACTAAACAGCAACAGCACCACTTTAATAAGGGTCCTGGGTAATTTTTTTTTTTTTTTTTTTTAGTATCATCATCACTGCCGTCATCCTCACCATAATGGGAAGATGAGTTAGACACCTTCTGTGTACAGAGGTAGAACTATGCCAAGGAGGGCTGAAGTCACAGCTCACTTTGACAAAGAGTTGTCTGACAGTTAGCAGTGTCAATAGCCATTCATTCCAATTCCCTGAAATGCCTCGAGGAGCTGGGAAGATGACAGAAATGATTGGTGTCTGGGGATGTAAGGAAATATGGCATGGTGAGCTATGATGAACTGCCTGAGGATAATAAAATCTACAGTTTTACAAAAAAAAAGTGATGACCAACAAAACCCACATGAGGGGTGAGTCCATCCCAAGGGTCCCTAGTTTGCACCCTCTGGCACAGAGGATTGTTGCCTTTAGATTCAGTGAGTTTCCCAATTCTGGACAAGGAAACACAGATGGCCATTTGTCAGGGATCAGGGAGGCCGTGGGCTGCAGTGGAAAGGTGGTGGCTTTGGAGTCAGAAGGTTTGGGTGAGTCCCAGGGTGCAGCACTGGCTATGTCGGTCAGTGAGCATCTCTGAGAAACAGTGGCCGAGTTAGTCCATGCCTCACCTCTCTCAGCCATCCCAGAGGAGGAGGAGGGCACTCAGCTCCATGCCCAGCACTCAGGAGGTGCTCTGGGGAGGTTTACTGTGACCCTGACTGGTTTAGGGGATTAATGGCTGAGACAGATGGAGGTCTCCTCATACAACAGCACACACAGGCACTTGCACAGACTGCACTCACATTCACTCTCTCTCCCACACGTACCACTTTCAATCCCGCAGCTCCTGTCACCTGCTCAATCCCAGAAACACCCCCAGACCATCTTTACATGCATTCCTGGGAGATCATTTCCTTCCTCCTCCAGAAGACGCCTCATGATATCAGTTAAGAAGAATGAACTCAACCCAGAGGCTCTCGGGGGGCTAAACTTTGACCCAGGGCCTGCTGGCTCTGGGCTTTCTGAGTAAGCAGGCCCACCCCAGCATACCTTGCCCCAGGCCACCCAGTCTTTCCCTCCCCTGCAGGAAGCCTGTGTGTGGGCTCCCTCCCTTCGGCTGCCCAAATAGGGAGGCTCCTCCCCAACACTTTAACCCTTTCTTGTAATGGAAGAAGCAGAGAAGCAGTGTCTTCTCTGGTCCACAGCTGTGGCCCCAGCCTCCCTCGTGGGGGTGGGTAAGAGGCCAAGTTCTCTAGCTCTACAGGAAACGGGCTGCTGCGCGCACAGTAAGCTTGAGCGGTGCATGCAAGCCGTCAGTAGATGCCAGCTGAATAGATGCTTCCCCTAAGGGGCGGGCTGTCCACCTCTGGGCCTCTCAACATCCCGGACATGCAGTGGCCATCTACTGATTTCATCCACTCCACACTCATCTCCCCTTTGTTCCCCTTAAGGAATCACCTTCCCTCTACCCCTGGCTCACTTGACTGTACGAGCATGGGACCTGGGCTCAGTGACCTCAGTGACTGATTAGAAGATTGCCCTCTGACCTGGTGGGCAGAGCCCTCCAGGAGTCTTCTTCTGGAACACAGCAAAAGAGACATTCCCTTTGCCCTGGGATTGCCAAGCTGTGCGGGTTTGGACGTGAGGCTGCCTAAAGCTCCTTGCCATCCCTGTGGGAGAACCTACCCCAAATGAAACCCTGGAGCAAGGAAAACAGCAGAGGGAAGTAGGGAGAGCAGGAGTGGAGACACCGCGTGGGCCTTCTAGTCCATATTAACAGCAGCAGACTATCTAGTTGGGAGAAGCAAATAATTCCCTGATTGGAATGAATGAGCTGGAAATGGGCCTTATTTAACTGTAAGAACCTTGATTAATACAGGTCACAGGTTGAGGCGTACATACAAATCTACTTAAAATTGCTTAGAAGCAGATTTAAAACCAGAAGTTTATAATAATAGCAATAACAGTCACAGTAGTGAGCATTCACTGAGGGCTTTACTATATGCCAGGAATTAAGCAAAGGGTTTTAAATAGTTTTCCTGAATCAGCCCTTAGAGCTATCCCGTTCTGTGCACACGATTCCCATCTCTATCATCACCATCACCGTCATCCCCATAATCAGCATCTTCATCGCCATCCTCACCCACCTCATCGCCACCATCAGCTCCATGATTCAGGCTGGCATACACCCAGAAGCACGCATTCTCTTTCAGCCCTCTGCTCCTTTGCTCTGGCAGCCTCCTTAGCCTGGTGACCTCCCTTCATGTGGGACGCAGTAGAGGGAGTGTGTCTGGACTGGGGCTCTAGGGTTAGGCTGCCTGAGTTCACATACTAGGCTTTACTGTGTCCCCTGGGCAGGTGGTTTAGCCTCCCCAGGTCTTGGTGTACCTTGTCTATGTGATGGGAATGATAGAAGGATTCTACTCCGAGTGTAGACACTGACTTCCACATTTTCGAAATTAATTGTGCACAGCTGTGCCTTTTCTTATTTCTCTATAATCAAACTTACCTCTTAAGATCCCGTGTCCACCAAACTCTGGAAGATCCAACCTGCTGGTTCCAAGAAACCTGGTCATGCTGAGTTTACGACTGTCACAGAGAGTCAGTTTCCCCCATCCCTCTCTTCCCTTTCCCAGCGAGATCTAAGCTCCTGCCGGGCTTTATGTGTCCTTCCAGCATCGAGGGCCGGGCACCTGGTCTGTGTGTCTTTCTCTGCCCTTGTTGGCTTTTCCTAAATGTAACTGCTGAGGGATTTTGAAAATTAGAGGACGGTCACATAACACAAAATTAACCATCCTAAGGTGTTACATTCAGTGGAATTTTGTTCATTCACTGTTCTGCAGTCATCACCTCTCTCTAGTTTTGAAATGTTTTTGTCGCCCCAGCAGACCCAGGACCTTTAAGCAGTCACTCCCTGTTTCCTCCTCTGCCCAAGCTCTGACAATCACTACTCTGCTTTCTGTGTCTGTGGATTTATCTCTTCTGAACAGTTCAAGAAATGGAATCACACTGCTATCTGTGATGGGCTTCTGTCAGCATCATATTTTCAAGTGTCATGCACATAGTAGCATGTGTCAGTACTTCATTCCTTTTTATGACTGATTATTATTCTGTTGTGCAGATGAATTTTATGTATCCATTCTGGTAATGGACATTTGGGCTGTTGCCACCTTTTAGCTGTTTGTGAATAGTGTTGCCATGAACATTTGTGTACAACTTTTTGTTTCAGTTCTTTTTGGGGATAGATCTGGGACTGAATTACTGATTATGTGGTACTTCTATGTTTAACTTTCTGAAGGACTGCCGAGTGTTTTCCACAGTAACTGAATCATTTTACATTCCCACCAGGAATGCATAAGGGTTCCAATTTCTCCACATCTGCTGAGGTCCTTTTCCATGTTCTGTTTGTAACCATTTAAAATCCACATATCTGTGCTCAGCTGATTTCCTTAAACCTTGTTGAATTCATGGGCTCCTCGGGCTGCTAAGTACAGTTGTATAGATTGTGCACTGCCCAATCCCAGGCACCACTCACACATCAGTCATTGTAGATTTGTATACTTATTGTCAATTTTGCAGACAATGGGAGCAGAGTGTCTTGAGGAAGGGGTGTCTTTTTCACATTTGCACAGGGTGCCATCTGGGGCTAGCTGTGGTGCTGTGGTGCTGAGCCCTCTAGGTCTCCAGCCCCACTGCCCTTTTCCCCACTGTTGCAGCTGCTGGCCTGAAGACTGCATCTTTAGCCACAGCTCCATCTTGCTGTTCTGATACACCCGTGCCAACGACTGTCACAGCACATCTCCACCCCACGCCGTATTTCCCCGGCATGTGGGTCACTGTTGCTGTTCAGTTGCTGAGTCGTGTTTGACTCTGTGACCCTGTGAACTTCAGCATACCAGGCTTACCCTGTCCTTCACTATCTCCCAGAGTTTGCTTAAACTCACATCTAACCTTCTCATCATCTGTCTCCCCCTTCTCCTCTTGCCTTCAATCTTTCCCAGCATTAGGGTCTTTTCCAATGAGTCAGCTCTTTGCATCAGGTGGCCAAAGTATTGGAGCTTCAGCTTCAGCATCAGTCCTTCCAATGAATATTCAGGGTCGATTTCCTTTAGGATGGACTGATTTGATCTCCTTGCAGTCCAGGGGACTCTTAAGAGTCTTCTCCAACATCACAGTTTGAAAACATCCGTTCTTCGACACTCAGCCTTATTTATTGTCCACCTCTTACATCTGTACATGACTACTGGGAAAACCATAACTTTGACTATGTGGAGCTTTGTCGGCATAGTAATCTCTCTGCTTTTAAAATACACTGTTCTAGGTTTGTCATAGCTTTTCTCACAAGGAGCAAGCATCTTTTAATTTCATGGCTACAGTCACTGCAGTGATTTTGAAGTCCAAGAAAATAAAATCTGTCACTGTTTTCGCCTTTCCCCCATCTATTTGCCATGAAGTGATGGGACTAGATGCCATGATCTTAGTTTTTTGAATGTTGAGTTTTAAGCCAGCTTGGTTCAGAGCTCTGATTAAAAGTTCAGGACAGGATTTCATCCCCATGGATTTGCTTAAAGGAGAAATGCTCTTAAAACCTCTTTAGCCTCTCTCTGATTCCCCTCAGTCAGCAAGGGGAGACCACGCATCCCTGGGGAACTGGCACATTCTCCAACATGAACTGATTTGACTGTCTCAGCAAGCTTGCAAGCAGGAAAGGACTTCTGTACCCACTTTGCAGTCTAGAAAGTGAAATGACTAGCTCAAAGCCTCTCAGCAAGGACTGCTGATCTCAAGTATTGTTTGTTGAGTGACTGCTGATGGCTAACACTATTGTAAGGACTGGTCTTCATGTAGCTATTTATGTAGTAAGTATTATCCCCATTTCACTGATGAGGAAATTTGAGGCCCTGAGGGTGGGTGGTGCCCCTGTCAGTGGTGGTGGTGGTGGGGTCTGACTGCTGCAAAGTACAGACTCTGCTCTCCTAACTTGAATGTCAGCTGATGGACCACTCTTGGGAGGATGGGGTGTTGAGACACCATGGAGAAGTTCAGTTTTATATTAGGTGCTAAGCTTAGCATCCAAATGTAACTTGAGCTCTGGCGTGGAGCCCTGGGCTGGGTTCCCATTTTGAAAGCACTTTGAACGTTGATTCCTAAATGTTTGGTGAACATAACTGACAAGGAGGGGAAGACGCATCTGGTCTGGCTAATAAGCTGGGATTCTTACTGGCTCTGAATTCTGTGGCAGTATTATATATTTTTATTTCCTAGCAAAATTGTACTCTGGCAAGCTGGCAAAGTGCAGCATTCCAAATCTTATGATTTGAGGCTTTTTACACAAAACTCCAGCTCTTGGTTTCCTAGGGAGCACACGAGTGGGTATATCTGAGGTCTACTTAGTGAGACCCACCAACTCTTGAGGTGCAGACTGCTTGCTCACACAGGCTTCCCCGACCCTAAAGCAACCCTGGGAGCTGGGGAAGCATCACTCATCCAACCAAAGTACAGTGTGCGTGTCCTGCGTATCGGGTTCTGGTGTATAGAGTGGAGCTGAGGTGGCCAGGATCCTGTTTTTGTGGTGCTTGCATTCTCATCTGGAAGAGATGATGGTCTAGAGAGGACAGAGACGATCCCAGTGGTGGCACCTGCCTGGTGGAATTCAACAGGATGCTGTGATACAAAGTGACTGGGGTGGGAGTTTACTTTGGATGGTAAGGTGCCTCTGAGGAGGTGGCATTTGCAAGACTTCTGGGACAGGAAGGAAACAGCTATGAGAGCCTGGGAAGAGCATCCCCTGGAAGAGGGAACAGAATGTGTGAATCACTGTGACAAGGGAAAGAGCTTGTCCTGTTACCCCCATTTTACAGATGAGGACACCAAGGCTCAGAGGGGTGAGGTGGTGAGGTCCAGTCTTGGACTTAGGTTTTCTGTTTCCAATTCAGGCATTCTGTGCAACCTCAGGCTGCCTTGCTGGTGGTCTGGACTACAGTTCTGTGGTCCAGATGCAGCCCTACCTGAAGGCTTGAGTCTCATGGGGATTACATCTCTCCTCAGAGGGCATCACAGAAGAGAGGAGACATGTGGTCAGAAGTGGCATTCTTTCTTAAAGACTAGGGACAAAAACTACTGAGGGTGTTTGTACACGAACAGTTTTCATCTCATTGCATGAACTTGCGTTGTCCCCTGGGCCCTGGGGGCACTCTCCAATCAGGGTGAAGGGAGCAGTTGCTTCCAGCTCAACCTGCTTTTCTTTTTCTGGACACTCAAGCAGAGGCATCACCCAATGGTTGTTTGGACATACACAAGGATGGAAGTTTTGGCTCTGACAGTGATGGGGAGGGACCAGGAATGCAGATGTTTTGCTGCGCGTGTGGTCAGTCTGCACGTGGAGAACCATCCTACACCATGGCGGGCTGAGGAGAATCAGTGCAAGGGGGCTCACCCCAGGGTCTGTCTCTGAAGCACATTTGCTGCAGACTTGGAGGCTTGCAACCGCCTTGGGGTTAACAGTGCCCTGGCTGAGAGCTCACCATCGAGGGAGGGAGCGCAGCCCTGAGACCTCTGGTCAGGCTCAAATTTCCCATTTCTGGTAGAACTTCCCCCTCACTGGCTTTGCTTAGGTTTCTCCTCCATGCTGTTAAGAGTCCTCGGGCTGTATAATTATTACCTCATTCTAGGTTCAGGACTAAATGGGCTGAGTGGGAGAATCATGGTTATGCGAGTTCCAGCAAATGTGAATTTTCTCCATTTCACATGGGGAAGTTCTGTCCCTCTTCCCTGGACATGGGCCAGTGCAGAGCCAGGATCCTACTGCTCTGATTGGAGTCATGTGGTTTGGGAGATATTTTTCTTCATTAGCACAGAGCTCAAACACTCATCACTCCTTTATACCTTTTTAAAGTTAACATACATTAAAACTGACTTTCTCTTCCTTGTATGGTCCTATGAGTGTTAACACACGTGTAGATTTGTGTCATCATCATCTCCATTGAGATACAGGGCAGCTGCACCACTCCAAAAATCTCCCTCACACACTCCTGCATGGTCACACCCTCCCCTCATCACCAGACCCTGGAGACTCCCGGTCAGAGCCCAACACGATAATGCTGTCTGCTCCAGAGAGTCATGTCAGTGCAACCAGAGACCAGAACCTTGGAGCCTGGCTTCCTTCACTCAGCACAATGCCTTTGAGATCCAGCCAAGCTGTTGCATGTATCAGCAGCTTCTCTTTTTTCTTTCTGAGTAGTATTCCTTTATTGGATGGACCAAGATTTGTTTATCATTTGCCGGTTGAAGGACTTTTGAATTGTTTCCAGATTTTGAAGCTGCCATCAACATTTGTGTGCAGGTTTTTGTATAAACATGTCTTTGTTTCTGTTGGGTAAATACCAGGAATGAGACGGTGGGATCATGTGGTAGTTGTGCATTTAAGTTTTTAACTAACTACCAAACTGTTTTCCAGAGTGCATGCATCACTGTACAGTCCCACTGAGAGTTCCCATTTTCCTGTGACTTCACCAGCACTTGGCATTGTGAGTATTTTTAACTATTTCAGTGAATGGGTAGTGGTATCTCATCTTGATTTGATTTGCATTCACTAATGGCTAATTGTATTAAACTTCTTGTCATATGTTTATTTGTCATACACATACCCTCTTTGGCTAAGTATCATTTAAAACTTTTCATTCATTTTTTAATTGGGTTGTTTGTTTTCTGTCTGTTGAGTTAAAAAAAATCTGAGTATAATTGACAACAAGAAATTGCATGCATTTAAATCATAGAAGCTGATGTTTTGACCTAATGTATCCAACTATGAAACCTCCACCAAACTCTAAATAATGAAAAGGTCATTGATAATTCCTCTCCCCTAAAGTTTCCTAGTAGCCTTTGTGATTCCTTTACCTTCCCCTTACCTATTCTCAGCAGCTCCTGGTCTGCTTTCTGTCACATGCCAGTATGAATTTCCTAGAGTTGTTTTAATGTATTTGTTTTTGACTGTTTTACTTCACTCAGCGTGATTATCTTAAGATTGGTGCATGTTGAAGCATGCATCAGTAATTCTTTTTTTATCATTGAGTAGTCTTGCCTGGAAAAATCCCATGGATGGAGGAGCCTGGAAGGCTGAAGTCCATATGGGGTCGCTGAGGGTCGGACACGACTGAGCGACTTCACTTTCACTTTTCACGTTCATGCATTGGAGAAGGAAATGGCAACCCACTCCAGTGTCTTGCCTGGAGAATCCCAGGGACGGGGGAGCCTGGTGGGCTGCCGTCCATGGGGTCGCACAGAGTTGGACATGACTGAAGTGACTTAGCACACACACACACACACATACACACACACATTTTCCTTATCCATTCATCTGTCAGTGAACATTTAGGCTGTTTCCATGTGCT
>NW_011494867.1:12226801-12228137 GCF_000754665.1 Bison bison bison | reverse complement strand
AGACATTACTTTGCCAACAAAGGTCCGTCTAGTCAAGGCTATGGTTTTTCCAGTGGTCATGTATGGATGTGAGAGTTGGACTGTGAAGAAAGCTGAGCGCCAAAGAATTGATGCTTTTGAACTGTGGTGTTGGAGAAGACTCTTGAGAATCCCTTGGACTGCAAGGAGATCCAACCAGTCTATTCTAAAGGGGATCAGCCCTGGGTGTTCTTTGGAAGGAATGATGCTAAAGCTGAAACTCCAGTACTTTGGCCACCTCATGCGAAGAGCTGACTCATTGGAAAAGACTCTGATGCTGGGAGGGATTGGGGGCAGGAGGAGAAGGGGACGGCAGAGGATGAGATGGCTTGATGGCATCACTGACTCGATGGACGTGAGTCTCAGTGAACTCCGGGAGTTGGTGAGGGACAGGGAGGCCTGGCGTGCTGCGATTCATGGGGTCGCAAAGAGTCAGACATGACTGAGTGACTGAACTGAACATTGTGGGTGCATGTATCTTTTCAAATTATAGTTTTATCTGGATATATGCCCGGGAGTGGGATTGCTGGATCATATAGTAACTCTGTTTTTAGATTTTTAAGGAACCTCCATACTGTTCTGATAGTGACTGTACCAACTTGCATTCCCACCAACAGTGCAGAAGAGTTCCTTTTTCTCTACCCAATTTGTATGTCTTTTGTTTCTTTGTCTTGACTCACTCCAGGATTGATGTTTAGCATGAGTGTTGAGAGTAGATATTCTTGCCTAAATCCCAATCTTAGGAGAACAGTATTTAATCTTTCATCATCATAAGTATAATGTTGACTGTGGGGATTTTTTTTTTCTTTTTTGGTAGATTCCCTTTATTAGATTGAGGAAGTTCTTTTGTATTTCTAGTTTCTAAAATTCATAGGTAGATATTGGATTTTGTCAAATGATTTTTATTTATCAATTCACATGTCATATGGGTTTTCTTCAGACTGTTACTATGATAGACCGTATTGATGAATTTTTGAATAGCGAACCAGCCTCACATTCCTCGGGTAAATTATACTGGGTTGTGGTGCATCATTCCTTCTATGTGTTGATAGATTCAATTTCCTAGTATTTTGTTAAGGACTTTTGCGCTTATGTTCTTGAGAGACATTGGTCTATAGCTCTTAAAAATTTCTAACTTGTACTCTTTGGTTTTGATATCAGGGTAACACTCAGTTCAGTTCAGTTCAGTCGCTCAGTTGTGTCCGACTCTTTGCGACCCCATGAATCACAGCACGCCAGGCCTCCCTGTCCACCACCAACTCCCAGAGTTCACCCAAACTCATGTGCATTGAGTCGGTGATGCCATCCAGCCATCTCA
>NW_011494867.1:12225415-12226701 GCF_000754665.1 Bison bison bison | reverse complement strand
ATTGGAGAAGGAAATGGCAACCCACTCCAGTGTCTTGCCTGGAGAATCCCAGGGACGGGGGAGCCTGGTGGGCTGCCGTCCATGGGGTCGCACAGAGTTGGACACGACTGAACTGACTTAGCAGCAGCAGCAGCAGCAGTATTCCAATGTAGCCAGTGAGTAGCATCACTGACTCAATGGACATGAGTTTGAGCAAACTCTGGCAGATGGTGAAGGACAGGGTGCCAGGTATGCTGCAGTCTATGGCTTTTCAAAGAGTTAACTACAACTTAGTGACTGAATAACAACAGTATTCCAATATATGATTATACTACAGTTTTTCCATTCACCTACTGATGAATGTGTGTTGTTTCCAGCTGGAGGCTATTACCAATAAAATTGCTTAACATTTTTGTATATGTCTTTGCATGAACACGTGTCTTCCTCTCTCTCAGGTAAATGCCTGGGAGTATGGTTGGCTTGTATAGTAGGTGAATGTTTATATTTTTGAGAAACTGCCAGACTGTTCAACACAGTAGTTGCGTTATTTTACGTTCCTACCAGCAGTGTAGGAGAGTTCCAGTTTCTCCATGTTCTTACCAATACTCGCTCTGGTTACACCTTATTTTAGACATGCTGTGAATAGGGAGAGTTTTATTTCTTTCTTCCCGATTTGTATGTCTTTTTAAAAGTTGAAGTATAGTTGACTTACGTTGTGTTAGTTTCAGGTGTGCAGCAAAGTGATTACTTATATATATATATATATATAGGTTATTACAAAATATTGAGTATAGTTGCCTGTGCTAAACAGCAGGTCTTTTTTGGTTATCTGTTTTGTATATAGTAGTGTGTTAATCCTAAACTCCTAATTTATTTGCTCCTTTCCCCTTTGGTAACCATAAGTTTGTTTTCTATGTCTGTGGGTCTATTTCTGTTTTGTAAATAAGTTCATTGTATCATTTTTTTAGATTCTACATATAAGCAATATCATATAATGTTTGTCTTTCTCTATCTGGCTTACTTCACTTAGAATGATAATCTCTAGGTCCATCCATTGCTGCAAATGGCACTATTTCATTTGTTTTTATGGCTGAGTAATATTCCATTATGTATATAATATATACATTATACACACATGGAGAGGGCAATGGCACCGCGCTCCAGTGCTCTTGCCTGGGGAATCCCATGGGTGGAGGAGCCTGGTAGGCTGGAGCCCATGGGGTCGCTAAGGGTCGGACACGACTGAGCGACTTCACTTTCACTTTTCACTTTCATGCATTGGAGAAGGAAATGGCAGCCCACTCCAG
>NW_011494867.1:12219400-12225315 GCF_000754665.1 Bison bison bison | reverse complement strand
TAACACTCAGTTCAGTTCAGTTCAGTCGCTCAGTTGTGTCCGACTCTTTGCGACCCCATGAATCACAGCACGCCAGGCCTCCCTGTCCACCACCAACTCCCAGAGTTCACCCAAACTCATGTGCATTGAGTCGGTGATGCCATCCAGCCATCTCATTCTCTGTCCTCCCCTTCTCCTCCTGCCCCCAATCCCTCCCAGCATCAGGGTCTTTTCCAATGAGTCAGCTCTTTGCATGAGGTGGCCAAAGTATTGGAGTTTCAACCTCAGCATCAGTCCTTCCAAAGAACACCCAGTACTGATCTCCTTTAGGATGGACTGGTTGGGTCTTCTTGCAGTCCAAGGGACTCGCAAGAGTCTTCTCCAGCACCATGAAATTAATTGGTAAGCATTTCCTTCTTTCCTATTTTCTGGAAGATAATATAGAATGATGTTATTTAGATATTATTAGATGTTATTTAGAATAATGTTGTATAGAATGATGTTATTTCTTCTTTAAATGCTTGGTATTAGAATTCATCAGTTTAACTACCTGGACCTGGAGATCTCTTTTTTGAAAGATCTTAAACTATGAATTCAATTTTTAAAAATGTTTAGCAAACTATTCATATTATCTATTTCATCTTGTATGAATTTTGTTAGTTTCTAGTCTTTTTTTTTTTTTAATTTCCCACTTAATCTAAATTGTCAAATTTATTGGCATAGAGTTGTTCATAGTATTCCTTTATTGTACTGTTGATATTTGAGGGTCTGAAATGATATGTTCTCTTGTGTTCCTGGCATTAATAACTTGTGTCTTCTATTTTTATTTCTCATTCTTGCTAGAATTTTATCAATTTTATTACTTTGAAGAACCAGCTTTTCATTTCATTGATTTTCCTATACTTTTTTCAACTTTATTTATTTCTATTCTTTATTGTATATTTTCTTCTGTTTACTTTGGTTTATTTTACTCTTCTAGCTTCTAATAGTGGAAACTTAGATCATTGATTTGAGCCCTTTCTTCTTTAAAATAAACATTTGATGATATAAATTTCTCTTTCACCACTTTAGCTGGACTCCATGAGTTTTATGTTGTAGTTTTGTTCTCATTCCGTTAAAGATATTTTCTAATTTCCCTTGAGAACTCCTTTATGGCTTATCAATTATTTAGATATGTTTTAGTTTTTGGATATTTTCCTGTTATTATTCTGAAATTGATTTCTAGTTTGATTTCATTATTATCAGAGAACGCACTTCATATGATTTCAGTTCGTGTAAGCTTGATAAGGTTTGTTTCATGACCCAGGAAATGGTTGTTGATTTTTGTGTTCTGTGTGCATTTGAAAGGATAGGGCGTTTTGCTTTGGATGGTGCTTTATGAATTGGATCTAACTGCTTGATGGTCAGTCCATCTACATCCTTGCTGATTTCCAGCCTGTTTGTTCCCTTGAACAAAGAGAGGAGTGTTGAGTTCCCCAACTGTAATTGTGGCTTTGTTTCTCCTTTAGTTCTTCTATAGGGTTTTGCTTCATTGTTTTCCTGTAAGTAATGGGTTGTTTTTTCTCTGGTTTCATTCAAGATTTTTTCTTTGTCTTTTGCTTTGATCCTTTTGATTATAATGTATCTAGACACGAGTTTCTTTGAATTTCTCCTTTTGGGGGATTCACTGAGTTTCTTGAGTCTGTAAGCAAATCTGAATTTGCTTTTTGACAAATTTGAGACGCTTTCAGCTACTATTTTCTCAGACATTTTCCTACATTGCATTTTTTCTTTCTCCTTTCCTTCTGGGATTTTTTAGGACATGAATGTTAGACCTTCTGGTACAGGTCCTGAATCCCTGTTCATTCCCCGCCCCCCCCTTCTTAAAATTCTTTTTTGGGTTGTTCACACTGAATACTTTCTATTAATCTATCTGCAGACTCAATGATTCATTCCTCTGCTATCTCAATTTTGTTATTAAGCCCATCCAGTGAGCTTTAACATTTAACATTTTAATTTATTTTAGCTTTAACATTTTGGTTATTGTACTTTTGAGTTCTAAAATTTCAATTTGGTTCTCCTTTGTATCTTCTCTTTGTTTGCTGAGACTGCCTATCTTTTCATTCAGTTTAAGAGTGTTTGCCCTTACTTCGGAGAAGGCAGTGGCACCCCACTCCAATACTCTTGCCTGGAGGATCCCATGGAGGATCCCATGGACGGAGGAGCCTGGTGGGCTGCAGTCCATGGGGTCGCTGAGAGTCAGGCACGACTGAGCGTCTTCACTTTCACTTTTCACTTTTATGTATTGGGGAAGGAAATGGCAACCCACTCCAGTGTTCTTGCCTGGAGAATCCCAGGGACGGGGGAGCCTAGTGGGCTGCCGTCTATGGGGTCGCACAGAGTCGGACGAGACTGAAGCGACTTAGGAGCAGCAGCCCTTACTTCTTGAAGCATTTTTTATAATAGCTGCTTTAAGTCTTTCTGATCATCCTAAGATCTGTGCCTTATAGGTATAGGGGTCTGGTCCTTTGATGGTAAAAGTTGAGATTTTCCTTTTGTGTGTGTGTGTGTGTGCACGCTCATGCTAGATATGTAACTATCATCTGTATCTTGGACATTTAGAATATTGTATTATGAGGCTCTAGGTCTTGTTTAAATGCCATGGTGGACTTTGCTAGTTTTGGTTGATTGGGCAATCGACCTGTCCAGGCAGCAAGTTCCCACCAGTCTCCTGTGAGCTGTGGTCCTGATGGCAGGCCAGTTTCCAAAACCTCTGCCATGCTGGTCAGAGCTGCCCCGCATGTGCACCACCCAGTGGCCAGTCTTGGTTCTGGATGATGGTTTATTCTGTGTTCAGTTCTCAAAGTCCTAGGTATGCTGTTTCGGGTCAGGCACATGCATGTGCACAGAGCTTGGGGGTGAGCCCAGGCACTTGTGTGGAGCTTTAAAGGATCCCCTTTCCCACCTCCCCCAACTATGTGGGCTCCTGAGTGATTTCTGGTTTCCTGGGCTCCCTGTGGGTCCTCCATTCAGAGAACCAAATGACAGTGACTTGAGTGACTCTGCTCTGCTGCGCATAGTTGATATCTGTGCCTGTACGCAGTCTGGGTGGAGAGAGACGTAAAAAGGGCCCAGGACCACAGCTTTTCTGATTAGTGAGGGAGGTTCTGCTCCCTCTCAAATAGGAGCTGTGGCTCACTGCTGTGGCTGCTGTCATTACCTAAGCCCCGGGGATATATATCAGAACCTACAGGTTCTGTCCAAATTTTATAGCTGGACAAGATACTGAACAGCTTCATCACCACAAAGGTCCCTCCTGTTGATCTTTTAACCATGCTGACCTCCCTCCTGCTCCATCCTCCGCCCCTTCTGTACCCCCTGGCAACCACCAACCTGTTCTCCATTTCTAAATTCTGTCATTTCAGGTGTAATCCTTGGGGCTGACTCTTTTTCACACAGAAAAATTCCGTGGAGGTTCATGTAGGTGTTGTTCATTCCTTTCGCTTGCTGAGTGGTATTCCACAGCGAGGACATACCACAGTTTGGCTGTCCATCCTCCAGTTTGAGGATGCCAGGGCTGGTTCTACCTTTTGGCTATTGCAAATAAAGCTGCTGTGGACATGTGTGGAAAGACTTGTACTCCAGCCTGTTTGAATTCCTCTGGAATAAATGCCCCGGAGTGCACAGACCCAAGTGGCAAATATCATTCTTTCCCCCTTATAGGTGAGGGAGCTGAGGTTAGGGAAGATGAGCTGACCAAGAGCACTCAGCAAATAGACGGCAGCTCAGACTCATGTCCCCGCTGTCTGATTGGGTGGCTGAACCCTTAGTGACCACTCATTGTCTCTCCCACACCTGTCTTAGCCCAGATTCAGCCTGAGGGGAAGCAGGAGATGCAGAGCCTCAACCATGAATGGCTTTAGCACCCCTCAGGGTCTTCCTCTCCATCTCAGCTCTGCTCATCACCCTGCATGCTTCTCTCATTCAGTTTGCAATTCAGAAGTCCCCTCCTCTGAGAAGCCTCCTTGATCATTCCAAGGACCACTAGACATGCAGAAAGTGGGGTGCCATTTCATTTGCGTCCATGGGGCTAACCAACCCAACCTACTTATTTGTGGACCCGCCTTTGTCTCCCTTTCCTCATGAAATGGCGAATTCTTTGAGGACTGGGTCTCCATTCACTGATGTGTCCCTGGTGCTTGGTGTAATGCCTGGCACACAGTAGGTGTTTAATAACTGTAATTACAGGAGGACCTCATTTTACTGTGCTTAACTTTAATGTGCTTTGCAGGTAATGCATTTTTTACAAATTGAAAATTTGTGGCAACTTTACATCATACAGGTCTATGGGCACCATTTTCCCAACAGTGTTTGCTCACTTCATGTCTCCGTAATCACATTTTGTAAATCTCATGATATTTCAAGCTTTTTCACTATTATCATATTTTGTTATAGTAATCTGTGATCAGTGATCATTGAATTACCATGCCAAAAAAATATGTCTTGCTAAAGGCTCAGAGGATGGTTAGCATTTTTTAGCAATAAAGTATTTTGTAATTAAGGTGTCCACGTTTTAAAGACATAATGCTATTGCATATTTAATAGACTACAGTGTAGTGTATACATCTTTTATATGCATGGGAAACCAAAAAATCTGTGTGACTCGCTTTCTTGTGATTGCTCTTTACTGCAGTCATTTGGACCTGAACCTGCAGAATGTCTGAGGTGAGCCTGTACTGACTGACAGAGTGGTTTAGAGAGATGAGTTCTGATGCTGTGAAGGCTGGATGGGCTGCTCTGGGGGCTCTGAGAGGGTTATTGCTGAGAATGAACTTTTAGTAAGGTGGATCCACGGATGAGGCTCCAGGCTCCCAGGAACCCCTATTACTGTGTGCAAGAAGTGTGTGTTCCTTCTGGTTGGGCTGTCCTTTGCTGAAGTTGAATGCTGTGCAGTGTTTCTGAGTCTCCCATGGTCAATAACCCTGCATTTTAACTCCATCTCATCATTTTCAAGCCCCCCTTCTTATTGTCCCATTTTCACCTCAAGGTTTTAAGAAGTAATTTTCTGTCAGAAATTGCACTAATTGAAGGCCCTTTGGCTTCCAAAGAGGCCGTTCTCTGTAGTAATTGAACCTGTAATTGGGCTTCATTTCCAGTGCACCATCCTCAGTCACATCTGTTGCTGATGATCTTGGAGGGATTACAAACCAGGGGTCCTTCATTTGGGTCTGAAAGGGGATCCATAGCACAGGGTTGCTGTCAAGCTCTCAAGGGCTTTGTCTTCAACTGCAGAGCTAGGAAGGAGGCCTCCCTTTAAAAGACCTATTTAATCAACAGAAATGAACAGGACAGGACATGCCAGTTTGGTGGGAAGAAACAGGAGTTGGTGCTGGCCTCAGAGTTTGGGCAAGACTCTTGTTTGCAAGTTGGACAAACGTTCTGTGGTCAGAACAGGCCACACACTGCTGTAGGGAGAAAGTCTTGAACAGCCGGTGACTGAGGATGGCACGTGCTGGTTTCTTGCTGGTGCAGAGTTGACTGTGGGTGGAGATGGCTCCCAGGACAACTGCCCCCACCATGAAGTTGGTCAGCGTCCAGGTTGCCTGGATCTAGAGGCACCTCCAGCTCAGCACATGCGTCCACGATGCCAAGGCTGGGTGAGGGAGGGCAGAAGCATGCAGGGGTGGGGCACCTCCACCCACGGTGGGCAGTGCCACTTTCACGCCCCTCTTAGCTGACACAGGTCCTGTGGCCACAGCTGATGTCAGCGCAGTTCTGGCTGTCGGTTGGGAGCAGTGATGCCCATCTGTGAAGCTCTGCTGAATGCCAAGGTAGCTCACAGGTCTGGGTTCGGATCCAGGCTTTGCCCTGCCATTGGTTTTGTGCCGGCAAGCTGTTTGACCTGCATGCCTCGTTTCCTCACCGAAGGGCTCCTGTGGGGTGGAACGAGATAATCC
>NW_011494867.1:12215480-12219300 GCF_000754665.1 Bison bison bison | reverse complement strand
CTACTGAGACAGCAAGGGCAGAACAAGGGGAATTGTTGGGTCTTGGGAGGGGCAGGTGGGAGCTGACTAGAGGCACCTGCAGTGGGAGATGCCAGCCCTTTGGGACCGTCTCTTTCTCTCACTTTTCTCTCACATTCTCTCATCTCTGCTTCTGGGGTTTATTCCCCCAGGACAATGTGTGACTGCAGCCTTGTTACCACAGAACCATCTTCTGCAGACCTCATGGAGAAGGAGGAATACCCCGGGGAATACATGATCCTTTCATCACGAGCCCGTTCCTTGTCCCTCAGTCCATCAGGATGCCCGGGGGCAGAGTCCTGTGATTGGCAACTCCATCACCTGTCCAGGGGGTGCTGCTCCCCAAAGGAAGGGTGGTCGGTGGAAGAAAGGGGAGAAGAGGTGCTTGGCTGCTAAGGGCACCCCAGCCCTGGTGGGTTTTGCTCAGCTCATGGACCCACCTCCTGTTGGTGGCTCTCATGGACCCTTCATCTTGTCAGAAGGGCCTGAGGAAGGGCGGGGCTCTTCCTGGCCACCTCATCCCATCCCTGCCTCGTGGGTGTAGACTCAGACCCCAGCCTGACCTTGCAAACTGTAACGGGGAAGATTGGCACCCAGCCCAGACATCCATGAGCACATGGGGCCCAGGCCTGGGACTGGGGCCCCTCCTCCCAGACCTGCCTGGCTGGGCTGTGGTCAGGGCTGGGGCTGATGGAGCTTCTCTCAGAATCCATCCTATCAGGCCCACACCCCAGTACCTGCTGAGCCCAGGAGGGGAGGGTGAGGCATGCAGTCCCACCCACAGCTTCTATGTCCGTGGTTCGGTCAGACCTCAGTGCAAGGAGGGGAGCAAGCATGCTGAGAGAGGTCCTGGCAGCCTCTGAGCCCCCTGCCACCAAGCTGCATTCCAGGATGTGGGAGATGTTCTCCTCAGCAGAAGCAGCAAGAGATCAGGGCCTGGGGCTGTCCCCAGAGAACAAGGCCTGGGGACCCCTGGCCCCCAGAGAGCCTTTCGGCAAGGGGGCCTTTGGCGAGTCCTTGTTGAGTATTGAGTCCAATCAAAGCTGCTTCTGTATCTGCCAATACCAACTGCCGGCCCTCGAGCAAGCTGCACCATCCCTCTGAGACTCCATGTTCTCATCTGTGAAAGGTGACTGCAACACTGACCTCAGAGAGTTGCTGTGAAACACAGAATAGAAAAGGATGTGTGCTGAGAAAGGCTGTCAGGAGCCCTTCAAGTGCAGGTGAGTGGCTCCCACTGACTGCCCGCATCTGTTTCCTTAGGGCTGTGGGAAGTCCCACTCAGTGGTCTTTCGGGCTCTCTGATTACTGGGACTCTATTAGTACTTGCAGTGAGTTCTAATAAACACCAGACACTCTGAAAAAGTCATTTTCATTTTTGCCAGAACCTGTAGGATATGAAGCTCACCAGCCCTGAGCATGTAGCTGGTGGAAGATGGTCCTGGTTAATTCCCCAGTTCTATATATTTAGGTATTAACACCTCCACTCCCCACTGGCCCTTCCCTGGAGGTGCCTGTGAGCACTGGCATAAGTCATCCTTCAGCCCAGTGTGATCCCTCTGGTGAGCTTGGGAACATGGCAGAAACTGTAAGGTCACAGAGGTGTCCCATGATGACAACTCTGGCTGTTTGTCCCCATAGCTTGTCGTTTCCTTTTGTGGCCTCCTCAAAGCCAGGTTGCACTGTGGGCGTGCAGGTGTGATAATCCAGTCCAGTGGTTCCACCAGCAGTGTCTACAGGGTGCTCACATCCTATGTGTCGAGTCAGGCATGGTGGGGAAGGGATATGGAACCTGCTAACAGGAGCGTCCTCTCCATTGGTGGAACAAGCCATCCACAGTGGCAGACTCCATCATGTGCCATGAGAGGCAGCAAAAACGTAGGGGGACAAGCCCAGGAATTGGAGTCTGGTGGACCAGCGTTCATATCCTGGTTTTGCACTTACTTGCTGTGTAACCTTGGGCAAATCTCTGAGTCTTTTTCCTCATCTATAAAATGGAGATAGGAATTCTTATCTCAATTGCAAATGAAAACCACAGTGAGGTCTATGCATTTCTCACCTATCAGATTAGTGAAGACAAAGAGACTAGTAACTCACCATGTTAGTGCTTAGGTGCGGAAATGGGTATATTCACATGTCCCTGCAGAGAGGAGGCATTGAGGCCATCTCTAAAGAAAACACTTGGAAACACCAACTGAAATGTAAAATGCGAATATTGTTTGATCCAGGCTTTCTGGAAGTTTATATCAAGATTATACTGACACGGAATGGTTGCAAAGATATCAATTTCAGTATTGTTTGAAACACAAAACAGAAGCAGCATAAATGTCTATCAATAGAAGGTGTACCAATGGGACTTCCCTGACAGTCCAGTGGTTAAGAATCCGCCTTGCAATGTAGGGGTCGTGGGTTCTATCCCTGTGTTTGTGCGCCACGAGGGAGCCTGTGCATCACAACAGAGATCCTGTGTGCTACAGCTAAGGCTTGACGCAGCCAAATAAATAAGTAAATATTAAAGAAAAATAGGAAGTGTTTAGTTTAGTCCTACAAGGACTGTTACTTGGCTGTGAAGTGGAATGTGGAATGCAGCAGACGCTTACATACTGATGTAAAATGATTCCTCACCGTGGACCCTCTGGGGGTGTGTGCTGTGTCCTACAGAGACTTGGTGACATGAGCTTGTTTCCAGTGTGTTAATTTGCATGGTCATTTTTCATTTATGGCAAGTGATACAGGTCTTCTATCATAGATAATAACACAACGCTTCCTTTAGGGATATGTTTCGTTCAGTTAAAAAGTAATAGGTTAAAGAAGGCAGTCACAGAGGGCCACATAGCGTAGGATTCCACTTATACGGTGTGTCCAGGACAGGCAAACCCACAGAGACGGAAAGCAGGTTTGCGGTTGCCCAGCTGGGGCCGGGCAGTGGGGAAGATGCTGACGGGCTTCCTTTTTGGGGTGGGAAAAAGCTTGGGAACCAGATAGAGGTGATGGTTGTGTAACATCATGAATGTACTTAATTCATCTGAAAACTCTACACTTTCACAAGGGTAAAATGTTGAATTTTATGTCATATGTATTTTACAATCATCAAAACAACACCAGCAACAGAGTAGGGGGTGAGTTCAAAGTTGTGTGTAAGTAGCTGTGCAGCTGGTGCCTGGTAGTGAGAACGCTGAGGCTGGGGGACTCGCAGGCCGTCTCTGGCGGGTGCGCTGGCTTTGAGATGCGCTTGCCCCACTGTTCCTGGCTGTGCCAGGCCTGTCCTGTGGTTTCTGACCAGACCCCCTTTGATCTCCTTTCACGGTTTCTTGTTGATGTTCCGACATGGCAGCCGTGAGCAGGGAGCCCTCTCTATGAAGTCCAGTCTTGAAAGTTGGCCCTGCCTCAAGCAAACGAAGGTCAAAGAAAACAAGATTTATTTCCAGGGAGAAGCCAAAACTATG
The DNA here is from genome assembly GCF_000754665.1 of Bison bison bison. Lineage (NCBI taxonomy): Eukaryota > Metazoa > Chordata > Mammalia > Artiodactyla > Bovidae > Bison > Bison bison. The sequence goes on along the minus strand of NW_011494867.1, from coordinate 12,215,836 downwards.
TTTGCTGTAACATCAGGCATCAAATGATGATGTGGTCCCCCCCACCGTGGAAAAATACTTCCATCTAGTTTCTTCTATTAATAACGGCGGTCAGCCCGTAAAAATTAATGTGTCAACTGCCTCAGAGCTGAGCTATCTCAGAGGCCTTTGATCCCTCTCCTCGTGGCTGCTGGCCCTCAAAAATGTTTTCACTCCATATTTTACCTTGATGGGTTTGCAGGAAGGTAATTAAATTATTAAAACTTTAATTGCCTTCCTGTATATAATTATCGCCTGTTAAAGGACACTTTTTATTCACAGGCTGAAAAGCCCTATTTTTTTTTTCCTCCAGAAATGACCTTGCTATGTGTATTCTG
>NW_011494867.1:12208494-12215380 GCF_000754665.1 Bison bison bison | reverse complement strand
TTTTTTTTTTTCTTCTTTTCTGTCTTTATCTTTCATATTGGTCAGTTTGAAATGGTGCTTTTTGATTTGGAGGATTCTTTTCCTTCCTGGTCCCTGGGTGAAAGGACCAGTCTTTGACCAAGGAAGGTCATGGCAGGTAGACCATCTTCCAGGGGTTCTCCAGGCAAAGGGACTCTGTGTCCTGGTGGCATTTTTCAATCACCTTATTCAGTTCTTTCATCTTACAGATAGAAAAGAAGCTCAGAGACGGGGCCTTACTTGCCCTGGGTCACACAGGAATTAGGCAACAGGCATTACAGCCAAGGTCTGCTCTTGGGATTTGAAGACGTATTTTGCCAACTAATTTTGACCTGTACATAGATCTGGTTCCTTCTGCTTGTTCTCAATATCCAGCTAAGTGCTCTTCTCTCTCTTCTAATGATCTCTTAGTATTGTCCTCACTGTCTTTACAGTCCTTTTCTAGGAGGAGCAAACAGAAAGGATCAAAGCATCATCGTCTCTGGACTCCTTCAGGAAACTCCCACCCTTCCTGGATGGCATCAGGAACCCAAGTCCACGTGACGCAGTGGTTTTCAACCTTGTCACATCCAGTGCCTCCTTTTTATAACAGCTACTTCATAGTACCTCCTTTCTTATCTTGAGAGAATTCATGCCACATAGCCTCATATGAACAGTTTCAAAAACAGTGCCATAATTCTTACATAAAGAAGCAATGTAAGGAAGTTTTTTACTTAAAATATGTTTCAATATGCAAGTGCTCAGCCTTGCCTGTACTAGTGGTCTTGATCATGTCATCAGATGCTTCTCTCCCCTTATCATAAATGAATCTGGGTTTTAAAGGAGATGCTTCCCCATGGCATGCTGTCAAGCCCTTCTCCTCATATTTGAGATTTCGAAATCAAGACTAAGTATATTTGCTTCTAGACTCATGCACTCTTTGGGAGGGCGGCAGCCTTGGAAGGGGTGCTCTGAGAGCTGTATGGATGGCTCAGGCTCTAGGAGTGCTTCTCAGCTCTCACTGTGTTTACTGAACAGTTTCTCATATGGTTTTGAACCAAGCAAATTGTAGTCTTCCTTTGATTTACATGGTAGTTGGAAAATTCAGGGTATGTTAAAATTATTTTAAAATGCTTTGTATCTGTACATAGAAAAGAGTCATGTTCCAGGCTCAGATAATTACAAAATTAACCTTGATCTCTGTCAGTATCAAAAGTTATGCAGGGTGTGGGCACTTCATGGTTGAACAAAGCTTTCTTGTCCATTGTAGGATGCCAACTATCCCTTGGCTGTACCCTCCTCCTACAAGTGTTTCAACAAAATATGCCCCTAGTTGCCACACACCCTCTAGGCAGCAGCATTAGCCTCATGGTGAGCTTCCAGTTCAAAATTACACAGTGCCAGGAACTGAGTAGCAGAAATTCAGATGAGAACATTTTATTTTATCTCATAAAAATGGAGGCCAGGAGCTGGGCAGGGCTCAGCTGGGTGATTCTTCTGCTCCACATGCCATCGATGGAGGTCACTTGGTGATATTCGGCTAGTGGATGGCCTGTTCACGTGGCAGGCACCTCGGCAGGGGTGGCTAGAAGGCTTGCTCAGCTAGAACTGTCACGTCCAGGTGCCTTTCCTGCATGACCGTGCCTGTGTGCTCACATCAGCTCAGGGCTCCTGGAATGTGTGGTCCTAGGAAAACATGAAAGCAGAAGGCTTTTTAGGGCGGCTGCTATCTATGGGATCGCACAGAGTTGGACACGACTGAAGCGATTTAGCAGCAGCAGCAGCAGCAGCAGCCTTGAGCATCCTAACCCATCACCCTGCCGCATCCCAGTGGCCTAGCCTAGACTCAGGAGGAGTGGGGAGGAGCAGAGACGGTCCATCTTCTATTATCCACAGCCCTTTTTTGTTTAAGATTTTCATCTATAGCATGTGGTTGATATTTCTCAGTATGGCCATTTAGAGGCTGGGTCACCACAGGTGAAGGGGACTGACTAGTCTTTTATCTCAGAGTTAAAAGCAACCCACACACCTACTTTCCAAGCATAGCCTAGTGCTTGTATCTGCACGGCTGTGTCACAAGCTGGTGGTGTTTGCCTTTGTCCCACAGGCTCAGTCTGGTTCCCAGTGAAAGCAAATCTTGCTGCAGAGTGGCAGCTGCACAGGGGGCCCAGCCAGGTAGAGATAGAATGAACGCCCAGCTCACGTCTCTCTACAGAACCCCGCCACACTTTGGGCCTCTCAGGACTCAGACATGTCTGTGGGAGGGTGATGGCCATCTGGGCACCAGTTTGGGAGATGCTCTGGCCAGGGCTGGAGATGCTTGGGGTGCAGGAGGAGATGTTTTATTTTTTAAACAGCTTTATTGAGATAAAATTCATCTACCATACAATTTGCCTGTCTACAGTATACAATTCAGTGATTTTTTAAATAGATGCATAGTGTTGCGCAATCATATCTAATTCCAGGCAAAAAATACATACACACATGTTATACACATACACACATATACACACACATTTTTTGAAAGCAATCAGGACGTTAAGGAAGATATATTTCATAAAAATTATTTTGAGAACCAGGGTATCTCAATGTCCTCTCTCCCTCATACCCTCCCCACACACTCATGCTCACATACAGTCATACACACAAACATACACACGTGCACACACACACGAGCACACATACCGACCCTACCCCAAGGCCTGATTAACACGTGTGGGTTATAATTACGCAGCTAATGATCTGGCCAGAATCGAAAGCCTCACGGTGGCTCTGAGGGGGCCCTCCTGGCAGTGGGGTCACGGGGCCAGTGGTTTTGTGGGAGGCCTCTGCATGCCCCCAGTCCGTGGCCTGGGTGACGACAGCGAAGACCACCCACGTCACTGCTGGAGTCTGTCCCTCTCGACCCTGCTGCCACCCTCTGTCCCAGGGAGCAGCGTGATGTGTGCTGCACTGTAGGTGCCCTTGGGGGGAGTGGGGGGAGGTGGGGCCCAGCCCCACAGAGGCTCCTTTTCGCCAGGAACATGGTTTGCACCGCAGACCCATAGCTTCAGCTCATGCTGGGCTCATGTGGGGTGGAAAAACATTTCACAATGGGAAATGGGCCGGACTCGGCCAGGAGAGAGGAAGTGCCCTCCACAGGCCCGTTTGGTCTTGGGGTACAGTTTCAAAGGTCTCTGTTTTGAAATTATGAGACCACCAAAAAAGCATGCTGGGGCCAAAAATGACTGTAAAAGGTAATAATTGTTAATAACTTGGCGTCCACCCCGTCATTCGAGCAGCCTGGTTTTGGCAAATATAAAGGACAACATTGTAAGCAAATAGGAAGGCAGCGGCCTGGCCCATAAAGCCGTTAACCGCACCATAACTAAATATTAAATGTGAGTTTTTAATTCAATTTATAGCTGAAATAAGGATCTTTGCACTGACTTACAGGGAGGAGGGGATTCGAGGTTCATAAAAGGTGTAGAGACAAAGTGCTTTCAGCATTCTGCTGCTTTCATAATGAGGGCCGCAACTTTGACCTGGGCAGCCCTTGGAGAGTCACCCTCGGTGTTCACTGGGTACCTCGGGACATTTTTAAGGAGGAACCAGGTGGTCAGAGGTTGGGGTGTCCCCATCTCCTGGTCTGGGCACTATTGCAGCCTGGCAGGAAAGTGGTCTTCAATGACCAGCTACCAGCTCCTTTGTGGCCGCCGGTCAGCTGCCCATCTTAGGTGGGCCCACCAGCTGCCAGCCAAAGCCCAGCCCTCTCTTTACATGGGTTTTTGGCCTTGGCCTTCAAGCTTTCCCAGCAGACCCCACAGGGTTTACTGGGAGTCATGGAAAGAAAGACTTTTCACTTGAGATGCTGGCACCATGGGTGCGTTGGTTTTCTCCGGGGGCCTCGGAGGGTGCCTGCCAACTCACAAAGTCCTTGACTGTATCCTCTCTGGCTCATCCAGTGGGGGTAAGGATTGTCAGATGTGATGAACTTAGATTTAAAAAATATATAACTTATTTTTCTCCTGTAAAAACTGTATATCTATATAGTAGAAAATCTAGACAGTTCCAGACATTATCTCTAAGACAATAGAAGTTATGTGTGACCTTAAGGCTAAAGTCTTCACTGTTCTGCTCTGCTTGCTCTCATCCTTGTTGGCGTGTTTATGCCCTTGTTCTGCCGTGCTGATGTTGCCACGAAGGCCTGCTCTCTGCACGCCAGGGTGTGTGCTGCTTGCTCAGTGTCACCAGCTCCTTATCCTGGGAATGGCCTTGTGGGGCACAATTAACGGGAGCCCAGTAAAACCAGGCAGCTTGCTCAAGATTGCACAGGTGGCCCAGGAGCTGGGGATTTGAGCCCAGATCGCCTGACTCCAAAATTCACCCAGCTGTGGCATCTGCTGGTTCCTTAACTAACTCTGTGGCTTGTTTGGCCTGACCTAACACTTAGTTATTTACATGCTTTATTTGCTTTTGAATTTGTCACTGTGGCTTCATAGAACAAATGAATGGATGGACGGACGGATGGATGGACAGATGGTTGAATGTAAGCAAGCTGGGGGCTTAGGGCTCAGGAGATAAAAGCTGCACCCACCTCCTGGGGTTGTGCCGAGGACTGCCTGTGGAGCACGTGTGTGCCACGTGCACACTCAGCTGTGTCCGACTCTCTGTGACCCCGTGGACTGTACCCTCCAGGCTCCCCTGTCCATGGGATTTCTCAGGCAAGAACCCTGGAGTGGGTCGTCATGTCCTCCTCCAGGGGATCTTCCCGACCAGGGACTGAACCTGTGCCTCCTGTGTCCACTGCTTCGGCAGGCGCATCCTTTACTGAGGCACAGGGAAGGTGGAGCATGTGGAGCAGCTCTCATGTAATTATTAGTTACTCATTAGCTAATAATGTGGATTATCGGTGTTTAGTAATGATTATTTTACTAACAATTCTAATGATGGACATCGTTATTTAGTAGTAATAGTATAATCCAAGCTGCATGACTCTCCAGACTTTATTGTATAGTGTTTTCTTCCCAGCATTGGCTCAAAATTAAGTTTTCTGGTATAGAAAGATACTCAGGTTTCATTTTTCAAGTAGGTAATTAAAAAAAGGAACTGTCCAACTTTAGCTGTGGTGTCTGTGTAATACCCTTAGCTCACCCACTCTGGACCCCCATCTACTGTCCCCCTACATCTCTAAGTGAGAGCACCCCAGGCCTCACTGCCTCCCTACCCCCCAGTTCCCTGCACCTCCTCCACAGCCCCCCACGCGTTTTGTTCTTCAGCCTTCCCAGGCCTCAGGCTTTCATAACTCATCTCCCAGGGATTTGGTGAAAATAGAAACCAGTGTTTTCTAAAGATGACTTTCTGAAATCTGTGACCCTCTGTCCGGAGCCGGGAATTTGCCTTCTCATTTCTGTGCAAAATATTCATGAGGAAGTTTCCAGGGGGAAACAGAACTCTCCATGCTGGGGTGGGCAGAGGGTAAGGACCGTGCGCTGGCCGAGCCCTCTGGCTGCTGGGGTCAGGGACCAGATGCTGGGGAGCAGGGACCGCCTCCTCCCTGGTCTACCTCAGGGTCCTGGGGGCCAGCTCCCACCGCCCTCCCCGTAGCGGCTCTGCGCCTTCCGCAGGGTGACATGCTTTTCCACGCAGGGGTTCCGGTGACACTTTGAAGCACCTGTCAGTTACCCTGTTGGCCTCCTTTGCCCCTCTCCACACGATCCCCACATTCTAGCTCCACAGTGGGCCTTGAGTCCACGCTTTTGGCTCGACCTGCAGTGCAGCTATGTGGGCCTAGCCACCAGCGTTTGTGACCTGGGCCACGTATGGTCCACTCCCCGTCAGTCAGCAGAGCGGCCGAGTGTGGCGTATGACCCTATTACAGTCACTCCCTGGGCAGAGTCTTTCCACGGCTTCTTCTCTCCCTTCAAGAAGCCCCATGAGTCTCCCGAGGTCACCCCATATCCCTACCTTGCCCACCAGCCTCTCCACTGTTCCCCTTCTCACTGGGGCCCTCCATGCACTGTACACCAGCCTTCCTCACCCGTGGGCTTCCAGGTCGCCTTTCCTGACCCTCTGTCCAGGCAGATCCTTCCCCTCTCAGTGCCTCCCTCTGCTTTACCTCCTGCTCACTTCCTTGTGAGTACCCATCATGCTTTGGATCACAGTCTAATATCTAATATTTAATATCACATCTAACATCTGGCTCCACCATCAGACTGTGAGCAGGGACTCTCGTCTCTCACTCACTAGTGCATCTTCAGTACCTAGCACGTGACTCAGAAGTACTTGTTGAATGACTGGACGAATGAACATATGTGGGGATCACCCTGATCTTTGGACTGGGTTTTTACTGCCCAGAATATTCTCGTGGATACCCAAGAGATAAAGCTCTTGCATGTTTTGGGGGTCCTCTCAACCGCGCATCTCATCTGTAGTGATTTTACCTGGATTTGCCACAAGACTCTGAGGGGCAGACCCCTACAGACATCAGGCAGTACGGCTGGGAAGGGTTTATGATGTAACGATGCTCACAGCTCATAACCTGAGAGAGCCTCTCCCTCCACACAGACTGGCCAGTGGTCTGGGGGCTGTGTACACACCCACCATGAGGTTTGGCTCATATTTATTTAACTTATATGCAGAGTACATCATGAGAAACGCTGGACTGGAAGAAACACAAACTGGAATCAAGATTGCCAGGAGAAATATCAATGACCTCAGATATGCAGATGATACCACCCTTATGGCAGAAAGTGAAGAGGAACTCAAAAGCCTCTTGATGAAAGTGAAAGTGGAGAGAGAAAAAGTTGGCTTAAAGCTCAACATTCAGAAAACGAAGATCATGGCATCCAGTCCCACCACTTCATGGGAAATAGATGGGGAAACAGTGGAAACAGTGTCAGACTTTATT
>NW_011494867.1:12206881-12208394 GCF_000754665.1 Bison bison bison | reverse complement strand
TTGGCTTAAAGCTCAACATTCAGAAAACGAAGATCATGGCATCCAGTCCCACCACTTCATGGGAAATAGATGGGGAAACAGTGGAAACAGTGTCAGACTTTATTTTTCTGGGCTCCAAAATCACTGCAGATGGTGACTGCAGCCATGAAATTAAAAGACTCTTACTCCTTGGAAGGAAAGTTATGACCAACCTGGATAGCATCTTGAAAAGCAGAGACATTACCTTGCCAACAAAGGTTTGTCTAGTCAAGGCTATGGTTTTTCCTGTGGTCATGTATGGATGTGAGAGTTGGACTGTGAAGAAGGCTGAGCACCGAAGAATTGATGCTTTTGAACTGTGGTGTTGGAGAAGACTCTTGAGAGTCCCTTGGACTGCAAGGAGATCCAACCAGTCCATTCTGAAGGAGATCAGCCCTGGGATTTCTTTGGAAGGAATGATGCTGAAGCTGAAACTCCAGTACTTTGGCCACCTCATGCGAAGAGTTGACTCATTGGAAAATACTCTGATGCTGGGAGGGATTGAGGGCAGGAGGTGAAGGGGATGACAGAGGATGAGATGGCTGGATGGCATCACTGACTTGATGGACCTGAGTCTGAGTGAACTCCGGGAGTTGGTGATGGACAGGGAGGCCTGGCATGCTGCGATTCATGGGGTCGCAAAGAGTCGGACACGACTGAGCGACTGATCTGATCTGATACCTCCTTCCTAGGAAGCTGCTGGATTTCTTAGACTGCTGTCTCAGTGCCCCACACCTGGCTAGGCTCAGCCACAGCCCACCACTCCCGAGCACTGCTCGGATTCTCACCTCCTAGAGCTGCTCCCTGCTCCCCTCGCCAGCACCACCACTTCCTGAGTGCCTCTTGCCCACGTCTGCTGTGGGCCCCCCTTCCTGTGGTTGAGGGGCCAGTGGAAAAGCATCTTTTTTCAAGGAGAACAGCAGCCTTAGGGCAGGACTTCATTTCTTCCAGAAGTTTCACTCCTAGGTTAGAATTGAGAGAAATGAAACACATGTCCACACAGGAAACTACACAGATATTCTTAGCTGCATTATTCTAACAAGCTAAAAAGCAGAGGCAAGTCAGATATGCACAGACTGATAAATGGATAAACAAACCGGCATCTCTCCATACAGTGGAATATTGTGCAGCTTGGAAAAGGAATGAAATTCTGATACGAGTCACCATGTGCATGTACCTCCAAAATGTTAAGCAGGTGGAGGGAGCCAGACGTGAAAAGTTACATATTATATGAATTTTATTTATAGAAAAGGTTCAGAGTAGGCAGATCCACAGAGATGGGAAGTAACTTGGTGGCTCCCAAGGGCTGGAAAGAGGGGAGAGAGGGGAGGTGGCTGCTTGGTGGGTGTGGGTTTCTCTTTGGGGTGATGAAAATGTTCTGCGGTCAGAGAGTAGTGATGGCTGCACGTTTCGTGAATATCCTGAAAATAATTGAATTGCATACTTTAAACAAGTTTATGGTATGTATGTTTTATCTCAGTTAAAAATAAGAGTC
>NW_011494867.1:12200898-12206781 GCF_000754665.1 Bison bison bison | reverse complement strand
AAGAGTCCATTTAAGAAAATTCAGTCTGATTCCTGCCCCATTGCCCTCTCTTCTTCCCCTGGTCTTTGCTGGGCACTGTTTGGACTGTAAGGCTTTTGTTTTTGCTAGTAGAATATGCCCAGGGTATTTTTTCAAGACTTGCCAAGGAGATTAAAACATAATACTGTAAGTCTGAGGTCCCCCTGGGAAAGCAGCACAACATAATAAAAGGGGCTGGAGCTTTTACTGCTATGGGGGCAGGAGCTGGTGCAATGTTGCCTCTGGCTGCAGGGGTCCTGTCCACAGTCCTCACCCAGTGGAGGGTAGGGCGACAGCCTGGGGACAGCCCAGTTTCTCACTGGGACTAAGTAAAGGAGCCTGCAGGCTGTTTTCATGGAGGGGAGCAGTGTGTGGGTGGGTGGGGGTCTAATCAAGAGTTACTAGTGCCTTTGACTGCTGCAGAAGCTGGTCCGTGATGCCCTGGGCTTCCTTCAGAAGCTGCTGAGAATGTGACTAGTGAGACGAGATGCCAGTCTGGCTCAGATCTCTCTTCTCTGCCCCATAGGAGCTCGGGCCTCTGTCTCCCTTTCTTTCAGGAGGGGATGTTGATAATGATGCTGCTGCCCCAGAGGGGCTGTCTGGCGCTGGGAGCAGGGACGATCCCGCTCTCAGGGAATCAGAAAACAGTGGTGGGAGCAGCAATGATTATCTGTCTCCTGGAACAAAGAACCCCATTCGGTCCCTGTCATTTTATCACTTCCTAGTCATTCAGACATAGCACTGGAAGGGCTTAGAACTGGCATCGGGAGACGGGTCCACGCACTCAGGAGTGCGGTGGCATCTGGGGATGCTCAGCCTTACGCAGTGACACCCCTCAAATGGACACTATTTTTATATTAAATGAACACATTTGAGGGAGCAAATACTCCAACGGCTCTAAAGTCAAACTGTAAGGAGTTGCTGAACAGCTTCACTCCTGTCCCAACCCTCAGCTGACCCCTCCCTTCTCCCCAGGATGGCATTTGTTCATTTCTCTTCTGACCCCCTGGTGCTCCTGCAGACAGCCACAGAACAGAAACTTTTCAAAACCACTTTATTGAGGTATATTCTGCAGTTACAAAGCTCACCCATGCTAGGTGTACAATTGAAGGTTTTTATATGGTTTTTATAGTAAGTTTATATGAACTCAGCTTTAGAACTTTGTCACTCACAGCCAGCTCCCTCACACCCACCTGCAGTTAACCTCCCAGCCACCGACAACCAGAATCCACTTTCTGCCTATTTGCCCATTTGTGACATTTCATGTAAGTGGAATCATATAATATGTGATCTTTTTTGTCTGGATTTTTTACTGATAATGTCTTTGAGGATTATACTGTAGCATGTATCAGTGCCTCATTCCTTTATATGACTGGATAATAGCCCATTGTAGGGCTGGACCTCATTTTGTTTATCCACTTTTCTGTTGATGGACACTGGGTGGTTTCATGCGACAGATTTTTACTTCCTTCTCTTACTTATACAAGGTGGCTTCTCTGGTGTCTCAGCGGTAAAGAATCCACCTGCAATGCAGGAGGCACGGAGACATGGGTTCGATTCCTGGGTTGGAAAGATTCCCCTGGAGGTGGAAATGACAACTCACTCCAGTAACCTTGCCCAGAAAATTCCATGGACACAGTCCACGGGGTCGCAAAAGAGTTGGGCACAACCGAGTGACTAAACAACAACAAACTTTCTTGTACAAAAGATAGCATTACTTTTGTATTTATATATGAGCACGTGACTACACATACGTGTGTGTATCTGTGCATATCTGTGTACCCACATATTGATACGTGTGTGCATGTACATATGTGTATGCATGTACACACGTGTGTATCTGTAGTCTTGCTCGATTCACTTAACAGTACACATGAGATATTTCTATCAATCGTTGGTCAGCATTCCCCAGCCATGGGCTCAGTCCCTGGTGAGCTGTCCTCTGTCCTGATTCCTGGGCTGGACACACAGCATCTCTCTGGTCATGAGCACAATGCCCAGGCAGTCTTGTCTACCCTAAGCAGATGGTGAGCCCAGGAGGGCGGGACCCTGGCACATGGCCTGGCTTGTGCTTGTCTATTACAGATTATAGGAAAAATGATCCCTAGCCCCTACGTGTGTCCCTGAGAGCTTTCTCTGGTGCTGGCTCTTGGCTTCTTTGGCAAGTGAAGGGAGCAAGGGTCTTGCTTCCAATGGCAGCCCCCAACCCTGCTCCCAGCCACCCAGCCTGGTTGTGCTGCAGACTCAGGTGGTTCCCTGAAAATGGACGTGAGGTGGGCAGGCATCCTTGGAGCCAATTTTACAATGCTATGGGTTTTCACTGTCTGCGATCAGGGTCAGTCCTGGGAGGAGCTGGAAACTGTAAGGGATGGAGCAGGAGCAGCCCTTGGGGTGGTGGCCTTAGGCCGGGTCATAACCATAGTGGTGATGAGGGCAATGACAGTAGCTCTGCATGGAGCAAACTTTGTGCCAGGTGCCCTCCTAAGCACTGTGCAGGAACCAACCTGTGACACCTGCCCCTGACCCTGACCCACGAGGAAGGTGTTGTGTGAGCCGATTTTACAGGGAGGGAAACAGGATCCCAGCAGAGCCCAGAGCCCTTCCTCCTGTCTGCCAGCTGCACAGCCTTCAGGGCCTCTGGTTCCAGGGCCACTGCTCTCTGAGCTTTGACAAGAATAATGATGACGGCAAACACGAGACTGCTGTGTGTCCAGTATGGTGAAGAGGGCCTCACTGCAGAGCGGTGGTGTTGATGTTCCCATTTCACAGATGACACCAGTGAGGCTTAGGCTGGGAGGAGCAGCCAAGGCAGGCTTTGCATTGGCCACAGGCCAGAGGTCGGCACTGCCTGCCCCTCCCCGCCCCTGGTGAGCAATGGGGGGCAGGCAGTGGGACGGGGAGGTGGGGGCAGCAAGTGCTGTAGCTCAGCCCCCTGGAAAGCTCTTCCTTCCTGCAGGGGGCTCTGGCCAGCAAGGGGAGGTCCCTGCCCCTGCCCTCTGTCCTCCGGCCTGGCCTGGGCCCAACACTCCAGTCTGTTTTCCAGGCAGGAAATATGAATCAAAATAACATGACATACTCAACTGTAATTAGTGCCGTGTCGAGAGGCCGAGCAGCCTTAATGAGGAGCAGGCCTCTGCAGCTAAACCTGCTGCCTGCCCCGCCCCCACCTCCTCAGGTCCCCATCCTCAGGTCAGGGGAGGGAGAGAGTGAGGACCAGGGGCGGAGGAGGGGAGGGGGCAGCTCTGGTGCTTTTCTTGGTTTTGTTTTGTTTCTGACCCAACTTGAATTCTCTGGATGCCTTGCTGGCTCTGGACTTCGCTGGAATCTTGTACTCTTTGGAGTCCTTGTGGAGGTTTTCTATGAAAGTCTGGCTATAGGAGAAGGGAGCTGTGGCCCCTTCCAGCTCAGGGGCCTGCTAAGACCCTGCCATCTCCCCTCCCTGCCCTCTAGGCTCTGTCCCTGCTTGTGTTTCCCCAAGTCTGTGGCCAGTGTGCTGTGTCATCTTGGTCCCCTGGGTTTCTCTCTACCCTTGCTTCCATCTCAGCCGCTCTTTACTGCTCTTTTGCTCTCTTTTTACACCGCTCTCTTTTTCCTCTCCATTTCTCTTTGTTTTTCTTGCGTTCTCCCTTCTCCCTCCCCCTTGGTTTTCCCTCAAATGAAAGGATTCCTGGGAAAGAAGGCAGCCTAAGGCCCTGGACGTCCCCTGCAGACCCCGCCCCTTTCTGTGACCTCCCTGCTTGCTAGAGCCCCCTACCCCCACCCCAGACGGCCTCCTCTCTCCTGTCCTTCAGCCCACCCCTCTTGCCCATGGACCCCCCAGAAGCTTCCCTCCTGAAAATGCCCTCACCCTGCTGCGACCACCCCTCGCTGGCTGACCTCGGCTTCCCTGGTGGTCTTCACTTTGGTCAGCTGGGTGAAAGGTCACGGCTGTTGGAGGAGGGTCTGGGGTCTTTGGGGGCATCTAACTGGGTGTTCCTGCATGAGGGTCAGGTCCCTAGGGACCTGAGGCTGCCCAGCCGTGGAGGGTGGAGTCTGTGAGCAATTCCCCCCTTCGTTTGTTTTCCATATTTCCTTTTACACCCATCATTCTTGCTCCTTGTGGGAAAACAGGCGTGCCAAGTGTAGAGTGAAACCCTATCATCCCCCCTCGTGGAGACCACTGTTAGATCAGATACAGACCAGCAAGAGACTTATCCAACGATTTCATCCCTGCTTTTCTCACTTGGCAGCAGAGTTTGATGACTAAGGGCATGGCACTTAGTGGTCAGACCTGGGCAAGTTACTAAGCACCACTAAACTTCAGTCTCTTCATCTGTTAAATGGGAACAGTGACAGTGCTGAAGCCCCAAAGGGCTGCTGAGAGGAGGACTCGGGGCTATGACGCACATCTGGTCCAGGCCCATGGAGGGAGCTCAGTGAATAGTCCCTGTGGTATGTGTGCCAGGCCTGGGGCTGGCTGTGTCCATGCACTTTAGCCCTTGGAACTGTAATAATTCCCCCAGCGTGGACGATATTTTATTCCCTTATGGAAATATGACACCAAGTTCAAAGAGGCTGAGTGACCTGGCCAACTCTGCTGTCATGAGCTTGTTTATTCATTCATGGTTTTGCCCAGGATTTCACAAGTGGTGCTGTGTACTGGGCGCTGTACTGGACACGAGGGTGCCAGTACACGTGAGCATGCCAGCCTGCTCACGAGGGTGAGCAGGGCAAGTGTGCTCTCCATCCCAGACACTTTCAGTCCAGCAAGGGCAGATGCTCAACAGCATGGCACAGGGAACTCACATCATGTGACACAGTGCTGTGAGCATGTCTGACCTGGCCTAGGGGAGAGCCAGGACTTGCCCGAGCACATGGCCTTTGCAGTGAGACTTGCTGAATAAAGAGAGGTTAAGAAACAACAGAGGGAGGCAGCATAAGCAGAGAGAACAGCACATGCAAAGGCCCTGGGGTGAAACAGAGCTTACTGTGTTCATGGGGATGAGTGCAAGCTCTTGGGACTAATCAGCAAAACATTGTTTAGTTTTCTGTTTAGTACACTAAAGGAGGTGGATTGAGGGGCTTGCAGGCCACTGCAAGACGCTGGTCTTTCGAGGCCAGAGTCGCCCAACCCTGTGGCTCATAGCAGTATCACCCCTCACTCCAGGGGGAGACATGAGGCCCCAGCCTCCCTTGGCTGCCAGCAGCCTGGTGTCTGATAGTGTGAACCTCACTGTGAGTGGCTTTCAGCATGTGATTTTCCCATTAGCAGCCTTGGAGGTGTCCTCCACCTGGGCATCCAGGTGAGTGTCCAACTGCAGAGGGGGCCACTGTCCATCATGGACAAAGGGCTCTGAAGCTGCTGTAGGAGTTTGTGTTCCTTTCACCACAGGGAGAATGGCATGCACCCAAGCTGGCTGAAATGGGAATCACCAGAACAGACATTAAGTTCTGCTTGAGGTTGTAATGGGGCAAGGTGGTTGGATCAACAGTGCTTGCACACTCTGTAAGTTAGAGCTTCATTCTTACTGATTTGTAAACAGCTGTATTGAGGTGTAATTTACACACCATGAAACTCACCCATTTTATATGTACAACAAAATTCAGCTAAGCAGTTACCCATTCGTGCAATGTGGAGAAGGCAGTGGCAACCCACTCCAGTACTCTTGCCTGGAAAATCCCATGGATGGCGAAGCCTGGTAGGCTACAGTCCATGGGGTCACGAAGAGTCAGACAGGACTGAGTGATTTCACTTTCACTTTTCACTTTCATGCATTGGAGAAGGAATGGCAATCCACTCCAGTGTTCTTGCCTGGAGAATCCCAGGGACGGAGGAGCCTGGTGGGCTGCCGTCTGTGGGGTCGCACAGAGTCAGACACAACTGAA
>NW_011494867.1:12197779-12200798 GCF_000754665.1 Bison bison bison | reverse complement strand
AGGCTGTCTATGGGGTCGCACAGAGTCGGACACGACTGAAGCGACTTAGCAGCAGCAGCAGCAGACATGCAGTGTATGTATGCTGCTCATACATTTTCCAGCCTCAGCTCAGAAAAACATGATGAGTGAAAGAAGCCAGATACAAAATTGCACATACGCCACTATTCCATTTATATGAAATTTCTAGAAAAGCTGTCACCCTTATTTTGAAATATCGGATACAGAAAAATTCAGCTGTATCAAAATGTATTGAAACATTTTTTTTTTTAGTTCAAGGATGATTTCTTCTGCATTTGCCCATAATAGAAAATGATGCGCAGTGAAAGTCTTTAAGATAGTTTCAATTATTCTACATTTTTAAATAATTAGGAAAATTAAACATTTTTTTTTAAATTACCTTCTTGTACAAACAAAATGTCTCCTTGACAGTGATTATAATTTAAAAACAATTTATTTGTTTTGCTGCATCAGGTCTTAGCTGTGGCTCAAGGCTTAGCTGCTCTGCCAAATGTGGGATCTTCGTTCCCTGACCAGGGAGTGAAAGTGCATCCCTTGTATTGCAAGGTGGATTCTTAACCACTGGACCAGCAGAGAAGTCCCAACAGGGATTATTAAGAGCTTGAAGCCGTCACTAAAATGCCTTTCCCAGTGGAGGATGCTGCAGACGGCTTGTTCTGTGTGCCCTTGGCCCCTCAGTTCACCTGCCGCTCTTGCAGATGAGTTGTGGGCAGCTGGCAGCCCCACACCTCAAGCAGCTGAGTTCCTCTTCTGTTTCGCTTCAGAATTTTCTCTGCCTCCTGAGAGCTTCCTTCACTCTCACCTCACTTTGCATCCTGGAAGTGATGAGGTGGGTCGTTCTATGCAAAGAAGTGGGGGTGGTGGTAAAGTGATGAATGTGGGCAGCTAAATGCCCCTGACTCCCTGCCTTCTGGGGAAGGGGGGAATCTGTGTAGGGGGTCATGTCATCTGCAAGTAGAGATCATTTTACTTCTTCCTTTCCAGGTTAGATGCCTTTTATTTCTCTTTCTTATCTAATTGCTCTGGCTAAGACTTGCAGTTGGAGAAGGCACTGGCACCCCAGTCCAGTACTCTTGCCTGGAAAATCCCATGGACGGAGGAGTCTAGTAGGCTGCAGTCCATGGGTCACTAAGAGTCGTGTCACTTTCCCTTTTCCCTTTCACGCATTGGAGAAGGAAATGGCAATCCACTCCAGTGTTCTTGCCTGGAGAATCCCAGGGACGGAGGAGCCTGGTGGGCTGCCGTCTGTGGGGTCGCACAGAGTCAGACACAACTGAAGCGACTTAGCAGCAGCGGCAGCAGGACTTGCAGTACAATATTGAACAGCAGTGGTGAAAGTGGGCATCTTTGTCCTTGATAACAAAGGGAAGACTTTCATTCTTTCACCATTGAGCATGTTAGCTGTGGGTTTTTCATAAATATTCTTTATCATGTTGAAGAAGTTCCTTTCTGTTCCTAGTTTCCTGAGTGCTCTTTGAATGTTGTCAAATGCCTTTTTAGGTGTCAGTTGAGATGAACATGTAGTCCCCCTTGCCATGGTCTAGTAATGTAGAGTATTATATTGATTGAGTTTCATGTGTTGAACCATCCTTGCATTCCTGGGATAAGACTTACTTGGTAATGGTTGTGTAATCTAACAATCTATTAGATTATCCTTGCTAGTATTGTTGAGGACTTTGCATCAATATTTATCAGGGGTGTTGGTCTGCAGTTTTCTTGCTGTATCAGTGGGGCAGTTCTGAATGTGTTCCATGTGGTTTCTCAGAGGTCCCCAGTGGGACTGAGTTCCGTGTGTCCACAGTGGTCTCCCCATCTTCACTGCACCCTTTACTGGATGGTCTTCTGAATCTGTCTCATGTTCTTATTTTCTCACCTGTGCTTCCTGGGGTAGCCTCTGTCATAAACTACTTCCTTTTAGGCCTTCACATCAGATCTGCTTTGGGAGAAAGAAAAACTGGGAGAACCTGGGTTGATATGTAGCCATTTCAAGCATAAACCAAATTCTGTAAAATTATGTTCATGGAAGCAGGATCAATTGGTTATTTTAAACAACTGAAATTGCCTTTATTTGTAAGTAGAATATCTTTTAATATTTACTCATTTCCCCCAATTTTATTGTTTTCATAGCACATTTAAAACATATGAAGAAAAATTTGGTGCTTTCCCCACAAGATTCCAAATAGATACCTCCAACCCCTTCTAGATGGTCCCTGTGGGCCGCACAGATGTTACCATATTCTGTGTGTGTGATAGGAAGGAGGTAAGGGGAAAGCCCTGTTTTGGGCAGGGGAGGGCCAGGGGTGGAGGGAGCTGCCTGGAGTCTATGTGGAGGGATCTCAGGGGACCCTGCCCTTGCTTTCTGTTTGAAGCTGGGAGTCAAGAGGAGCCTAAACTTAGCCCCTCAGCATAGCCCTCAGTGCACCCACAAAGAAGTGAATGGCAGCCCCCTCTGATCATGCTCTGGTAATGCAGGAATTCTCACCTTGCTTCTCGGCCCAGTTCAAGGAGAGACCTGTCTCTTCTTTCCAGGTTAGCTCTCCAGAAAGCCGGTGAATGAGAGTGCTGCTGCTCCTCCAGTTATCCAGAGCTGCCCCCGGCTTACATGTAAGTGGGCATGG
Source organism: Bison bison bison (assembly GCF_000754665.1). Taxonomy (NCBI): domain Eukaryota; kingdom Metazoa; phylum Chordata; class Mammalia; order Artiodactyla; family Bovidae; genus Bison; species Bison bison. The sequence continues at coordinate 12,198,162 of NW_011494867.1, read as the reverse complement.
AAGCACATGGGACCTGCCCTTGGCACTGATGTGCACTCCCTGCATTTCACAGTGACTGAGAGCCTGGGTGGGAGAGCCAGGCAGGCCTGGGCTTGAACCCTGTCACTTAATCTGCTGCGTTTCCTTGGGCAAGTCATTGAGTGGCCCTGAGACTCAGTTTCCCCTTCTGTAAATTGGGTCTAGTTAGTTGCTGGGGAATTTTGGGAGAGAAGGAATTTTGGGAGAGAAGGCATGTTGGTTCTCTGCCTGGCACCAGGAAGCATGTGACACACGGACTGACTTCTTAATCCAGCCACACTGTTGGACACTAATCCAGGTGCTGAGAGTGCATCGGGAGCAGAGTGGGCATCTCAGTGTGAGCAGCCGCGAGGGACCAGCTCGTC
>NW_011494867.1:12191942-12197679 GCF_000754665.1 Bison bison bison | reverse complement strand
AGCTCGTCACATACCTCAGATGGTGACTGTGCAGTTGGGCCAGGGAGAGGGTGGGGTGGGGTGCAAGGGGATCAGGGAAGGCCTCTGTGATACAATGGCTTATGACCCAGAAGAGAGGGATTGAGTCAGGCTGATGATACCTTGTAGAAGGGCATCCCAGACAGAGGAAGAGTGATTGAAAGGCCCAGAGGCCAGTAGGGCTGGGCAGGACCAGCCCCTGGGGCTGTGATGTGATGCACGCTGGGCAGCAGGAGGCGTTGAGGGCCTGGTCAGCCTCGCTTTGGCTCTCAGACTCATCCTAAGTAAGATGGGCTTTGGAAGGTGCTGGCCAGGACGTGCCGGGGCGCCTGTACATGTGCAGGATCCATCTGGAGCTGTTGTCCCGTTGTATTCTCAGACCTCTGAGGCTGGTGGCCTGGGAGCTTAGCAGATGTCACTGTGAAGACTTTCACTCCCACAGGCCAGGGACTCCACCCTTTGTTGAGAAACCATGTGTTGGATGGACTATGGCAAACCAGAGTTTATGCCTGGGGTGGGAAGGTTCATGGCCTCCCCTCTTGCAGTGGAGTCCCTTGCAGTCCCTTCCAGAGGGAAGTTCCAGCTGCTCCTGTGGGGGTAAAGGGTCAATCTGTCTAATTTGACCCTCCCTCGGGCAGTGTAATTGCCCATTTAACCTTTGTGGGAGCTTAATTAAGGATGTTTAGTCTGGGCATGCTGCACTTGACTCATTAGGTCAAGCTCATGGCCTTCCCTCCAACCCATCAGTGGCCCAGACAGACAGGCTTTCTGAGGCGTCCCCTGAGAGGAAGGGGAAATGGAAGGTTTCACCCCAGCCCTCAGCCTGTGGTGGGTGTGGGCTGACCAGAGGGCACTTGTGAGTGGGTGAGGAGGATGGCTGCCCCCAGGTTTGGGCACAGTGCCCAGGGTGTGGCAGGGCTGAATGCAGGTTTGGATGGTTTACTCAGATAAGGCCTGGCCATGGTGTGTGTGAGCGCACGTGCGTGTGCACGTGTCCACGCCTCTCTCCTTGTTTGAGTAGAAGGGGAGCAGAACTAGGGATTTACACTCTTCTGGCAAATTGAGGTAAGGAAAATGGCACACCCATGGGACCCCAGAGACCATCTCATATAGGAATTAGCAAACGTTCTTTGTAAAGGATGCGAGTGTGCTCAGTTGCTCAGCCATGTCCGACTCTTTGTGACCTCATGGACGGTGGCTCGCCAGGCTTCTCTGTCCATGGGATTCTCCAGGCGAGAATACTGGAGTGGTAGCATTCCCTTCTCCAGGGGATCTTCCAGATCCAGGGATCAAACCCGGGTCTCTTCCATTGCAGGTGGATTCTTTACCGGCTGAGCTACCAGGGAAACCCTCCTTGTAAAGGGCAGATAGTAAATGTTTGAGGCTTTTCTGACCTTGGTTGCAGCTACTCTGACTCTGCTGTTGTAGTATGAAAGCAACCAGAGGTAATTAATATGCAAACGAACATGTGAGGTTGTGTTCTAATAAAATTTTATTTACCAAAAAAGATAGTGGACCAAATTTGGCTGAGGGGCAGTAGTTTGTTGATCTCACATCTGGTAGAACTTTCCAGATGAGGAATTCAGATAATCTTCCTTCCACTACTCATAATAACTCATAAGCTGCAGCCCATCTGAAGTCCCGTTCTCCAGCAAACTGCAGGTCTTTTTTAAGGTCAAGTGTCATGTTCACTGTAGTATTTATATATTAAGAATTTAACATGTGTGAAACTGAGGTACCTCCTATTTTATCTAGCTTCCCATTATTTGCTTTTTAATGTGTCACTGGCTTTTGAGTGCTGTGCTCCTAAACCTATTTCTTTTCATAAGCCCTGTGGCTTTTATTGTGTAATTTTGCATAGGGTAGTGATTTTAAGGAATACATGTCATGTAATGGAGAAGGAAATGGCAACTCACTCCAGTATTCTTGCCTGGAGAATCCCAGGAATGGAGGAACCTGGTGGGCTGCCGTCTATGGGGTCGCACAGAGTTGGACATGACCGAAGCGACTTAGCAGGAGCAGCAGTATGTTATGTAATAGAAGAATTGACTGTATTTATAACACAGGCCTCCTGAGTACTAGTCCAGTAGTTTCCCACCTGTATTAGGATTAGCTAGGCTTTGCTGCAGTAACAAATAAACCCTGAAATCTCAGCAGCTCCATCCTTAGGATTTGCTTCTCTCTCACATAAAGTCCAGTTCAGCTTGGTGACTCTCCTGGGTGGCTGCCTCTGTGCTGTGAGTGGGGGATCCAGGCTGCTTTAAGTAGGCCTGCCCCCTCATCATGTCACCTCCACTGCCACTGACAAAGTGGACGAGACAGCTGGAGGATCCTGGAGGACATTTCTTTTCTTTTTTAAATATTTATTTATTTATTTTTGCTTCTGCTGGGGCTTTGTTGCTGCACGTGGACTTTCTCTAGCTGAGGTGAGGGGGAGCTACTCTTCACTGCGATGCTCGGGCTTCCTGCTGTAGTGCTTCTCATGCTACAGAGCACAGGCGCCAAGCCAGTGGGCTTCAATAGTTGTAGCACACAGGTTCAGTAGTTGTGGCTCATGGGCTCTAGAGTGTGGCTCAGGGATCATGGTGCCTGGGCTTAGTTGCTCCATGGCATGTGGAATCTTCCCAGACTAGGGACTGAACCTGTGTCTCCTGAATCGACAGGCAGATTCCACTGGACCACCAGGGAAGCCCTCCTGGAGGACATTTCTTAGAGCGCTTCTGCCCACATCCCAGTGGTCATAAATCAGCCACATGGCCCCACCTACCTGCAAGGGAGGCTGGGAAATGTAGTCTTCTTGTGTGTCCAGGAAGGGAAATAAGATTTGAAGAGCACATTGAAGGTCTTGGCCACATCATCTCATCCGATTCACTTACTTTTCAGTAATTCATTTACACTTTATGCCAGACACTGTTCTAGGCTCTGGTGACAGAGTAGAGAAGAGCAAAAACAAAATTAAAAAACCCTGTTTTCATAGATGTTAGGGGATGGTTAGACATGAAAAGTAAATAAATTAATGAAATGTGTGTCTGCTAGTGACATGCTATGGAGCAAAAAGGATGCATGGAAATTGGAGAGAGAGAATTGGAGGTGGGGGTGCTCATATGACTTTAATAGGATGGTGAGTTCAAAACCCCTTTGGAGGTGGCATTTGAGAAAAGTCTTGGAAGGGGTATGACAGGGAGCCATGTGGAAACCTGGGCAGAGGATCTCAGCCAGGGTGAACAGCCAGTGCCAAGGTCCTGAGGTAGGAACATACCTGGACTGTTCAGTGAATGACAAAGAGGTCAGTGTGGCTGGAGGTATGGGGGGGGGTAGTAGGAGGCAAGGTCAGAGAACTATCAGAGGGCAGACTTGTGAGGGGCTGTAGACTGTTTAGATCTCTGAGAGTCAGGCGATGGCTGCACTTGAACTCAGGACATCCTGTTCTACCTCTTGTCTCCACACAGAGCTCTGGCATCAGGTCCTTTGACAGATGAGGAAAACGGGGCTCAGAGAGGTTAATGATTCCCATTTCCCAGAATCATTATAAGACTAAAATGAGAAAGTCGTTGTTTTGTGTGTTGAGAATGGTAGTTTTAGTTTATGGTAATGTGCAGTAAATACTGAGGTTGTCCAGGGGTGAACCCTGGGGACCATTGGATCAGCAAGTCACCCCTTGAATCCTCGCTCCAGATGGAGGTTCTGTGGTTCAGATTCTCTGTCCTAAGGCAGCATCTCACACCCCGCTTCAGTGGTCCTTAGTGTGACCGTAGGCCAGGTGAAAACACTCTGTGACGGTTTTTCCTCTGTGGAAAGGGGACAGTCAGGCAAGCAGCAAATAATTAAATTGATGTCGACATTTATTGCCGTGAAGGCAGTAAAAGCATCACATGGCTTCCTCATAAAAAGTCATAAGGCCTATTTACAGTCCCACATTATTTTTCTGGTAATCCAAACCAGCAACTTTTTCTGAAGCTCTTGTGTGTTCAGCTGAGAGCTTCAGAACAGGAAGAACTGGCTTGGGGAAGGGTGGGGGATGGGTTAAACCCCACCCCACCCCCTCCTGGTGTGGAGGGTGGAGAGAGCCTCGTTTCTTTGGATTTGTGTGTTTTATTGATTCAGAACAAATGTCTTTTGGCCGTTAACCAAAGGTCAAAAGCTGCAGTCTTGGCATTTCGTGGGCAAAAGGCCGGGAGGGGTTCTACCCTTGGGCTACAGTTTCAGTCTAGCAAATCTGGACCGACGATGACCGTTCAGTTGTCTGCAATGGTAACTCACATTTCTTTTCTCTTAAAGGGAAAATTCTTTTTTAGAAATATTTATGTATTTATCATGGCTGTGCCAGGTCTTAATTGCAGCATGTGGGGTCTTCTAGTTGTGGGTGAACCCAGATCCCCTGCACTGAGAGCACAGTCTTAGCCGCTGGACCACCAGGGAAGTCCTGATATCTCACATTTCAAGGCACTTATCAACTTTCTCGAGATGTGTTTGGATAGAATATGAATTAGGGGTGCTTCTTGAGAGAACAAGTCAATCACATGTATCAAAATCTAAAATGCATGTGCCTCTCAATCCAGCAATTTCACATCTAAGAATCCAACCTGCAGCTGAACTCAGGCATCTGCCCAAAGGCTCATGAAGATTGAAATTAATATTCAGTGACCCTTGAGCAACATGGGTTTGAACTGTGTGGGTCCACTTATACACAGATGTTTTTCAATAGTAAATACTATTTGCCACAGTACCGCACATTCTGTGATTGGTTGAATCCAAGGAGATGGAACTGCGGATGGGGACGTAGGGGAGCAGTGTGTACTGAGGGCTGGCTGTAAGTTACATGAGGATTTCCCACTGCTGGAGGGTTGGTGCCCCTAACTCCCTTGTTGTTCAAGGACCAACTGTATTTCTTTTGAAAGACTCAAATAAATATATCGAAATGCTGAAAACCTCTGAAATGTCTGTTAGTCGATGGTTATAAATAAATAATGGTACCTGCCTGTAAGCAAAACTAGATAAACTGTGGTGTCTGTGCAGCACCACCTGCAGGGCACAAGGATGAAAGTAAGATGCAGAAGAGTGTATGCCCACTCACCTGGAGTAGAAAAAAAGAACATTTATGCTGGAATATGCATAGAAACATTCTGAATGATACACAAGCAACTATTAAAAGTGGTTCTGGTAATTAGAGAAACTGAAGGTCTTAATAATATACATGCATTATTTTTTAAATTAAAAACATAACAAAAATACAGTCTTATCCTGTGAAGATGACTATCAGGTCATCTTCAATATTAGAGTTGAACCCAAGCCTTTTAACTCTGACTCCAGCTGCCCCATTCACTAGGTGTGTGATTTTGAGCAAGTGACATTTCTTGGGCTCTCAGTCTCACTGATATTAAGATGTTATTATCTCCTCTTGGGGCAGGTGTGAGGTTTAAATAAGGTGATATTTTCTGAAAATATTAGGTGTGATATGACACTGCCCCATATTAAGCAATCTTATTATTATTTCATCTTTACAAGGTATCAGTTTGGTTTCTTTTTGTTTTGGTTGTGAGGAATAGAAATGGATTTGTGAACTTCCAGATGTTCAAGCTGGTTTTAGAAAAGGCAGAGGAACCAGAGATTAAATTGCCAACATCCACTGGATCATCAAAAAAGCAAGAGAGTTCCAGAAAAACATCTGTTTCTGCTTTATTGACTATGCCAAAGCCTTTGATTGTGTGGATCACAATAA
>NW_011494867.1:12191414-12191842 GCF_000754665.1 Bison bison bison | reverse complement strand
CCTCGACTTGTGCAGGTGACCTCAGGGGGCTTCTCATGGTGGCTCTGAGAAGCCAGGGAAACTGGAGGTGGGAGGAGCCTCACGGGACTCCACTGGGTTTGGTGCATTGGAAGAGGGCCTCATCTCCAGTTGAGGCAGGAACCGCAGGGTACCTCTGATTTCAGACTCCGATCGCAGGGTCCCTGCAGACTGGGGACAGGAGAGTCAGGCCTCGTCTTGGGTTGAGGCATGGAACTCCGCTTGCCTCTCGAGATGTCCCCGGGGAGAGAGGCCGCTTGTCGAGCTGTATTTGGAACCTGGGGTTTTTTCCAAACGATGCACGGATAAACTGCCCCTCGTGTGGACTTCATTCACAGGGTGGAGTTCGGAGAGGTGTCCGGGCATCGGGTTCTTCTCAAGAGGGGACCGGGAAATCGGGTCCTACGGAA
>NW_011494867.1:12171412-12191314 GCF_000754665.1 Bison bison bison | reverse complement strand
TTGTAATATTGTCACCCTGCTTATTTAACTTCTATGCAGAGTACATCCTGAGAAACGCTGGACTGGAAGAAACACAAGCTGGAATCAAGATTGCCGGGAGAAATATCAATAACCTCAGATATGCAGATGACACCACCCTTATGGCAGAAAGTGAAGAAGAACTAAAGAGCCTCTTGATGAAAGTGAAAGAGGAGAGTAAAAAAGCTGACTTAAAACTCAACGTTCAGAAAACGAAGATCGTGGCATCTGGTCCCATCACTTGATGGCGAATAGATGAGGAAACAGTGGAAACAGTGTCTGACTTCATTTTTCTGGGCTCCAAAATCACTGCAGATGGTGACTGCAGCCATGAAATTAAAAGAGCACTTACTCCTTGGAAGGAAAGCCATGACCAACCTAGACAGCATATTCAAAAGCAGAGACATTACTTTGCCAACAAAGGTCCATCTAGTCAAGGCTATGGTTTTTACAGTGGTCACGTATGGATGTGAGAGTTGGACTGTGAAGAAAGCTGAGCGCCGAAGAATGGATGCTTTTGAACTGTGGTGTTGGAGAAGACTCTTGAGAGTCCCTTGGACTGCAAGGAGATCCAACCAGTCCATCCTAAAGGGGATCAGTCCTGGGTGTTCTTTGGAAGGAATGATGCTAAAGCTGAAACTCCAATATTTTGGCCACCTCATGTGAAGAGTTGACTCATTGGAAAAGACTCTGATGCTGGGAGGGATTGGAGGCAGGTGGAGAAGGGGACGACAGAGGATGAGATGGCTGGATGGCATCACCGACTAGATGGACATGGGTTTGGGTTGACTCTGGGAGTTGGTGATGGACAGGGAGGCCTGGCGTGCTGCGATTCATGGGGTCGCAAAGAGTTGAACACGACTGAGCGACTGAACTAAACTAAACTGACAAGGGAAAAAACACCAGAAAATTTAAATTTGGAGGGATATGGTGGGAGCCTGGAGGAAAAGCTTAACAATTAGGTTTTGGAAAGGATTGGAACTCCATCTCTTGTGACTTGAGAATCAGGAAACAGAGTTCACTAATGAAATGAGTCAGCTAAGATCTTTTCTCTCCCCCATTTACTCTGCTCAGGAGCCAAAGCCCCAGGACAGAGACTCTGATAGGCTGATGTTGGGTGCTGGACCCACCCCCAGGCCTGGGGAGGGGAGGGCATCTTGATTGGCACTAGGATTAACTTGTGAGGGAGGAGGGAAAGAGAAACATGGTAACCAAAAGGAGAGATGGGCTGTGGTGTGCAGAAAGCCAAAATGAAATAAAGTAAGTGGTGGCAGTTCTTTCACAGTATTGAATTAGTCTGGGCAGACTAACTGCTGTAGTAAATGACCAACATTTCAATGGCTTCATAAATGGAAGTCTATTTCTCACTCACACTACCCTCCAGTGTTCTTCCTTCTTGGTGGGGTACTGCTTCTGGTCTCTGCTCAACACCTCCACTCAGGGAATCAGGCTGCACTGCGTCCTCTGGATCTGGCCAGCAGACAAAGGAAGGGGTACACGTATGGGCCAGAGTCAGTCATATGGGTGTACCTAACCACAGATGGAAAATAGTCTGTGTATTCAGGAGGAAAAGGGAACAATCTGGGGACAGCTTGTCAGGGTCAGTATAGATAGCACAGCATAGAACATGTAATGTTGTCATTCCAGGTCAGGGTCTGTGGGTCTAGTGCCTTGACCTTAGGAGAATCATTGCTCCTCTCTGGACTTCATTTTCTTCATCTGAAAAATGTGAATGTTGGAGAAGGTAGTCTCAGATAACTTTCTTCAGCTGAAATGCATTGCAGAACCTGATATCAAAACAGACCAGGCGACTGCAGATGTGGGAAGCAGGCAGGGGTCCCAGAGCTCATCCCCACCACTTGCCCCAGTGGCCCAGCTGCGGACCTTCTGGGGCTTTGGGGTCGCATGTGCAGGCTGCTGTCGGCCTACAGAACCTCCAGTGAGGCACAATGTAGCCAGTCTCAACTCTTGAGGGAACTTTCAAACCTTTGCTGTGTTCTCAGTTTGGAAAAATTGAAGACATTTGAAACCAAGGCCGCTTGGCCTCCCTCCGTGGCTGGTCTTGGATATGCCTGCTCTGGGCTCAGAACCACCTGCTTGGCACTCCAAACCTTACTTTACCACAATTTATTTTTTTACAGAGAGGAAATGTTTAGCATAATAAATCATGTGGTTCTAGCGTTCCCTGAACCATCTCCATGAAAAGGGGATCCTGAGCTGGTCTCTGGATCAATGGTTACTGTCAGCAGAAGCAACCGGTTCCCATGGTAAGAAGGACAGAAGGTCCTCCCGGGGACTTTTCAAAGTCAGAGGAGCTGAACGGACACATCTGCTTTGGTGAAAAGGGAAAAGGATCAAGGACCGAGCAATGATATCACTTTACGGTGTGAGGAGACAGTTCCAAACCACGTTACAGATTTTTTTTATGACAGTGATTTTGAAAGGGAATTCATATAATCCTGGCAATTTAGACATTAAAGTTTCAAAACTCTAATGGGCCCAAAATAAATATATACATATTTTCCAACAATTTAAAAAATAATAAACCTAAACCAGAAACTACTTTAGTCTGTTTCTTGAATTGGTTTGCTTCCTTCCTGAAGCCAAGTAGGTTGAAAGAATCAGAGGACAGAGAACTCCCGAAGCTCCCTACTGCTCCCCTACCCACCCCCACCCACCCCCACCCACTTGCTTGAGGAGCCTTTGACCTTTCATTTGAACTGGATTCAAAACATAGGTTTTGCTGCATTTAAAAGTGCATAAATTCCCAACATCCTCTTGAAACCTACATACCTGCCAATGTTTTATCCTTCTAGAGATGGCACAAATAGGGAAAGTTTCAGGGGGTCTAGGAAGTGGCTCTTTTGGAATTACTGTCTTAAAAATGGGCCAAGAATCTCCCAAATTCTAGTACTCTCAAATTCTTAGAAATACATGCCTCCATTGACAGGCCTACACTGACACATTGGGGATTGCACTTTGTCAGCAGACCTGTCTCTGGGTCTCGAGGGCAGGAAAGAGGTGCCAGTGAAACAAGCCAAGGATGCAATCTTACCCCAGGTCCTCCTGGACCCTTACTTCAAGTGACGTGTCTCCAGAGACTCCCGTGCATCATCTGCATTTTGTGGGCTCATAGAGAAGCTCCAGTGCATGGAGAACTTGGGTAGAAGCTTCAGTAAAGCATTCAGATGGGTCCTGACTTTAGAGTAAGGGTGGGTGTAAGTCTCAGCTCTGCCCCTTATTTTCTCTGTGAGCCTGGACACAGCAAAAATAGGGGCAATAATAGTCTCATAGCTATCTCATCTTGTGGCATAATACAGGTAAAAAGCTTCACACTGCTCGCAACGTGGAGGTGTTTGATCAATGTTTGCTTTGACAATCTGTGGATCAGATGGAAGCATTCACACATCCCTCAGAAAATAAGAGATTTCATTTAGGTGTTTTCAAAATTCTTGAAGAGCTAGGGGAACCAGGGTCAGGGAACATTGCCACTTGTGCTCAGGTTTGCCACTAAAATTTGGTGAACCAGGAAGCCGCAGGAACTGCAGGGAACTCCTGCTGAAAATCACAGCATTTGATGGGACTCCAGGCAGCTGCTGCAAAATCTTGCACCCTGCTGGTGCCAGGGAAGCGATGTTTTCAGGGTTTCTCCCACTTCTCAGATCTTGGGTGGCTTGTTCATGGGTGGAGTCTAGAACAATCTTGATGGCAAAGGATCCTGGCAAATGCAGTTCCCATCTTCCAGCCCCTGCCATATGAAGGACAGCTGCTGAGTGGCCACTGTTTCTGGTACCGAGTGATAGGCTTGATCACTGGCATTTGAAAATAAATCAAATAACCACACCAATGGGACCACAGTAAAGACTCAGAATGGCTGGGGTTGTGCTTCAGAGGCTAGGACACCAAATATAAGAGGGCTGTTGGCAGTTAGAAATTGTCTTAGCAGTCAAACATGTTGGGGATCTGGCTTTGAGGCTAATACGTGACCTGGGAAGTGTGGGAACTGGGACTGTCTGGCTGCAAAGAGAACCTTTGTTATTTGGTGCTCTACTTACCAGGCTGACTTCCCCACCCTGGAAAGCCTCCCTCCCCACCAGGGCTTCTTCCTCCTCTGAGTTCCTGTAATGACCTGCAAGCCCTTTTCTAATGGTTTGCTCTATAAAGTATTTTCTTCCTTAGTAGTTTCTAGCTGCTTGAGGGCAAGGAGCATGTCTTTAAATCTTTAGAACCTACAAAGAATGTTTCCTAAAATAACTCATCAGAAAAAAAAAACCTTGGAAAGTATAGAGACATACAAAAGGAAAATACGAATCTCCCTTAATTCCACCTCCCAGAGTTATGTACTGCTAATACTTTGGTAGTTCAATTTTTTCCCCAGTACTCAAACATATAAAAATGTGTATTATTTTAACATGCTAATAAAAAGGACACCGAGCGCTCGAAGCCCACTGGCACTGACTTTGCCCTTCATTGTTTATGTGGGTGTTAGTCGCTCAGTCGTGTCCGACTCTTTGCACCCCATTGACTGTAGCTGGCCAGGCTCCTCTGTCCGTGGAATTCTCCAGGCAAGAATACTGAAATGGATTGCCATTCCCTTCTCCAGAGGATCTTCCCAATCCAGGGACTGAACTCAGGTCTCCTGCATTGCAGGCAGATTCTTTACCGTCTGAGCCACCAGGGAAGCCCTCATTATTTATAATGATCATAAATATACTGCCCCTCTGTTGATGGGGGATGTGTCACCGGTTCTTCCTTGTGGTAAACATGGAGTCTCACAGTAAGTGGTCCTTAGGTCTGGCTTTTGTTGCTCCACGTGGCATTTGCAAGTTTCATCCATGCTGTAGCATAATCAGTACATCATTCCTTTTTATGGACGAATAATATTCCATTGTGTAGATTGCCCACATTTTCCTTATCCATTTGTCAGTTGATGAACATCTAGGCTGTTTCCACTTCTTGACTAGGGTCAACAGTTCTGTCCTTCTGGAAACACTCCCCACCCTCCCTCCCAGTGGATCAGTGGCTTTAACCGATGGGAAAGAGCCTGAGCTGCTTCTGCCTTCTCAGACAGGCCCCATGACAGTCAATTTACCCAACCTGCAATTTAGGCTCAGCCCAGAGAGGGGCGCGGCTCAGGCCCCCCAGGGCCAGACCACCAGGGCGGCCTCAGCTCAATTAAAGTTGTTATTCCCTCAAAGAGGGGGAGTAACCAAGAGGGTTCAGAAGCAATAAAAACAGATGTCACAGCCCTCTTCTCCTCCAGGAAATCTGTCTCTGAGGTCCAGCCTTATTGCCCTGCTGGAAAAATCCCAAGTGACATTGTTTTGTGACATGGGCCAGGAGACAGGAGCTCTGGTTTCCTTTGAATTCTGAGTGCCTGAGCAGCAGAAGGGCGCGTTGGAAGAGGGAGAAAACAAACCACTCCTCTCCCCCAAGGAGGTATTAGTGCCTGTCTGTCAGGGAGAAGCTTGGGGCCTGGTGGGGCGGCCTTACCCAGCCCCTGAGGGCATGAGGTGCCTTTGGCATTGGCAGGCGGCATCCCAGAGGGGCTCTGGCCCTCGCACAGGATCTATGTGTTCCTGGAGTCTGTGCTGAGCGGGAATTAGAGTGACCCATGTCGCCACTGTGACCCATGTCGCCGGCGGGGCTTGCTGTGCTCAGCAGCGGGGGTGGCCAGGCAGGCTGTTTCTGGAATAATCACTGTGCTCATTACAGGCTTCAAGTGAGCTCCCAAGGGTCAGGCTGGGTTTGTTTGCCCATCTTGGGAGTCAAGGAAAATGTGGCCCTTTTAGCTGCTTCAGCAAAAGAGAAACCCCGGGATGGTGTCGATATGCTGCCAGGGACATTAGCAAATGTAGAAATGGCGAACCCAAGGTCAAAACAGGAGAGGGAGGGGTTAAGAAAGTAGAATGGAGATGGGCATCTGGGACTCCTGTCTGTTGCTCCGTGTGATGGCAATTTATAAACACAGAGCAACCAGTTGAGCCAGTGAATAGTAATAGCACCATTGGGCACCAGGTATGATGATACTACGGAGTTGGTGGTTTTATCCTCTTTTTACATGGGTAGAGATGAGACTCAGGGAGGTTAAGTAACCTGCCTGAGATCACACAGCTGGCTGGTAGCAGAGGTGAGCTGTGAGCTCAGGTTACTGACCCCACAAACCAGCTCTTGATTACCACACTCTTGTCGGGGTTCATTGGGAACAGAAGAAATATAGGCTGGGAAGGGCTTGCATGTTCCTCTGCTTTAAAGACTGATGCTGGGAGGGATTGGGGGCAGGAGGAGAAGGGGACGACAGAGGATGAGATGGCAGGATGGCATCACTGACTCGATGGACGTGAGTCTGGGTGAACTCTGGGAGTTGGTGATGGACAGGGAGGCCTGGTGTGCTGCGATTCATGGGGTCGCAAAGAGTCGGACACGACTGAGCGACTGAACTGAACTGAACTGAACTGAACTGAAATACATATAATGTTTGCCATTGTAACCATTTTTAAATGTACATTTCAGTGGCACTAAGTACATTCACGGTGTTATGCGACCATCACCACCACCCATCTTCATAGTTCTTTTCAGCGTGTAAAACGGAACTGTCCGCATTAGAGAATAGCTCCCCATCCCCCTCAACCCGGCCCTGATACCCACCTTTCTACTTTCTGTCTCTAGAAATCTGAATCCTCCAGGGGGTTCAGAGGAGCCATGGAGGTTTTGGTCATTTGTTACAGTGTCCATAGGAAGTGAACACACTCTTAAATTCGCACCATACCTTTCAGGGCTTCCCGAACCCTCCCTGATCTCTATGTGGGGGCTCCAGGGTAGGAGCCTTTGCGTGGTATGCGGCTCTTCCATCCATGCTGTGACCGCACGTGGTCTTTCTCTCCTTCACAGCAGCCCTGGGGCTCGGTGAGTTGGTGGTCATGTGTGGAGGCAGACATTACATCCCTGTGGGCCTGTGCATACCTGCGTCTGCTTCAGCCAATGCTGGTGACTTACATTTTCCCAGAGTATCGCCCATTTCATCTACACTTCATGCACCTTGACCAGACTTCAGTCTTTGCTCTGGGCCAAAACGTTTGAGTCTCTTAATGATAGAATGGACTCCAGCCTGGGAAGCCTTTAACACCCCAGAAAATGATTTTTATGGGCTCCTTTCTCCAGAACAGCTAGTTGAAGCCTGTGGTGAAGGAGGGTATGGTAGGCTCCCCAAATCTCCCAGACCTATGGATGTGATCTTATTTGGCACAAGGGACTCTGCAGGTGTGATTAAGGCTAAGGATCTTGAGATGCGGAGATGATCCTGAGTTATCTGAGTGGACCCTGAATATAATCATAAATATCTTAAAATTTTCTTTTTATACAACCGTACTTTATACAGTTTAAAAGATTACATTTCTAGTTATTGCAAAATATTGGCTGTATTCCCTGTGATGTACAGTACATCCCTGATGGAGACGAGATGGGGACAGAGACCGCAGTGGAGATGGTGATGGTGATGATGAGGGGAGCATCGCAGTAACAAACACTGGGTCCCCACCAAGTGCTGGGGGTGGGGTTAACACACTTTACTTGTGGCAACACGATATGTTGTCAAGTGAAGAAATCACGACGTAGAATTAGTGACTAATCTACCATTTGGTAGGAAAGAACTTTCCAGAATAATGTCTCCAGAAGAGGGACAAGTGGGGGTGCTTGAGGAATTTGGGGAATTGGTGGGCAGGGAATTTTCACTGGATACTTGAATGTTCCTTTTGCATTTTGTGTCACATAAAACTTTTACTGATTCAAAAAAATATAAAGTGAAAGAAATCAAGTAAAGAGCATTGAATGAACTATTACTTTGGGGGAGAACCGTAGAAAAAAACAAAGCAATTATCCTCAAAAAGCTGTGATCCCTATCAGCCACTTTCCCTTTCAAGACAAACTGTTTTCCCTTAAGTGGAATTAGGTTTAAAAAAATAGGAAAATAGAGGGGAAAAAAAAAAAAGAAAAACAGATCACCCCTTATTCATCTCTCCCTTATGGCACAGTCTCCAGGACTCTTTTTCCCTAAGGACTATTAAATGGGCTGCAACGTGACACCCAACAGCTAAAGACTTTGCCTTAGAACTTTGGGTGCTGGTACTTTTGAAATTTCATAGAGGGAATTCTTACTGGTACATTATTCATTAACTGTTGTAGAAGGTGCCTCACTGTAGCTAAGACTTGGGGCCGTGGAGTCAGACTGACCTAGGCTTGAATGCTGGTTCTCATAGACTCACTAGCCTTGTGACTTTAGGCACGTGAATCTTTGAGATGCTCATTCCCAGGCCCCTGCAGGGATCCTTTCTCTCTGGTGTCTGAATCGAATGCCGCCTGGGTCTCACGGTGGGACAGGGATGCAGTGTGGGAAGCAGCCCTCTGGCCTCGATGCTCTTTTCTGAAACCACACTGTCCTGTCGGCCTCCTGCCGTGCTTACGGTTTTGTCCAGGAAAACCTTCCTTCCCCAGCTGTCAGCTCACTCAGCCACTCTCATTGCATCTCTCTCCTTTCTTCACAGCTCTGCTCTGTACATGTTCTAAATATTTGCCTAGTAGAGCCCCAATTCTCCTGTCCTCCCTTCCTGCTCACTCCTGGGATGATCCCACAAGGGAGCTAATTAGCACAGCATTTTTAACGGCATCCCCCTCTTTGGAACACGTGCGGCTTTATTTGATTTTCTTATGGCCACTGAAGCATGGAATCTTTTCAGGGCTGACAGTGTTCCTTTCGCTGATGGACACCAAGAATAAATCCTTAGCTCACTTTACATCCATAACCTCACTGTTCCCATCCAGGGGAAGAGAATTCCAAGGAATCCTGCTATTGTTGCTTTGTGTAGAAAGAAAAAAAATCCTTCCGACTTGAAAGAGCAAACTGAGATACAATGGGTGACTTTTTTTTTTTTTAGTGTTTAGAATATTATGCTCACCTACATATTGTTTCTCTGTGTGTGTGTGTGTGTGTGTGTGCGCTCAGTCACTGAATCGTGTCCAACTCTTTGTGACCCTGTGGATTGTAGTTCCCCAGTCTCCTCTGTCCTTGGGATTCTCCAGGCAAGATTTCTGGAGTGAATGGGTTGCCATTTCCTCCTCCAGGGCATCTTTGCCCAGGAGCCTAATGCATGCTTGTGGAACTGAATTTAAATTTCTTCCAAGGATTCCATATCTTCTGCACTGAAGGGGAAAGTATAGCCCTTCCTCTACCCTGCTCACATCCCCACTATAGAAGTCAGATGTATTAGTGATCTATTGCTGAAACAGAGTATCCCCAAACCTAGCTACTCAATACAACAATAAACATTTACTGTCTCACATGGTTTCTGAAGGTCAGGCGTTCAGGAGCTGCTTGGCTGGGATCTGGCTCACGTCTCCCATGAGGCTGTGATCAGGATGCCGGTAGGGCTGCGGTCTTATCTGAAGACTTGGCTGGGACTGAAGGATCCAGTGCCAAGGTGGCTCCTTACTGGGCTTTAGGTAAGAGGCCTCAAGTCCTCTCCCCTCCGTGATGCTGGGCACTGTAGATACTGCTGCTGCTGCTGCTAAGTCGCTTCAGTCGTGTCCAACTGTGCGACCCCATAGATGGCAGCCCACCAGGCTCCCCTGTCCCTGGGATTCTCCAGGCAAGAACACTGGAGTGGGTTGCTATGTTGCAGCAAATATGGATTCTGAATTGTATTTCAGAGAGTTGTTTTGTTTTGGTTTCTTTGAAGTAACTTTTTGGACTTGAACTGTGAAATCCATCTCCCCTCTAGTGCGTTAGCCCCCGATGGCTCTGCTCAGACTCACTTGATTCTTGCTTTCATTTTCCAGCCTTACGTCCTAGTAGTCCCCTAGTGTCTGTACAGCTCAGTGTTCAGCCAGTGAGACTGGCTGAGGTTGTGCACAAAGCCTTGAACCCGAAGGCTTCCATTGTACATGGGTGCATCTCTGGGGTTGAGGAGCATGGTCATAGCTCAGTTAGTCCTCAGGCCTCCTTTGCTTTTGTTGTCTAGTAGGCTTCTTGGTTTCATTTCCTGGATAGACAAAGATGAGGGCAGATCTTATCCTATCCTTCTGTGCTGCTCTCATTTCCCGGATCCCAGGTCAACTTCTGGCTGCCTTGATGCTCTTCCTATGAGATTACAGCCTCCAGTCGTGGGAGCCGGGCGTTCCCCTGCATGTCTCCAGTGCACCACTGTTAGCTGACCCACCCCAAGTTGCGTGTGTCCTCTGGCAGCCCAGCTGCTGGTTTCCAAAGTGAGCCCCATGCTGGTAAAGCCACATTTCTTGCTGACCAAGGGCACTGGGTTGGGAGGGGTGGGCGGTGGCAGCTTCAGGTGAAAAGACTGCAGAGTCTCAGTAACCGTACCCCAGCCCAAGGCTGTTTTCAAGAATAGGCTCTTCCCAGTCTGCTAGGTGCCTCTGTTCAATTTCCAGAGCCCTGATATTCCTTTTTTTTTTTTTTTTCAGTGTGAGTATAGATTTTTTAAATTTTACTTGTGTAGATGACATTGAGCAGGATTGCTGAATCACATGATAAGTTTATGCTTAATTTATAAAAATCCATCAAACTTGCTCCCAAGAGGCTGCCCCATTCTGCATTACTACCAGTGCTGTATAAACGTCTGTTTTACAGAAGCTGTTGCTACCAGCTTTGTTAGCGCTTGCGATGGTCTGTGATTTTTTTAAATTCTAGATGCTCTGAAAAGTACGTGGGGGACTTCTCTGGTGGTCCAGTGGTTAAGAATCTGCCTTGCAATGCAGGGGATGCAGGTTTGATCCCTGGTTGGGACATTGTTGCTTTTAACAGTGTTATCAATGTTATGCTTGCTTTTTCCAGGTAGAATTTGCCGGCCTCTTCCCCCTGCCGTAGGTAGGTCCTTGGTCCACTCTTGTAGCAATACTGGGCTACATGGCTTCTAAGGCCACTGACCTTTCCCAGCCTCTCATGGCTTTGGGGTTCATTCCTTCATGAGAGGTAGTATTAAACACTTAGGAAACAGCTCCTAGTGGGCAGCTGAGCCTCCATGTGCTATCGTGGTGTGTCTGGGACTCCATCCTGAAGACCACGTGACAGGGCAGAGGCTGAGCCCTCCTGAGGTGGAAGGGCAAGGTGGAGGCCAAGGGATCGGGGGCTCTCTGGTGGCCAGCTTCAGGGGTGGACGTGAGTGTCCTGGGGCTGCTGAGACAATGACGACAAATCAGGGGCTTAAATAGAAATGACTTGGTGGTCAGATTCTGACCATTCTATCTCTGTGCTGGGGAGGGTGCCATCCTGCCCGCTGAGAATGCTGTGGCTGCCTACTCTTGCCTCTGTTTGCTTGCCCTGGTTTTGGACTTGTGCGACTGCATACTTCCTTGAAACATCTTCTGGTCATTTCCAGAACCATTGCCGCATCGCCGCTGTCTGGCTGGTTGCAGGTGGGAACCAGCGCTAGAGGCTGCTTTCCCGCTAACCCTGGATGTCTGTGTGTTGTGATGCATGTCCTAGGTGCTCAGTGACATTTCCTGAATGGCTGAAAGTTTGGAAGATCAGAAAATACATGCTCTAGGGACAAGTGTGGGCCCAGCTGTGACCATTAGAGGGTCACCAGCACAACTGTTCAAGCAAATACACATACAGATCAGTTTCCAGGGTATAAGATCAGGGTGAATGGGCTTGACTGTGGAAAAACCTGCCAGCTCCTCACAAATGAATAGCAAGATGCTGGAACATCACACACATCCTTGATCACACCGATGCCAGTGAAGATCAGTCTGTCTAAAGCAGAATTCCCTCAAGTACTTGGATGATTGGTCCCCAAATGCCTATTAATATACAACTTCTGGGGCCAAATCAGCAGAGAAAATGCAGCAACCTCTGGTTCACATTCACAGTGCTCATCGCAAAGTCACAAGAAGGCCTGTGGAAGACACCAAGGACACGTGCAAATTGTGTTAGATCAGTTTAACCCAGTGTTTGCCAGACTTCTTTGAGCCTTTTAGTGGCATGATGGCTGCAAGTGTCCCGTAGAATGCACTTCCATGGAACCCACTTTGGAGAACACTCATTCGTAGGGAAGACACTTTCAGGAGAGGTTTGGAGATCCGGTTGAGATGGTGGTCTGGGGCCAGGGTGTCCAGAGCCCAAATGGTGGAAGGCCAGGGTCCCGAATGCAGGGCAGGGGAGCCCTGTAGGTTTTAAGAAGGTAAGCCATACTATCCACACGTCAGCTTATAAGTGGGGCCTGCTTGGGTGTGAATTTGGGCCACATGAGAGTCAAGGGTGCTCCAAGGGGGTCCATGCCTCATCTAGCCTCATTACCAGCCAGTGATCCCACAGAGCCTTTGTCACTTTTGGCTACAGCCTGGTCCCACGTGTTTGCAATTGCCCGGGTCGCAGCCAGGGAGAGGCAGGCAAGATGACTGTGTGCTCAGGGGGTGCTGGAAGGTGGGGCAGGGTGAGGCTGGAAGGGGCAGGGTGAGGCTGGAAGGAAGGGGTGTCCATGGGCCGGGCCGGAGTGGGGCTGACTGCTCACACCCTCTGCCCTCGCTGCAGGGTCCCTGTAAACACCCTTGGCCTGGCCCCCTGCCATCAGGATGAGTACATGTGCGGACCCCTCCGCCCAGCCTCGCATGCTGGGCCCACAGCAGGGTATGGAACGCCCATGTTTTGGGAAGCGGCAGGGGCCTCTGACTTCCCTGGGTCCCAGCTAGGGGCATGTCAGAGCCTGCTCATCCAGAGCCCAAGTAAACACAGCGCAGAGGATCACAGAACACACCAGCTGGAAGGAAGCCTAGAGACTCTTCTGGTGCAGAATTCCTCCCTTGGACAGTGGGGAGACTGAGGCTCAGAGTGGGGAAGGGATTGGCTGCCGCTGAGATAGGCCTGGGACCTTGGGTCTGGATGTTGATTCCAGAGCTCCTTTGCCCACCCCGGGGTGTCTCCAGAACCACTGCCTGCAAGTGGGGTGCTGGGCAAGGCCTACCTTCCTGTTCGGGGTGATGTATGCTGCTGGAGGAGGAAGGGCAGCAGGTTTGTGACTTAGAGTCCCCTCAACGGATGAAACAGAAGGAAAACAGTGACGACTCTTTCTTCAGTTTTTAAAACACAAAGATATTTTTCTATTTTTTTCTATTTTATCACCTTATTTGTGAATTACTTTTGTTGTTTTTTTTTTCCAATTTTTTTTTTAAGGTTAGCTTTTTATTTTTATTTATTTATTTTTATTAATTTATTTGGCTGTGCTGTGTCTTCGTTGTGGCATCTAAACTCTTGACAGCAGCATATGGGATCTAGTTCCCTGAGCAGGGATGGAACCCATGCCCCCTGCCTTGGGAGCTCAGAGTCTTAGCCACTGGACCACCAGGGAAATCCCCTAAGGTTAGTGTTTTAAAAAATGTTTTATGGAAAATTTCAGACAAAATCCCAAAGTAAAACAAAGCTCTACATGCTCATCGCCCATCGTTAACACTTATAAGTTTACCAATCTTAATTCCTTTGTTTCCACCCACTCTCCCCAAGTCAGGGTTAATTTGAAGCAAATTCCTGATGCTGTATCTTTTCATCTACAATTATTCAGTATGCATCTCTGATAGACAGGATCTCACTCATTTTTTAAATTAAAATTTTTATGTTGAGATAGTTATAGATTTACTCACATTATAGGAAAAAATGCAAAGAAATGACTAGCATAGTAAGGATGATTTCTCTTAAGCACAATCATAACATTATTATCACAACCAAACTATTTAATAATATTTACTTACTATCATCAATATCCAAACAATGTTTACATTTCCCAAGTGGCTTATATTTTTTCTTTTTTTAAGTTTGATTGACTTGCTTTAATTAACTAGTTGTTCAAGTCAATCTTGTGTATCCAAGTTAATTGTCCCGAAACTAGTGAATTAATTAAAAACTTTGAGCTGCTTTGAGGTATAATTCATATACTATATGATTCACCCATTTAAAGCATACAATTCAGTGATTTTTTTTGGTAGCTTTTGATTTAAAAGCTAATGTGCATCTATTGTAGAAAACATAAGCAGTACTCATGTGCAGAATTTAATGTGAAAGCTCTCTGCAGTCATCTCTACCCAGTGAATGTCTGCTTTTACAAGTTGAATTATATATAAATTATATATATGACAGATAAACTCAGGGGGAAAAAATGACTAAATTCTGTTCCTAGGCATAACCACCAAAACTTTCAAAATTATCCCCCTGTTTGAGGTTGTTCTTTTTTCCCCAGCATGAACTTCAGAATGTCTTACACATTCATACGCTGGCTGGAGGGTGCTGAAGGCTGGCCCCGGGTGTCTTCTCTTTGCTGACTCTCTGGGTGAGTACCAGGGGGCATCCAGGAGTGACTGTCATCGTGGCTGTCACCGGGGTTCCTCATTCCTAACCAAGCTGTCCATGGAGAGGGTTCAGGGGATTAACAAACCTACAGGAAAAAACATTATTATACGTCTTCATTTTGTCTGACCTAAATGTAGCGTCTCCTTCTGTTATGGCCAAAGGCAGCAAGCCAGTGGCACTAACAGAATCTGTGACTTTGTCACGAGGGAAATCATAGATGTTCCCCATCATAGTACAGTCACAGCTACTATTTTGAAATGTAATTTGAGCTCAGTGCTACTATGAGTCAAAGAAGCTGTTAGACTTCTGTGAAATCTGTGTTTCTAAAAAAGCCCATATATTGACTATATACAATTAAAAACAGTTTGATCACAGTATTTCAATATAATTGTTTCCTGGGTAATCCTGCAAATTTTTATGTATTTATGAACATTCCAAGAAGGGGCTCGTTAGTTTCTTAAGACTTCCAAGGGAGCCCAAGTTCCTCTAAAGGTTAAGAACCTCTGGATTGGAGAGAAATGCTTTTTTTCCTAAGTCACTGATGATTTACTTTTAATCTTTAACTTTTTAAAAATTCAGGGCCCCTTTACAGAGCTCCACTGCCTCTGGCTTCCCAGCTGAGCCCTTTCTCATTTTTCAGGGTTAAGTGCAAACCTGGCGCCAGGGTCCGGGGGAGAGAGGCAGCAGGAAGCAAAGGTTTTGGGATGTCTCTGCTGCAGAGGGAACTGGGCAGGGCTGTTTTCCGTGGCCGCCTGCCCTTTGCTTCGATGAGCACACAGCTGGTTTTGTAGCGTTGGGCCTGCCCTCCCAGAGGGATCGTTTCAGGAGACGATCCATCTCCACGTCCACATGTCCTATTGCCCTGGAGCACAAGTTAGATGAAGCATACAAGCAGCTACTCCTAGATGGATGGGATGAAGAAAACCCAGGCTCCCCCATAGTCAGGAGGAGATTCGACCAGTTCTGTGCAGCTGGTCAGGGGGAGCAGGAAGCCTCGGGGGCTCTGCAGGTTTACAGGGCAGCGGGTCAGAGAGGCATGGGGGGACAGACATGGCACTGCCGCATGCCCCTCCTTCCTGGTGGTCTTCAGTGTACCCCCACACAGGGTGTGTGCTGACTGGTGCCAGTGGAAATTCTAACCCAGGCCTCCTATCACTAGCCCCAAGCTCAGGGCTTCCTTATTATAGCATAGCTGTTGATGTGCAGTGAATCAGCCAGTCTACATACCAGTGCCTAGCCTGGTGGTCAAGGGATCTAAGGAAAACCATGAAGGATCATTTCAGATGATAGCCATTGGCCCTCTGAGCAGGAATCAGACCCATGCTGTTGACCATAGCCAGGTCTAGGTGGTAAGGGTTTCTCATCCCCCAGGGCTGTGCTACGTGTTCACACCTGTTGTCTCATCCAGTCACCAGAGCCGCTCTGTGGAGGCAGCCACTGGGCACCAGCATGGACTCTGGGCTCCATCTCCTGGCGCACAGCCCTGCTCCGCCATCTATTAGCTATGGAACCAGCCAATAACTTTGTCTCTCTGTGCCTCAGTTTCCTCATCATAAAATGGGGACACCGATATTCCCAAGTACAGGGCCGCTACAAGAATCAAATGGTGTTCATGGAGAGAGCACTGCCAGGGTGAGTCAGTGTCCTGGGACCGCTGCAACTCAGGATCATCAACTTGGCTTCTGAGAACAACACAAACCAACTCTCTTACCGTTCTAGAAATCTGAAGTCTAGTCTGATGTGGGTCTCACTAGGCTAAAGTCAGCGTTGCAGGGTTGTGTTCCTTTTGGAGGCCCCAGAGGAGAACGTTTCCTGGCCTTTTCCAGCTTCCAGAGGTGCCCACATCCCTTGCCTGTGGCCCCCTCCTCCAGCCTCAAAGTCAGCAATGTTGCATCTCTCTGACCCTGCCTCCATCATCTCAGGTTTTTTTCTGACTCTTCCACCTTCTCTCCCACATTCAGGTCCCTGTGATTACACTGGACCCACCTAGGGGAATCCATGATGACCTCCCCATTTGAAGGTCAGCTGATTAGCAAACTTACTTCTGTCTGCAACTTTCATTCCCTTTTGTCTTGTGAGGTGATATACTCACAGCTCCCAGGGATTAGTGGTGGATGTCTTTGGGGGCATCAAACCCCCAATCCTGTGTTGTCCTTGGGGTCCAGCTGCCACATGTGACAGTGGTTATGCTTAAACTGTTTCCCATTTTCCTGGTGACCACTGGATATTCCCCTTGAAGGCAGAGAACTTCAGGAAGTCAAAATCATTAGTTCGGTTGCTAAATATTGAGCCTCTGGGCATGGTTCCAAGCTCTAGGACTGTTTCAGTGTGCAAAACAGACATGGTACCTGCCTCATGGGATTTAAAATTAGTGTGGAGACAGATGATTGGAGAGGAAATAAATAAAAACTTCACAACCGACTGTGATGACTGCTCTAGAGGAAACAGACAGGTGCTATGCTAGAAACTAATGGAAGGGGAAGCTAGCTGGTCTGGGAAGGCCTCTCTAAGCAGGTGACTTCTGAGCTGTCCCCTGAAGGATGACAAAGGTCCCAACATGAAGGAGAGAAGGCTGGATGGACATTTGCAGTCAGGGTTCAAAGCTTCTAGAAGGGTCCACAGGTGAGAAGGGACTTGGTGTGAGGAGAGGCCAGCACAGGGGCAGGCAAGGGTCAGGGACCAGGCCATGGAGTGCTCGGCCTTGTAGGCCATGGGGGTGAGTTTGCATTTTGTCCTAAGTTTTAAGTAGGTTGTGTCACAATCCAGGACAGAGAGCTGTGAGAGGGATGCTGTGGAAGGGTGGACCGCGAGCTTCTGGGATTCCTAGCTTGTACTAGCACTAAGCTCTGTGTAGAATTAGAAGGCTGTGGCTAGGTACAGTTTTCTCCTGGTGTTAGTCTAGGTACCCCCGGCCTCCAGCTACATATACTCTAGGTCTGTGATTCTTAGTGCCTGCAGTTGCCACTGCCCAGCCCTCCTGCCCTCGGCACCCTCCTTCCAAGTGCATGCGGATGACCTTCCACAGGTGCCGTAGATGTCCCCTGACAGCTCCTCTCAGCCCACACTGGTAGAGCAGAGATGCTCAGGGTCCTCTGTCCGTGATGGACAGAGGTGGAGGACGGGTGCCCCAGACTCCTCACCTGTGGGGGCTGGGGCTAGGCTGAGACAGGTCCTGCACCGTCTCCTCATGGTCTCCAGCAGGAATGAGCTAGTGAAAAAACAAGAGTATTCAGAATTTCAAGATTTTCAATTTCAGAGCATTGAACAATCACGGGGGCCCTTCCGAGCATGGGGCCCCAGGCCACTGTTCAGGATGCTTTGAGCTCCCCTCCGTCTTTTCTTATAACCATTCTGCTCTTTGCTCATTTTTATTATTTTATTTTTGTATTCCTAGCTGAAGCTTGCATGCATTTTTGTTATGGAGACAGAGAAAGCTTTGAGAAGGCAGGAATGAATGTGTTCAGAGGTTTTTTTTTCTAGGTAGCAGTGTTCCATCTCACTGGGACTGCTTGGAAGATAGGGAGAGGACCTCTGATGGTGGAAGGTCCAAGTTGCAAGACTTGACGTCAGTGGATCTGCCTGGCCAGTTCTGTTTGGCCCAAGGGTCCACTGGCCCTGGCACTGGCCTCTCCAGGCTTCAGACAGTCCTGGCTTGGTTTCTGTTTTATTGTTGTCATATGCGTACCTTTCTAACAGAGAGAGATAGGTCACAAGGAAGGCAGCATTTGGTCCAAAACCCAAGGTCAACCCCTCAAACAGCCATGCTTCGCGGTGCCATGCCAGGTATGTGTATTCTCGCATGATTTGGAGAAGACAGCCTGCACTCAGGGCAGTGCTCCTGCAGGGGCTGGAGCTTGGCTGCTGCACAAGGCTGTGGGACTATGTTTGGTGGTCAAAAGGTCGGAAAGTTATAGCCACAAATAACATAAGAGGGGGTTAAGGAGGTAAAAATCACCTGAGCCAAGCATGTATAGCAAAAGGCTTTTGTTTCATGCACAAACTCTGATCAATTGCTAGAGACTTTCTGGAGACCCCATGGTTGACTAGTGGTGTCTGACCAGGATGGAGTGAGAGGAATGAGTGGCAAACGGGTGCCATCCTTGAAAGGCATTTTCTCACTTGTACAAGTGCCTCCCTTGCAGTGAACTTCTGGCAACATTTTCTGAGGCTGGGAAAGTGGGCCGGTGGATTTCGCAGGAGAGCTCTGCACTCAGGAAACAGGAGAAGGAATAGTCCGCTTCCCAACCTCTTGCTTTGGCCTTCCAGTCTCTTCATTCTGCCTCTGCTCTTCCCAGGCCTGACACGTCTTCCCCCTACATGTCCATCTCTTGTATCCCATTTCCTCCTTTGATTTCGGTTCTGCTCCCAGCTCCTTCCCACCCCTAGAGACCTCCACCAGTCCCCTTTGCTCAGTGACCAGCCCAGGCCCTTCAGATAAAGGCAAGGCATTCTGCATGGCCCTCTCCTGTTGGCCTGTGATGTTGTTTATCCAATGCGATGACACACACGTGACTGTAATGACCTGCGCTGGGTGGTCGTAAGCCCGCAGCTGCATGCATCCCTTCTCAGACCCCTCACTATGCCGCCTGCTGAGGGAGAGCCAGGGCCGCCGTAAGCCAGCCAGGCTGTGTGGACAGGACTGAGGAGGAGGCAGGCCTCATCACGTGCAGACGAATACTGCGTGCCTGATGCTGTCTGATACCTCTACTGTCGAGACAGTTACGCAGCTCAGTACCATGTTTGACACTAGTAAATGCTCAATAAACTGTAACAGTAACGCTAATAATTAGTGATAGGTGGAGTATTTGCAGTTTGGCCTGCCCTGGGAAGTCCAGGTGGGTGGTCCCCGGGGACCCCCTCATTTTGAAGTTAATTTCCCAGGTAATAGGGATCGACAAAGGAGAAGAGAGCCTTTTTGGTAACAGAAAAGACTCGAGTCCGCCAGTCTCGCAAAGAGCCATCTGAGTGCTGGTAGCTAATCAGTCTGGCAGGGAGACCTCGGCCTGGGGAATGTTTTCTTTCAATCCATCTCTCTGAGACATTTTCTTGCCAATCAGGGCCCTGGGAAGGCGGGTGGGAACAATGGAACGCGTTGTCCTGCCTCCCGTTGACTCGCTGCCGACAGAGTTCACTCAGCGTGTAATCCTTGAGGCATGTGGAGCCCGCGGCCGCCAGTGAGGAGGATAAATCGCCCCTGTGTCAGGGAATTGGAAACAGATTGCTGGATGGGCCAGTGTGTCCCAGGCCAGCCCCATCCCCCACGGGCACTATGGCTGTCACCTTCCCTGGGAGGTGCCCACCTGAGAAGATGCCCCCAGCTGTCAGGCTGGCGAGGACCATGGTGGCTTGATGACGAGAGGACACGGGCACCCTTGTGGGGCACTCTTCCTCTCATCTGTTTTTATGTCTTGACTCTCCTTTTTGTAGCAGAGGCTGCTCTCCATGGCAGAGGGAGACAGTGCCAAGTGGGTTCAGGCTGGAGCCAAGAGCCTGAAGGAAGGGAACGGAGGGCAGTGAGCTCTGTCAGTAAGCCACGGGAT